>NC_084859.1:14136792-14461093 GCF_951802175.1 Populus nigra
TTTTTGAAATAATTTTTAAATTTTGTTTTAATATTAATATATTAGAATAATTTAAAAACACTAAGAAATGTATTTCAAAATAAAAAATAAAAAAATTATTTTTTTAAAAAAATATTTTTAAAATGCATAAATAAATAAACACTTAAATTCATGATTGAAAAACCTAGCCTATTAAAAAAAAACACTATGTCGCCTGGGTAAATTATTTTAACTAAATATACGTTTTACTTTCTCAAGTTTCATTGGAAGTGGAGTAGTGTAATTTTTTATTTTTTTCATTCGATCCTTTTGATTCTTTTATCTGGATTAAGTTTTATAAGTCCAGCTTTGTAGTCAAATGCTTACAATTTGTTAAGAAAAGCCACAATTGAAAAATTAAGAATCAAAGTCAATTTGTTAATAAAAGGTACAATTAAAAAATTAAGAATCAATGTGAAGAAAGAAGTAGAGAGACCGGTGGCGATTTTATACTTGGTGAGAAAAGTTTGAGTTAATCCTCCTTCTTTTCTATCACAAAACTTTAGTTTTAGTAAATTCAAATTCATTACAAAACTTTATTTTTTTAATTTTTTAATTTATAAGTTTGAGAGATGGGAAAGGAAAACGTCAATTAACATTGATTGCACCAACTAAAATAATTGTTCTAGATGTCAGCGGTTTTATTTAAGAAAAGAAGTTTAAAATGTTATTTTATATTTAAATTGTTCGAGAAAATAGATTTGAATTTGAAAAGTTTTTTATTTTTGAGTTAATACATCGTAACTACTTTCAAGTAGGGTTGTTCATGGTCTGGTTCAGTTCGGTTTGGGCCAAAAAAACAATCAAACCAAAATGTGTTAATTTTAAGAAGTATGACCTAAACCGAACTGAAAACCAGTTCAAATCGAATCGATTCGGTTTGGTCAATATCGGTTTTTTAGGATAAAAAATGAGAAACCTAATACCAAGAGAAACATGTATGATATTTTTTCAGGAGTCAAAAGACGCAAAACATCTTTGATGCATTCAAGCATAAACAATGAATACTCATGTTCTTGAGATAATCTTGCAAACAATACTTACAACAACCATCTTTATAAGCTTTGTGACACAAATGATTTTAACGAAACAAAGATGTAAATTGTTTTCAATTTTATCCTTGGCATTTTGTTGATTTTAAATTGCTCTTCATTATCTTTTTCAAATTGTTTTTTATAAAATTACTGCGAACATGAACGAACATCTCAGTTTTTGTTTGTGGTTTAAGTTTATATCTATTTTTATTATAGTATAATTAGATAAAAAATAATTTTAGAACAAAAAAAGTTGGTATTCCTATCGAGATGCATGACCCGAACCACGAGTTTGGTATATTAATACAGGTTTACTCATGTCTTTTTTTGATAGGATTTTTTTTCAACTTTGTCTTTTAACATTGGTTGGATTGAGAATTAGGCTTTGTAGTTTTTTTTTTCTAGTTTTCTTTAAGTTATAATAGTTTCATAACCCATGTTATGGGTTAGACAGATTGATTCAAGTCGATTCAATATGATATTGTCTCGTTATTTTAAAAAATATTATCCATTATGTTATTGTCTTACTATTTTTTTTAAAATATCGTTCAATGTACAACAAAGTTTGAAATCATGATTAGATTTTTTTCTATTAGAAAAAAAGGATACAACACATAAATAAATTAATAAAAATTGATCATGCCCATAACATTGTCTAGGACAATTATCTATTGAAAACTAATGGTGGACTTTTAAAAAACAACGTACCTATTAGATTTTATAGGTTATAGTGATTAAAATAACATAACCTTCTCATGAGAGGGTATTTTTATTTTTTTCCATTGATTTTATTATTACCTTGAAGGTTACTCATGTATATTATTGTAATTGATCATATATCATTAATAATAATTATTATTAAAAAATATGTTGGTGTATTTGTAGCATGCGCCATCAAGCAATACATACAAGGTTATCCAGTCACCAAACATTGCATTCAATGGCAGTGTTTAGAAAATCTCGATCCCCCTTACACGATTGGGGTGACGCGTGCACAAAAATCACCTCTGATTTGGAGTTGAAAATCATTTTTTTCCGTTTTTTTCTTTATTCTTCTCAAATTCAGTGTCAAAACCTTTAAAATTTCATATCAGCCCCTTCAACTTCTTTTTCACTCGTGTTGGTTCAAAACAATTCTGTAGCATTTTGTAATTAAAATTTATTATTATTTTTATCCTTTAACATTAGGTTGTTCAATAATTAAATTTTATAATTTTATTGATTTTACTTTCAAACACTCTTATCACAAAGTGGGTCAGAGATTTTGCATCTTGAACTGAGGGGCTTGAATTTACTCTTTTTTTTACTTTTTTTTTTAGTTTTCATCCTTAAAAATTTTATTTACTAGAAATTGACCTTTAGTTTTTTTCTTTTCATTTTGTTTTTTGTGGAGTTAACATGTTCTTAATTTATTTATTAGAAATTGGCCTTTGAACTTTTTTCCCTGCTTTCATTTCAAAGGTTGCAAATTTTAAAGACTAGACAAAGTTTAGAAGATTTACCCGAATTTGCTTGTTTTTTTTAAACTAATGTTTTTTAATCCTTTTTTAGAATTTTTTTTGTTATTTTTTTACGATTTACCTTTTATGGGGTTATTCTTGGGTTCATTACTAAAGTCAATAGTTTCAAAAGTTAACATAAGTTGACTTTTGCTTTTTTCTTATTTTTTAAAATTAATTTATTTCAATTTAAACTCTCAATTTATATGAAATTAGTCTTCGTGCTTCTTTTTTTTCCTTTCATTTATATTAAGTTATCTCGATCCTATGACCATGGTCTTGAGATTACTGGGTTAATATGAGTTAACTTGGACTTTTTTGTTGCTTTTTTTAATTAAAATTTTATTTTTATTTTCATCTTCCAACTTTAGGTTATTCGGTAATTGAGTTTTATGGTTTTATTTAGTTTACTTTCAAACGCAGTTCCCTTAGCATCACAACTTGGTCAAAGATTTTGCATCTTGACCTACGTATGCTCGGATTTAGATGTTTTTAATTATATATATTTTTAGTTTTCATCCTTCAATATTTAATTTTTAAAAAATTAAGCTTCAACTTTTTTTTTATTGCTTTTTATAGAATTATATTGTTCTCATTTATTTTATCATAAACTACCCTTCAGACTTTTTTTCTTTTTTTTATGATATTATCTCAGTCTTATGCTTATTATTGTGGGATTTGTGAATTAATTTGGTCTAACCCGGTCTTTTTTTTATTATTTTCAATTTCACATTTAACTTTGAGTTGTTTAGTAATCCAAATGATTTTAGGATAGGTCCTTTTTACTTTTTATTGTTGTCAATTTTTTGTGTTAATTAATTAATTTATTATTATTGTATTTAAATATTTATATTATTTAAATTATTAATTGGATCAATAAATTGAGTATAATTTTTGTTTCCTTAACATTTATTTTATAGTGCTTAAAACTAAGGGTAGCCCGGTTTATTTGGGAGTGTGGCTATGATTGCTTTTTAAAGTGTTTTTTATGCTAAAATATATCAAAATGATGTTTTTTTTAAAAAAATATTTTTAAAATCAACACATCAAAACAATCAAAAACATATATAATTTTTTTAAAATATAAATCGACCCGCATTTTGAAACGCTACTTGAAAAAACAATGCGTCCGTTAAAATTGATAAACTTTTTTATTATTATTAAAAAAAAGAAAGAAATAGTATGGGCAAACCCTCTTCCCTTTATTTTGGCGGGAAGCGGTATCCCCCCGCCAAATCAGACGACAAGAGCGATGATAGTCGCGGGAAAATATCGAAATCGGTGAAAGATATATTGGACCACATGCTTCCGGTGTCTTAAGGTGGAGATTAGGATGGCTGAGCGGGAGCACTTCTGGTGTACTTCTGATGTTTTTTCAGTTGAAGGTATTTTCGAAGCACTTCTGTTAAAAAATGGCTCCATCATTTTATGACTGGCTACTAAGTAGCATCCAATGCATTTATAATACACCTTTTTTCTAAAAGCGCGCAGTCTGATGGAAAGTCGTTACCCCCCACCCCAAATGGTCTCTGCTTCTTGGCGCCAAATTAAAGACCGCATTCACATTTGAAAACTAGGCGAGGCGGATTGGATTTCTAATTCTATACAACGGCGCCTCAGATCTCTCCGTGAGACACTGGAGGCATGTTTTGATATAACGTGACGAAACATGTTGATTTTTAGGCCTAAAAAATCTTATTTTGATTTGCTATTGGATTTGACTGGGTTCCCACTTCGTCAATTTCTTTTTTAAAAGGTTCTCGCAGAGCAAAAATTAAAATACTCTGCCTTTTGTCCCACAGTTTTAGTTCGTCCCGAATAAGAAATTGCTTGAGGATCATCGCTTGGTCAGAAAATATTGGCCGTCAAACTAGGTTACCGAATTGAAGAATATTTAGCACAAAATCTGGTCAAAGTGAGTACATATGAATACGAGACTTTGCTCACATGGTTTGAACATGTAGCTACAGCATAATTCATGACCATGTGCATTCACTTTCCACGGCGTGTAAAAAAAAGGGGGGATAAATTTAGCAATTAACACCTAAAATATAAATAAATAACAAAGTAACTTATGATAATTTTTTTTTTGGTAAAATATCATAATTTGAGGATATATCATGATTTAGAAACGAGATATTTCAATAATATTATGGTTCAGAACCGTAACATTTGATACATGTTGCGGTTCACAACCGTAACATTAATGAAAGGTCATGCCTTTAAACCATGGCATCTGATTCAATGTTGTGGTTCAAAAACAACTAGATATTTAATAAAATAATTAGACAATAATCAAAATAATCAGATTGATAAAATGCTAGTACACGTGCTAAATTATTTTCAAAAACTAATCCAACACACCATCTAATATTAAAAATATGTTAGTTTAAATGCATTTTTAAAGTTTCAAGAACATAATATAAATGTAAACAATTATAAAAATATCATTGCAATCCCTACAACTTAATGGAAGATGAAAGGGTAACCTTTATAGTTTGGACTGTTATATCTAATAATTTTATTATTTAGAGCCTATCCACGTGAAGATATTTCTATGACCATAATTATTATTAAATAAAAATATTTTGTTAATTTTATTATGCATGAAAACATTTAAATCTAAATAGCTATTTATATTTTTCAAATAATAAACATCTCTGGACTTTTTGATCAAAAACAACCTAAACAATTTTTTTAATGCCGACAACAACATATACAATTCTCAAAAAAACTCACAAGGGGACTAACGAGAGCAAAGCACAGGGTGACGGAGAGGCCACGTTGAAGTCCAAGCAAACGTAAACAAACAGTAAAGTGTTCTGTTTTGGCACCTGGGCAGGCTTGCCTTGCAAGTCCGGTTTCTAACTGCTCTGTTTAATTTGTAAACAATCCAAGGAATTGAATGGACTCGATGACGCACTCACCTAGCTTTCCTTCAACTGGTATAAAGATGAAACCACCAAGAGTCCCTTGATGAATTAGATCGGCTCCTTTTTTCCTTGAACTGGTAAATTGGTGCTTTTTGGCATGATGCATAAACTCAAGTGCATGATTAATTTTTGGACATATATTTTTTTTAATTCAACAACGAAGGATATTCTTGATGAACATGCCTCCTTATTGTAACCTCTCTCGATGTTATTTGAAAATATTTCATTACATGGGCTAGCTAGCTCTCTTTTAAAGCAAAAAGACTGCTTTTAAGTTCTGTCGAGAAAACGTAAGTTCGAAGTTCAGTGCTCGTGTTATGATCAATCCTATCAATAAACTAAAGAAGATAAAATGTAGCATCATGTTCACTGTTGACGGTTGATGGATGCATACAATTACTTGTGAGAGGCATGCAGCCATGGGTTAAACGTGACCAATTTGCAGTAGATCGATGCACACTTGTGCTGTATATTTCATGTGTTTTTGTGTCAATTTCTTTCCCTTTCCCATGCAATCCCCAACGCATAACTTAAAAGAGACAGCAGGGTTTTGGGTTTTTTGTTTTTTGTTTTTTTTTTGCCTTTTCTTATCTGATCTTGCGCATTGATCGGGAATTAAAGGGAGATCGATGATGGGGGTTGTTATATCAAGTCAAGCCAGCTGGAAAATAGTAGTGGAAGGTAGAGATTTTGTTTCAACATGTTTTTTTTTTTAAATTGAATTTATTTTTAATTTAAAATGTTTTTTTAATATTTAAAATTATTTTAATATATCGATATCAAAATTAAAAAATATTATTTTAATATTTTTATAAACAAAAAAATATTTTTTAAAAACGTACCACTAAATTCTTAAACACCTTTTAACATTATATCACAGAAGTAAAACAACCAGTTAAAATGCTAAAATTTTAGGTGAAATCAAGATAGCGATAGCTAACTTGCCCGCTCCCAATACTAGGCAACTGAGAACGTAGCCGTTTCTATCTTTTTTATATATATATATATATAGAGAGAGAGAGAAGAGAGGACATCATCTAAAAATTAAAATAATTGATGAGAATCGTCAAGTCTGAAACGATTGTCGGCTTTTAATTATTTAGATAATTAAGGTTTTATTACGTTTTAATGTGTTGATTTTAAAAATAAAAAAAATAATTTTAATATATTTTTAAATAAAAAACAATTATTTTAAAAAATTACTACAACACTTGATTATAATTTTTAAAATGTTATTTTAATATATTGATTTTAAAAATAAAAAAATATAATTTTAATATATTTTTAAATAATTTTTTTTTATAAAAATACTACAACACTTGTAAACTTGAAAGTTTCAAGTGAACATAAAAAAATAATTGAAGTGGTGATGAGAGTGGCAATAGTACGTTTTTCAAAAGTAAGTGAGATTGAAAAGCATTATAGCTGGGTTTTCTTGAGGAAGAAGCAGTGTATATAGATGATGGACCTATAATTGCTGTTTGAAAATTGCTTCCGTTCCGCGAATGAAATTATCTAACGTAGAGGGTAAAGCGTTAGCAGTCAATCTTAATCTTTTAAGTATTTGATTTCATACCCTAATTTTAGAGGGCTTACTCGCTCGTCATTTATAAGCTAGAGATGGTTTTGTTCGCAGTTACAGGACTAACTGGTTCCCTCCACTTGGGATTTTATTTGGAAGTCACAAGGTTGCATTGCTTTTGGTGCTTGTTTACTGTTCAAGGGACTGCCGCAATTTGTGGTGTGCCAAAGCATATAAATAACTTCTTCATTACATAACAAACAATTTATTTTTATATTTTAAATGTAATTTTAAAAAATTAAATATTTTTTATTTTTTAATTTAAATTAATTTTTTTTGATATTTTCAGGTCATTTTTATGTGCTGATGCTAAATACAATTTTTTTTTAAAAATTATCATTTTAATTTATTTCTAAATAAAAAATATCTGAAAAACAATATTTATCACGCTATAAAGATATATCTCTACATCTATCGACTAATTCTTTAATTATAACATTGAGAGTATAGCCCAAATTACATGCAACAAAAAACAAAAAACAACCAAAAAAACAACTCTTATTTACATGGGTAATTTATTTTGTTTTTTCAATGGATGAAATGTTGGGTTTTTTTGAAATACATACATGGAATGCAAATAATAAATTTATAATTTTTTAGAAAATTTAAAATTTCATTAAACAAATCTATAATTGTTTGTGATTCATAGAAAGATAATTACATCTAACCACTTGATTAGTTAAATGATATATTCACTGGCGAGAAAACTTTGTCATGACACACGCTTTGACATTGGAGGTTAATTGTGACAGCGTCCAAGACAAATAATGTTGATGTTTCTATGTGATACTTTTATGCTCCCAAGGATTTCTTTGTATCCTCGTGGATTGACAAACTGAGGCACTCCTAATTAGCTCCTTGAACAGACCAGGAGAGAAGCCAATCCGCGACAGAAAAATGATTTTTGTTGTTTAAAGCAGTTGAATTTTTGGTCCGAGTGAAAAGCTTCTTTAATCTGATCACAATCTAGAAACAAATGGGATCCATTTAATTATAGTTTTATACAAGTCGGTGATCCCTTAATGATTTTTTCAATCTTCTACTCGGATTCTATTGGTGTTTTTCAACTTCACAGTACACCATGGGAGCAGAGTCGGTAGGCAGATGCAACCACCTTCATTTACTGAAATGACTTTTTCCAAGTGATGGAATTCCTCCACAGATATTTTTTTTTTTTTGACTTTGTGAGGATGACATGATTTGACGAATTGGATGAAATCATCCTGCTATTACAGCAGTCGATTATGATACTAATCCAGGATTGGTATAAATAACAAAATTACTTTTATAAGATTCCTTTACAGCTGTGTGATAGGGTGACGGTGGTAGGTTTTTTTAGAGTGTTTTTTTTATAAATATATTAAAATAATATTTTTTTATTTTTTAGAATTTATATTTAATATTAATATATTAATTTAATATAATCCATAAACATAATAAAAAAGAATTAATTTCAAAGAAAAAAATTTTAAATTTTTTGAAAGATATTTTGAAAACACAAAAAATAAAGAAACTCTTGGTTTAAAAAAATAAAATAAACTTTTGGATATACTAGAGGATTCATCACTAGTTAGATTATTGTGAATATCAGACGTGATCTTACAAATAAATTAAAAAAAATTTAAATACTGCTTGATATGCGAGCTTCTAATCTCACCTAAATCTTAATTAGTTTCCTCTTACAAAATGCCCTTGACTAAAATTCTCCAAATCTGAAATCCGCGTGTGATAAATAATTGTCTCAGCCAAAAAACATTGAGAACTCATGGTGGCATTGATTGGTCTGTCCACTCCCACACCGATCGAGTTGCCCACAATTCCGATTCCAACAGAAGGAAAACTTTAAAGTTAAGCGGTGAAAAAGTCAAATGCAACGAATTTTGACATCATGGGTAATGATGGGAGACACGAACTGTACATGCAAAGCTGTAAGAACTAAGAAGCCCTTTGCGAAGTGATCTGGTTTGCGCCGCACATGAAGAGATTTTTACTTGTCCCGTAAACCCTAAAAAAATCTGCAATTTCTTCTGGTTTGTTGTGTAAAACATCCAATTTCTTCGCCTTCTCTGTTTTAGCAATCCTCAATTCAATGCGAAAATCAGACGGACTAGATGTTAATCTATAACAAGATCAGCCCAGTTTACGTGGACCACCATCTTGTCGATATCAAAAGCCTCTACAGGCTCCATTGGCACCCCCACTTTCCGTACTGTTTGCAAAGGTTGCTCTTCTCGTGAAACTTTTAACCGCGGATTGTGAGATTGGGGAGATATAGAGAGAGTTCTTCAGCCAAATTGACCTCTGATTAAGGTTGATGTCTCGTAGATCAATTTATGGCACCCCACATGTTGCTTGCTCACATGGCACCACATCATGATACAAATGTGTTGTGTCTCATCGGCATAATAATTAAGAAGATTGCTCCCAAGTTAATGGATGGTGTCTGTGGTAAAGTAACTGTAACTGAGATGTGGAAAGGTGGCTGTGCTGCCTGCTCATGAAATGAATTTATGGCTTAAAAATAATATCTATCTCTGCTTGGATAAATCGGCACTGGGCAGGCTTTCGTACACTGTAGATCACCCGTTCTTTGTCTGTCTTTTGAAAGAAGTGGATATGGGACAACTTGGGCCAAGCTTGCCTATGGAAAAGTTGAAGAAACAGGTGATCAGAGCTTGAATACTGATAGCAAGACAGCTCCCGACAGTATATCGAGTCCATTGAGTCAGGCCCATTTAGATCAACCACTGTGCTTTAGCTACTAGTTAATGGATGGTTTTTAAACCGGGCCCGGTGGGCAGCCCGGTTCAAGGCCTGGATTCTGGGTTTTGACCGGGTCAATTTTTATTTTAAAAAAATTCAAAACGATGTTATTTTAGTTAAAAAAACAAAAGTCAACGGGTTGTAATCTGGTTTTTGACCGGATTTTGCCGGGTCAACCTGTGGGGTCGGCCAGGTCATGACTTTTTCTATTTTTTCATTAACCGGTTCGGTTCCAATCCCGGGTCAACAGGGTCCTGAGTCGACCCGCCAGACTAGGCTGGGTTTTAAAACCACGAGTTAACGTTAACATAAACATTAACCACAGACATTAACAAAAATACTGAAACAATTGAAGTGGCCTTTACTGTTCATGTATGCTCCCCATCTCTTTTATTTGATTTCTTAAGCTAAACTTGTGACCTTTGTTCTTGTAGTAACAAGTGGCACATGAAATTATATCAGATTAAGGCATGGCCATGCATGGAAAAAGGCTTAACAAATAAATGTCCTCAAAGGCTGGTGAATATCACAGGTGGAAAGCAGACTTGTAGGAGACGAACACCGGGTAATGTGCCCCTGTTGAAGCTATGATATGCGTTTGTTAACTAAACTTTTTAATGCTGTAAACTTAAGCTCGCTGTTAAATATGGATAAGAATATTTGCTCATTATCACACTTTAAAATTGAGAGCAGTACAACTTTTAAATATGCGAACAGACTTCGATCGACTTCAATTAAGAACTACCTAGCACTATGTAGTTTTAGTGGAAGCATTTTCCACGATACAATGAACTAAAATAAACACGATTAACAAACCTGATCATGATTCCTCCAGCTTAGAGATTCGTAGTTAACTAGGTTTGCACAATATTAACCATGGACTATTAAGTTTATTGAAAGAGAAACAACACAACTAACTCTTAACACACTCCTTCAAACTGATTTTCGTAGAAAACAGTTTAGAATTACTTTACTCCTGTGGAAGTTCTCTTCCTTAAACAACGTTATATAAGGAACAAACGTACCGATCATGCTTTTGAGCTTCTTGAACACAATATTTTTAGAGGTTTACCAATAATGAGGTTTTGTCAAAAGTTAAAAAAATTTCGGGTCAACCCGGCCGAGTTGGATAAATTTTCTTTTGCCAAATAAAGCTTAAAAATAAAAAAAATATTTTCATTCAAAGATGAACTTTTAAAAGAAAAACATCCAAGGATAATTAGAGACTAGAATAAATTTGATTTTTTAGATATTTTAAAGGGAAAAACATATATTTAATATGTTTTTTTAGAAATATATGAATTGATAATATCTGTTTGTAGAAAGAGAGGGAGCTGTTATATTTATATTTCTTTGATTTAAAAATAAGTTTAAATTTTATAACATTTCATGCGATAACATGAATGGTTAAATATATTTTTAAAATAGTGTTATTCTTTCTTAAAAATAAAATAAAAATTACTGTGCTAATATTTTTTAAAAAACCCCTATTAAGGTAATTGAAAAGGCTGACATACTATTTCCCTCCTGAAAGGCCCCGCTTGACTGATGATGCTCAAAAGGTCATCATTGGGCTTTTTATCATAAACTAAAATCTGGCAAGTCCTGATTTGCTCTCTCTATGGTTTTTTTGTTCGGTTTTTGTTCATCATGAAATATTTTCCTTCAATGAGTGTCGCATAAACGCAAGCCTTGGTGTTTGCAGACGGTCATGGAATCTCAGCTGATAGTGTACAGAACATCCGAACAAAATTTCTCTTAAGGGTCTGCTTACTGGCCAAGATCGGGTATTTATGAAAAGTAGTCTCTAAATTTTTATGATCCATCATGCTGCTATCATGGGTGATTGAATGTTGCCTGTGTTTCATGATTTGATGACATCCTTGAAAATAGTAGATTGCAAACTCAATGGTTAAGAAATCTAATTAATGATTTCTGTCTCTTTTAGGACTTAGGAGCCCTAGTTTTGTCCTTTGTATTTGAAAACTAGATCGCGACATCCCTAATACTATTTGGCCTAGAGTTCAACGAGACTTATGATGTTTACATCAGTTGTCAAAGATATTTCATAGTATATTTATAGTGCCAAAAAGTAAAGTAAGGTCATGTATAAATGCGTGAACTGTCCTTGTTCCTATCCTTTTCTGTTTGGTTGCCATCTTCTGCATGTTCTGATTCATGATGTTGGGGTTCTTACCTTTGAGCCTGACTGTAGTGTAATAGATGAAGAAACTAGAAAGTGTCTATGATTCTCTTATCACAACAAACACATGGCTTTCATTATTCAAATCATTCATTAAAATTCCCTTTGTTATATGTATTTTGAAGATTCTATTATTCCACGTGGACTAAAAAACAAGGGTTCGAGTTGCTTATATACTACAAGGAACACTTCTTCTAAAAAAAGTCGGATAAAATCCACTAAATAGCTAAACTCATGTAAGTTATGTAAGTTAGGATAATATCTCTTGGAAAGCTATCGTGTGTGTGTGAGTGTGAACACACATTATCAAATATGCTATGATACATTTATTCTTGATTGAAATTCTTTCTTGTTAGAGAATAATATAAATTATATTCTTAGGTCTCACCTAACAGTTTAAACTATTGAGTTGAGATGATTTTTTGACATGATTTCAGAGCCTTGATGACCAAAAGGTCATGAATTCGAATTTCACTATCTCTATTTATTTGATAAAAATCAAGCATAAGGTAATATGAACCTGTGCAAGTTTCAAGCCTAAAAAGCTTTCATTTGAGGGGGTGTATTAAAGAATAATATAAATCATATCCTGAAACTTCACGTAACAACTTAAGTTATTGTGTTGAGATCCATTATGCACAATTCATATTTTTTTTTTGCTTCTAATTTTTGTTCTTGGCTGTTTGTAGCAAAGCATGTTCTTGGCGAGTGTATTTTCCTGATTTTGCCTGAATCAAACTTTGCTGGGAACTACTATCCAGGACAGAGGGAGAACCATAACTGTAATTACACCATTGAGAATTGAGAAAGTTTTTAAAAATTATTTTCATCAATTTGTCCTTTTGAATTTACAGGTGATAGTGGGGAAGTTACAACAAATGATCTGCTTCTAGGCATTTGGTCAGAAGTGGAATCCCCCGGCCACAGGATACTTGTTTCCCTCGGCTTCAATTATGAGAAAGCCAAAGAACTTGAGGCTTCAAGTTTTGGACCTGGGTTTCTTGATGGATGATACCTTCCACGTTCTTGATGACCATTGATGTAATTTTTGTATTTGGACATGGCTGTTTTGAGCTCCTTGACTGAAATTGCAAACCTCACAATTCATGGATGGCCGTGTAAGTGTATTCCGCTCAGATATGTTCATTGAATGTTGGAAACAAGGAATCCTCTTATATTGAATCTTCAAAATGTTGCACTTTGTTTTTTTTCCGGCTTCAGAAACCTCTTTCTCACAACCCATTTCATTATATGATGAAACTATCTAAAGACCGAATCGTAATTGGCCTTCCTTTAAGAACTGATCTGATGCAACCAAGAGTTGAAATTTGGAGTGATTTATGAATAGTGAATTGATGACACTGAATTGCCGAAAGGCTTGGAAACAGATAGAATCCTGAATGTTAGAAGTTCCATCAGGGAATTTTGTTAATTGAGTTTGCCTTACATTTAATTTTCCTAGAGTTGAGTCATCCTTTTCCAATTATACCAGGAAATCCTGCGTTTACGGTGGGGATACTTGGAAAAGACACTTGTGTTCTAGTCACTCTCATACTTCAGCACCATCTTCTGTTTCTATAGTTCGGTGGTTCACGCATTCTTTAATCCTAACATCCTCTTGCACGTCACAGGACGCAAGTTTTTGTGCCTTGTCGGCTTCTACTTGCCAATCAATCCTAACAACGAAACCTACTAACAAAATCAAGCACGCAGCTAATCCAATCAAGAAGCCTATCAACAACCCACCGAGGCCTAGGGCTGCTTTAAAGGCTAAGAGTATTGCTATTGGCACGGCTAGAAAATAGAACCCGCCAAGATTGGCATAGGTGCTCAACCATGGCCTAGCTGTTCCCCGGGCTATGCCTCCGCAAACTGCTAAAGGAAAATTTACCACTTCAATCAAAGCCATAAGCAACATCATCTTCTTTACACCTTTCCTGATCCCCTGATCATGGGTAAACAGAGACCCCCAAACACCTCTAGCCCCTATCATCACCAAGGCACCAACGCAACCTGAAACGGTGCTTGCTCCCAGAGACACATATGCAGATTGGTAAGCACGACCTGCTTGATTTGCACCAAGCTCATTTGACACACGAGTGGAAGCACAAGTTGCAAGCGATAGCATCACAGAGAAGAGCAAGTAGTCAAAGTTCATCACAATTGCTACCACTCCGACTGCTTGCCTGGCATTTGGTAGTCGTCCTGTAAGCAAGACCAAGATCTCCCAGCACCACCATTCAAGGCAGGTGGTAAGGCAACATGGTGCACAAAGTTTTAGCAACCTGAGCCAGTCATGAATATCTTGATCTAACCACCCTCCCTCCTTCCACTTCCCTCCTTTCCTGTTTTCCATTATCAGCACGTATAAAGTAAGTAAAATCACGACTATAAGATCCGTTATCCATATTGCCATAGACACTCCCTCAAGACCCTTGGCTTTTGCTAGTAAGATGTTGATCGGGATGTGAAAAGCTAGGCCCAAAGCAGAGCTGAACATTATAGGGACTGTTACACTTTGGGAGCTCAAGTATGCTTTGAGAGGACAAAGCAAGCAGGTGATTATTAAGTCGGGGAGGAGATAAAAAAGGTAGTTCTTTGCAACACGTGAAATGTCTTCTTGTTGGCCAAAATAGACTAGAATCTTGTCCATGTTAAGCCACAAGAAAGATATAGGCAGGGTTGCAATTAGCAACAAGAAAGTTGCCATGAGGAGGGTCTTGTGTAGTAGCTTGAAATTTTTAGCTCCATAAGCTTGACCACAGATAGGTTCCATGGCACCACATAGCCCATTCAAGACAGAAAAACCAGTGAAATTAGCAAAAGTGAACCCAAGAGCGCCACCAGCTAACTGGAGCTCTCCAAGTCTGCCTAGAAATGCAGTTGTGATGGCTGATTTGGCAAACCATGTCAAATTCATTGCCAACAAGGGCAGAGCCATCCCTCGCTGTGTTTTTATCTCCAAAAGAATCATTTGCATAAGATTTGCTGGCCATATTTGGGTGGTAGGCGAAGATATTGGAGGAGGTTGAGAGGTTTTGTCAATACGATTCTCTTCAGATTTTGATGGTGCACACATTATGGTTGGGTAAAATGGATCGGAGGGTTTATACCAAATATATAATTTTGTCGATGAGAGAAGCACTCTGTGCTCCTTAGATAAGATAAGATTAATATTTTCTTAGTGCATGGTTTTCGTGAAGGTTTAGGTGTCTAAAGGAGGAGCAAATTGAGGCTTTTTGTAACCAATCAAGGAAGAGATGGGTGGTGGCTTTATAGTAGTGGGAGATGAGAATGCAAAGGCCAAATCATGCACCCAGATTTTCTTTTAGATATATGAGATATTCTTTTCAATTTGGTGTTAAAAGAAAAAGATGATGACTAGGAGGATTGCTGATTGAGCTTGTACTGTGTAACTGCCAATGAATTCCCTCTTTAACTAGCTGCCAAAAAAAAAAAAAAAAGTTAGCATCAGATGTTTAGGTAGTGTTGGACTAGATGTAGACGGTAGGAAGATAAATGTATTTGGTTAAAGAGATAGAAATTTTTTTTTGTATTAATATTATAATTTTAAAATAAATTTATATATTTTTAAAACAAGAGATACAAAGTAGATATGTTTTTAAAAATAATATTTACTATTTTTTCCCTAAAATATCCATGAAAAAAAATCTTAATTCCAAAGTTATTCAATAAAGATATGCAATGATAAAAATAGTTATAATCATAGTTTTAAAACACAATTCAAGGATTCTCTCGGACAAGACCTGGGTCATGAATCATTTGTGTCAACTCGGGTTGACCTGGGTCAACCCTAATTTCTTTTTTAAAAGAAATCAAAACGTTGTTACTTTGACTAGTTTTTTTTCTTGAAAAAAAATTCAATGAGTTTTTTTATCAGGTTTTACCTTAGATTGATCGGGTCATGGGTCAACTCAGGTTTTTGACCGGGTTAGGTAAGGTCAATCATTTCTCAATTTTTTCTTCAATTAGGACCGATCAAGGCTCCAAGTTGTCCGAGTCCCAAGAAAACTTGCCAGGTCGATCCATGTTATTATACTATTATTAATTTTAACACTTAAAGTAAACTAAACTAAATAAAATAATATCTAATTATTTTTTTAAAAAAACATACAAGTTTGAGAGTTGTACATATTAAGGTCCGAGTCATTATCAAGAGTGTCAACTCAAATTTTTTTTAAAGAATCAAAACGACGTTAATGTTTTGAAAAATTGCTTTTCAAAAAAAGAGTCAACAAGTTTTTTATCAGGTTTTATCTTAGATTGATTGGGCCATGTATCAACTCGGTTTTTGATTATACTATTATTAATTTCAACACTTAATGTAAACTAAAGTAAATAAAATAACATCTAATTTTTTTTTTTAAATATACAAGTTTGAGAGTTGTACATATTAAGGTTCGAGTCATGAATCAAGAGTGTCAACCCTAATTTTTTTTTAAAGGATCAAAACAATGTTAATATTTTGACAAAATGCTTTTCAAAAAAATAGTCAACAAGTTTTTTATCAGGTTTTATCTTAGATTGATTGGGCCATGAATCAACTCGGTTTTTGATTGGGTTAAGTCAAATTAATCTTTTCTTTATTTTTATAAATTCAGATGGATCAAGGCCCTGATTTGTTTAAGTCCTAAGACAACTTGTTGGGTTGATTCAGGTCTTATAAGTAGAGTTATTATAATATAAAAAATTTTAACATTCAATGTAAACTAAAATAAAAAAATAATATGTAATTATTATTTTTTAAATATATAAGTTTAAAAATAATGCATATAAAAAGTAAAATAAACATTTTCATATTTTATTTTATCTTATCCATCATAAACTAAACTAAACATGATATGAAGGTCACTCTGTTTTCTACATTATATTCAAACACAATTGTGTCTTCATATTATATTCTGTTTTGTCTTCTACGTTTCTATTATCTCTAATCCCGGGACAAAATAAAACACTACCTTAAAATTTGATATGTTCAATAAGCTTTTCAAAAACTCTTGTATTGTGGTTGCTACAAGGGAAGTTTTGCTACTTTAATTAACGGTACTTTGACATGAAAAAAAATAAGACAAATATAGAAGAAAAAAAAGTTAAGTGAGAGATGTTAAGGTTGGAATGTGTATGATGGCACAATCATAATATTTTTTTTTCCTACAAGAGATTTGTAATGGTTTTGAGTTTTTTTCTCCTCAATGAGAAAAACACCAATATTTTAATATGGATTTCATCGCCAACTTTTCACAACCAAACAGTACCTTTCATTACTGCCAATTGGGTAATTTGTTGTATTCTCATATTAGCAAAGAGGCTGTTCGTAGTATGCATAATTATGTGTATTGAATAGTCTTAGCTATTGCCTCCAATGCAACACCAGAAGAATGAAGAAAATGAACGGTATATGCAGTGGTATATACCATCTTTAATTTTGTGTTTGCCTTCCGATATTCCCCATATCTTCCACGAGCCGCCTTCATTTGATAAAAATGGCATCACCGATTAATTATCTACATGTTATAATTTCTTTTGTGTTTTGGTGTTGGCATTGGAATATGTTCGGCTCTAGAAAATTCGAATGTTTGGCTGACCTACTAAGAAGACATGGATGCAGTAAAAATTGAAAAAAAGAGAATAATATGAAATGAATTGCTTTGTAGATTTCATAGAATATTGGTAAACCCAGGAATCTTAATGAGGCACAAATTACTACGAACTTAGACAAGGAGTATACTCCAGGCATTATTTAGCCACCATTCTGGGTTCAAATTATTTTACAAGACATTAAAAATAGGAGGAAGTTCTCATACATGTCCGCACGAGTTAAATTTTATGTTTTGTCCCTTTCCACAGAGAACCGGCCTCTCCGTTGCATCCATGTTTTTTTTTCTTCTTCTTCTTTTAATATTTTGAACAACAAACGCAAATCTGAGCCTCCTGAGAAGCAGATCCAATGTGCTTTTGTAATAACAACTATATTTATGTCCTGATAAAAGTAGAGATTTGATTTTGATATGATATGTAAATACTGCCTCTGGATTTCCTAAGCACCAAAACCTTAAAGATATTAACAGAAGAGAGAAGGGGGGCTAAAAATAGGCGGGCGATGTCCTAGTCGATGGATGAAGCTTTAAAATTCGAAGGGCAAAGATAAAAAAAGGGTTTGCATTTGATGAAAAGGAGTTGAGCAATAATATTGTGGTCCTGAATGACATTTCAACTTGAGGTGGCTAAATGGGTATCAATGTTCTGAACCATGAGGAATCAAAAGAGACTTTCAGGGCCATCATATCTAAGGCTTTACGCTTTTCTTTCAATCATTTAAAAGGCATTAGCAATTAGGTGTTTTATATTCAATCTCTGTTTTTTTTCCCAAAAGAAAATAAACATCTAGCTCTTTCATTTCATTGTCTGTTCTCCAAAAGCAAGCCGCAAGTTAGAAACTCTAATGGTGAATTAACCTTAGAACTATATACTATGATAGAAGAGGGTGTGACCTTTAGTGGTCTTATTTATAATAAGATGAGTATCTTTTGTCAATTTATAATAATTATTTTGATGATAATTATATTGAAAATAGTAGCATAAACAATGACATTAATAACAATAATATTGATGCCATTAATAATGTTCTCATTAATAAATTAAAGTTCTAGTGCAAAGTAATTAAGAAAGGTGCTGAACAAAAAAAAATTATTGATTTAAGCTATGCTGGATTTTTTTTTATTATAAGTTTACTATATATTATCATAAAGGTAGATTTGTTCAATGGTTATATAGATATAATATATGTTGATGAAGGATTAAAATTGATATCTAGAATTGTTTTGCACCGTAAACAGGAAAAGAAAGTGAGTTGGAGAGACTTGATTGAACATCTCATTAACGAAGGCAATAATAATTTGAAATCAAGAATGAGTTCTTTCCAACACATGAAAATTAATATGGATGATTTTGATCACAAACATAACCTTATGATAACTGACATAAGTTTTGATCCAATCATTGAATTCGTCTAACATTTTACTTCGAGATTTTAGAGATTTTGTTTCTTATAGAGTGTGATTTTGATGGTATATGAGGTTGTTAAGGCTCTCAAATTAGGCCAAGAAATTTCTATTCGGGTTTTGTTATGTTTTTCTATTTACTTTATAACTTTTTATTATTTTTTTAGATTTTTTAAGATGTTTTTTCTAGTACATAAGTAGCCTAAAAGAGATTCAATAATAAGTTTTGATTAGAAAAAAAATATTCTGCAATAAAAATTTGAATTAGGGTTCTTGTGATTGAAACCCTTTTCAATAGATTTTGTCTTTCTTTATAATTGTTTTTCTTATATTATTTCCATCTGTGTCACTTACTTTCTTAATTATGTCAACAATCTCACGCACCATGTATACCATTGAGGGTAGTTTCTCCACATTACCAAGTTTGATTTCTTCTTATCTACACATCTTGATTTTATGTGGAAAAAGAAGCCAGAAAAGAGAAATGGAGAGTGGAGACACATTATTTGGTCATATATAATTGTTATCTTACCACATTTGACACCAAAAACATCCTTAAATGGCAAAAACTAAAAGTTTCAAAGACGAGTGATCTCTGTTCATGCTAATGTAGAAAGCCTTGATGAAACAACCCTCTACAGACTCCTATTCCTTTCTTTTCTTATGATGGCAGGCAAAGTCAAAACAAAGCAGTTTCGTAAAGAAATTCACCATATATATATATATATATATATATATATATATATATGCACAATACCATTCTCTATGGTTTATAACCTTACGCATGCTGTCCAAGAATTCCAAAGACAAAAGAGTAAAGAAGGGTTTGAAAGGACAGTAGACATGCATCATTGATTCCTTTTCTTCTTTACAATGACCACTTTGCTTTCCAATTGTTCCCCGTTTATATAAAGCATGCATATCTACCTTACTTCCATAGTGGTATAATTCTTTAATGGATCTCTATGATTGAGTATCCACACTCCCGTGATTTTTCATTTTTTTTAGCGTTGGTGATGACAGGCCTGTGACACTCTAGAGGTATGAATATTTTATGATGAGGTCTCTATGATTTTGTATATTTGAGCTTAATATCATCAGCATCTAGAGTATTAGGAGTGGAAGAATCAAACCTAAATGCGCATTCAACATACAAAGATGCGAAATGAATTAGTTACTTTTACCATGTATAAAGCTCCATTTTATGCCATAATGCAACCTTTATGCAAAGGATTTGTGATTGATAGATAAGGACAAACAAAAGCAACATGTTATCTTAGAAACGAATAATTATATTTATAAAGGAGTTAATTCCAGTGGGATTTGGTGAATTTAAGATGTTGCGTTGCTTTCTGACGAGGAATGTACTAAGAAGCATAATGAATATCGCTTTGAATAGTCAAGAAACTTCACCATAAAATATACATTAGAAATGAAAGAAAGAGTGTTGTATTACACAAGCAATTATGGGAGTTTGAGATCTTCATTGTTTAACTGGCCAAGTTATGTTACACTGTTATTTGAGTAACTTTTTATTTTTTTTTAAAAAGATGTCCTATGCTTAATAACCATAAGAAATAGAATTCAAAAACTATAAAAAAAAACGACACTTGAATCTAGTACCTTTCAGTATCCTAAAATATATCTTGACTAAATTATCAGTAATTTGTTAATGCAACCTTGATCTGTCACATAATGCACCACAACACAACAAGGATAGGCTTATCTATAATCTACCAATCATTTTCACGAAAAGGAAGGGGCACCTTGTAATGAGTTGTCAAAATCTAATATGCTTATAAATAAGGTTGATAAGGTAAATATTTAGTTAATTTTTTTAATTTAAATAATTTAATTTATTTTTCTTAACAAAGATATTTGATGGTTTAATATGGAAAATTCAGTAAGTTGGTAGTTAGTAATTAGTGATACCTGGTAAGTTCCTGGTAAGTTTAGGTGGTTAGTACCTATAAAATATCTCATTTGATGGATATGAAGGCTCTTAGATGTTGAAGTTAGTAATTTTATAGAGAAAAAAAAATGTAATGATATTTTAAAGAGATAGACTTTAAAAATATATGCCCTGAATGTTAAAAATAAAGAGATTGTGAAATTTGAGTTTAACGAATTTATGGTGTATTTATAATCTATTAGCTTTTTTTTGTTTTGTTTTTTTTTTTGAGAGGAGGAGCTTAAGTGTAATTTTATAATTGTGATATTTTGAGTTGTATTTTGCTAAAAAAACATGTGTTGAATCAATATAAAATATTGAGAGATTCATATGGGATCCTGGAAAATATTGGGCTCAGACAAAGTGTTTGAGCTTATTAGAGGTGGAAAATGAATCCAAGCACGCTATCTAGACCCGAACACATTAACCTCGAGCATGGCAGCTCAAACCCATGTGAGTGATGATGTTCATGCCCATGTTGGGCGTTACCGCACGCCCAACAAGCTGGGCATCCGCCTAGCATGGTCTCAGGCTACCATGCCCATGCATCTTGGTAACAGATGGGCTCGGGTGTGGTAACCTAAGCCGTTGAGTTTTTTTTTAGTGTTTTTAAAGCTTTTTGGGAGTTTTTTTTCAACTTATTAAATTTGATTTTACCACCTAATTTTTTGCATTTCCATTAAATGGAGAGGGTAGTTGCAGCTATAGTTTTAAAACCTGGCCCGACAGGTCGACCCGGAACCTGGCCGACCCAGGGCTGGACCGAGTTGGGTTGAAGAAAAAACCTGATTTGACCTGGCTAACCTAGCCAAAAACCCGGTTGCAACATGTTGATTTTTTTTTTATTAAAATGATGTTGTTTTGATTTTTTTTTAAATGGACATGGACGACCAGGTCAAAACCCGGAACTCGAACCTTGAACCGGATCGGGTCTAAAAACTATGGCTGCATCGCTTCATGTCCACGGATACTACACTCATTGATGAGCATGAGGACCTCAACATGCTAAAGTTTTATGAAAGAGACTGGACTTATGTCCCCCTGTACAATAGTTATAAAATGTACCATGTTTGCAGGTTGTAAGGAACAAATTTCTGTTGTTACCATTTACATGAAGGAAGTTGCCCTTGCTCTGAAGGAGGGGAAAAAATAAAGAAGAAAGAAAAAAAAGAAAGGAAGAACATAAAAGAACAGAGTATCGGCAAGATCAAGATCACATGACGGCACCTATATGGATTCTGATTTGGGGGGTTAGCAATCCCATATATTCGAAACTGCAGCATCAATTATAATTCTCAGTTCTTTCCCGAACTGATATGCCAATATTCTCCTATCTATTCAACTCAAATATCTAATCAAGTTAGGAGTCATATCCCAATATACTGATGCAGGGTTCGTAGTTTTATAGGTTAGGCCAGAGTCCTACAGAATGATTCCCCCCACACCCGTAATCACAATATAATAACATAATCTGCTTGAAATCTGTGGAATTCCACGATCACACACTTCTCAATTATGAGAGTGAGCATATAGTAATGGTTAATTTTTTCAACAAATACCGGATTCCCTTCTATTCTCATTTTCTTCTCTCCTTTCTGAAGTAATAGGGTAATCACAGGCTCCATTGTCAGATGCCAAGGGATTTACTGAACTCCACTGCTACATGGACATAACCATGACCCTAATGATGACAAAGTGCTGAAATATCTTGGTTTAGGTACTTGTCACAGGCTCACATAACCCATAAAATCAAATCCAATGATCTCATCTTCTTGTTTGACTGGTACTAGATCATCACATGTCAATTCACTCGAAGGTCATAAAGATTGTTTCCAGCAGATGCTTTCCCTAGATACCTCTCCTTCCACACACGAGTTAGTTTTGGTATGTGTGTAGGGCCTTTCTAAAAACTTCATGATCAAGTTGACAGCCTACTAAAACAGAGCCACATCACATGCATCTCCACCAAAATATTCTCATTCCGAGAACCCAATCAGCCTTCTTCCTTCTCTTTTCTTATTAACAATCATTGCCATGTATGCAAATCTCACTATAACTACCATCATCATTCCTTGCTTCCCCTCCCCACCATTATACCATTACGAATACTATACCCCATCTTACCGATCACTATGAACTTTGCTTACGGAGATGAAAGAAGTGGCGTCAAAATTCCTTCATCAGTTTAAATTGAATAGGTGCAACAAAAGAGACTTTAAGGCATCACTTCATTCATCAAGCTTTGCAGCCATGAAAGCTTCGAGTTAGCTTAAGCAAGTGTTCAAACTCATTGACACTAATGGTGATGGAAAAATATCCTCGTTCGAGCTAAGTGGATAACTGGTCTCTTTGGGGCACAAGAAATGTGCAGCCAAGAAAGAAGCTGAGAAAATTATTAGATAGTTGGATTCAAATGGGGATGGATACATTGACTTGGATGATCTTTTGAATGTTATAACTGAATGTGGCAGAGAGAAAGATGATCTTATGGATGCTTTTCTTATATTTGACATTGATAAGAATGGATTTATATCAGCTAAGGAGCTGAACCAGGTACTGACTGGCCTAGGTTACAAGAAATGTGATCTTGAGGAGTGTTTTCTGATTATAAAAGGAGTTGACAAGGATGGAAATGGGCTTGTAGATTTACGGGAATTCCAACTACATGACCAGGTTTAAAACATCAAATTTTAGCGATGGTCTGTGCTATGCCGTGACTTGATTAATTTTTTTTAATATATAAAAAATATTTAAGTAATAGTAATATTTAAAAAAAAACAAAAAAAATATATAAGATTTGAGTTATTGAATTGATTGAGTTCAATATGTTCAAAAAAAATTTTAATTTTACAAATTATTTCAAATAAAAAAATAATAAAAAAAAAATAAAGAACAAATCTAAAGAAAAAAATTAAAGAGCTGCTTGGAAAATTTGAAGGATCAAATGCTAAAACCAAAGAGGAGAAAATAAAAAAGATTTTTAGCGCCAAACTAGATGCTAGTAATCCACGCACCATCAAGGAAGGAAAAGGATGTCAAGATGATCTCCATGTTGTCGTGGAAGGTGGCGTTTAGTCTCCCCGCAAGACGCCTTATACATGGTTCAAAGCAGAGGAGTCTTTCCATATGCTAGTGTGTTTGCTGCTCGCGCTAGCCACATTTAGTTATTAATAATATTTTTAGCAATTTCAATTAATTTGGTAAATACCAATATACTTTGGAAAAAGAAACCATACTAACCCAATACTCCAATAACAAGTTCAATTATTTTGTGTGCAAAGAGTAAAAACATCATTAGATAGTAGTAATTCACAAGGTTTTGAGTTTGTGTGTACAACAAAATATTAACTAAGATAAGGTTGAAGCATGATTTATAGTTCTTAAGGACAAAATTCAAGGGTCCCATGGCTAGGAGATTATACATCTTTCAAATTTTAACTGTGGTATATCTTTGGAGTCAAAGTATCTTCAGTAGTACCAGCTTGTGGCTATGTAAGGGTCTTTGTTCTAATAACTGAACCAATCATGGTTTTGGTTCTAGAATCTTCTTAGTGGAATCAGAGGTGGACTGCTCTACTCTTCAGGGCTTGGTGGTTTATGGAGTGAATGGAAACAATTATTTTTTAAAATAATTTTTATTTAAAAATATATTAAATAATATTTTTTTATTTTTTTAAAATTATTTTTAATATTAGCGTATTAAAATAATCAGAAAAATAAAAAATATTAATTTAAAAAATAAAAAAATTATTTAAAAAAAAACACTTTTACAATAAAAAAAACATAAACTCATGAAGTATCGAAAAACTAGTACTACCAAACAAGACAAAGCAGAGAATTAAAGAAGTGAAAAGTTATGCGTAGCGTCACAGAACAATAGAAATAAGTAGAAAAGAAGACAAAGCAAAAAACAAAAGGCGTATTGCACCATTCAAGGGTCTTGTTTTCAAGTCCCACTACGATCCAAATCATTACTATTATTTTGAGTTTACTACCAAATATGATTCTTTTTTTTTTTATTTTTTTTTAAATTCCGATGAACCTGGTTGATTTTCATGTTATCCTAAATTATTGTTCTTAGTTCAATTATATTGTTGATGTATAATAGTTTTTATGAAGCGGAGGTGATTGAATGTGATTATTAAAACATGTATGATGTTATAGTTATAGTTATCTTTTAAAGTATTTTTTACTCGGAATTATATTAAAATAATATTTTTTATTTTTAAAAATTTATTTTTAAAATCAACGTATCAAAATAATTTGAAAAAACTAATAAAAATATATATATATTTTAAAAAGAATCAAATTAAAAAATAAAATTTCAATAGAATAACAAACAAGTCTTAACCTAACAATAGGAAGTTGCACCAATTTTTCCATATCCAAAATCGTTCGGTCCAACAATTATATAGAATTGAAATCTACTGCCATTAGTTTTACCTGTCCTCTAATAGTTTCGATCCCTCTAGTCATTTCAAAACATTCATGGCTGAATGAGTTTTTCAAAATAACATATATATCATTAGAGGAGCAAATGTAACGAAGGCAGGGTCAATATTGATGGATATTTTTGAGAGTTTGAGTTCTTTCATGCTCTTTTTTTTTTTTAATAACATGATTGATTATATTTCAAATTTTTATCTTTAGTTTTGAATTCTATAATAGGTATTCCCGGACTCGTGCATCGCTTACTCATTGGATTATTATGAAATGACTGGAAGAGAGAGAGAGAGAGAGAGAGAGAGAGGGAGAGAGAGAGAGAGAGAGAGGAAGAAGAACAGCTTGCTTCAATGGGCATTGGTCTGAATTGCGAAAATGTGAAAATGTCCTAAACTGATTACCGCAGGGCCCATTGGCACAATGAGTTAGATGGTCTGCGGTCTACAAATTTGGTGATCTCATTAAACAGATAAGAGCTTTATTGGGTTTCAAAGAACAATTGGGCTAGCTCACTAGATCCTGATGACAGTAAAATGCTCCGGGGTTTGTATGCTCTATTAACCATGTTAATATGTTTTTTTAACCGTTTTTTTTTCTCTTTTTTTTTTGTTAAATCTTTTAGTTTTTTTTTTAAAATTTATCCTTTTGTCATTCAGTTTTTTTTCTTCTTCTTTTTTAATTTAAAATTTTTTAAAATTTTATTTTTGAGTATTGAATCAATGATAAATAGATTTTTATATTTTATTCATATAATAGTATAAAAAATATAATTCAAGTTTATAACCTGGATCATGAATTTGACAAATTAATTAGGATTAACTTGATCTATTTTTTTTCTTTGATTATTGTTTTACCTTACCTAGTCGATAAAGTTAAATCTTGATAACTTTCTTGCGATTTAATTTAAGATCTCGACTAAATAAAAAATAGATTTTGAGAAATTTTAAATTTAAATTGTTGGATAAAATTTAATAAAAATTATAAAAATCTTTCTATGGTTATATATTACTTCTTTAATGTTTCAAAAAAATTAAGTTTAACGCATAATAAAAATACAAAAAATAAACTAGTCATATCCATACGGAAGGGACCATGACTACATTGATTAAAGATGGTAGACAAAAATATCGAGGGATAGCTCAACTAGTAAGATTTTACATTGAGTCATATAATAATTATAGAAACATTAGTTTTTGTTTCATCGTTGATTATTATTTCAAAATTATTGTGGATTTTGTTTTTTAAAAAATCATGTTTTTAATAAATAAATAAATAAATAAAAGTAAAAGCGCAATTGCGCCCGGACATCGGAAGCTCGGAAATCCATAAGGCATCAACATATATACCATGCTATATCAGTTTAGATAATTCCTTCTATCATAGTTACAGCCCAAATTCTAATAATAATTTCCAAAGCTTAAATTGTTCTTTTTTAACATATCATATAAATTAAAGGAGCAGCTTATTGTTAATAATTAATTAGTTAACTAATTAATTTTTGCCAAAGAAGACTCATGCACGGCACAGACATTCTTTAACAAACTAGCTAATAATTAACTGGTGGCCATTAATTTAACTCCAAAAGGTTAATTTTCTCGTTCCATAGGAAATAGAACACTTAATTATTAAATCACATAGGTTTAAATTAATTTTATATGCATTTGTACAACGTGGATATTAATTATTAATGTGTTTATCTGTTGAGATATATATATATATCTACTTACGTACTCCTCAAAGATTGGAGATAGTCTCGATCATGTCCAAATAATAACATGCATAATCCTAACTTATATGTGACAGTAGAAAAGAATTATTCTTGCTTCATGCACAAACAACAAAGCGAAAAATATAGCATTATCCAGTAATCTGTATTGCATTTTATATAGATTACTTTCTAATCTTTGTTTTTCATGTTGATTGCTCTCTGGTTAAAATATAGTTTGGTCTTTGGATATCATTATCTTTTCAGCTTGTCGATGGATTTGTTAATATATTCTCATGCATCTAAACATTTAAACAAGAAAGAGCACTTTAAGCTGTGACAAGGGATAAACTAGCTAGCAGTAACCATTTTTAAAAACTCAAGACGCTAACTAATACATGGATCCTCAAAGTCATCATTTTTGTCTCAATATTTTGTGCTTCCGTACGGTCTTTCATAGATTTCTTTCTACCTGGTGGATACAAATTAAGTTAGTCAAGTACCATAAGCGAAACATGCTTTAGTTATAAAATAGTTTGATTTTCTGTGATGAAATTAAAAATAGCAAAGCTCAATTTCCAAGTTGCTTGTATATAAACCATGTAATGATATTTATAATCCACACCAAACGCTGTCCACTTTACATACACTTATGTAGACAAATGCCCCTTCCAACCACTTTCTCTTCTTCTTTCCACTGTTGCAAAACATGTGATCTGATCACTTTTGGCCAGCAATCTTTTTTTGTTTTTTTTGATAATCATAGATCTCATTTACAGACTATAAAACGCCACAAACACGGCGAGAAAAGGAGCTGGAGTTACAAAGGAGCGTATAATAAATCAGAAGGTGCCTTGGATTCCACTTCTGGCCAACAATCTTGTGTAGCAATCGAACAATGTGACCAGATACTTGCGATTAACTTTATTTATTTCTCCTTTTTATCAGAAATTAATATTCCTTTTAGCAATTAATGCATTGTAAATCTGCTACAAATTATTATGTAGCATACTAAAAATGTTTCGACGAGGCAAAAGCATAGGGCATCAATGAGGAACGGGACCAGAAGACTAATTCCAGTTAGCCCTGATCAAAGACAGGATGCAGAAGGCTCCTTATTCTATTCGAAGACAGACTATAAGAGCCCTTAATTATTGATCAATTAGCTCGCATCAATATTTTCTCTTTAGAAAACTGCATTTTCTTGAACAGTTCTTTTAAATGGGGGAGGGCTCCGCACGTTTATTAGTGACTTGTTGAAGGCCATAGGTCCGCCTTGAATTCAAAGTTTTACCACAAGCTTGAATAATCCTTGCCTACAAAGACTTGTAATAAAGATATTAATTTATCAAGATTAAAAAGGGAATACTTCAAATAAGTAATTTCTAATGCCTTATATAACTAATGATGAAGTAATCCGACCTAGGACTCTTGAATTCCATTGAATTCCAAAATTGCCATGCATACTGCAGGTGGAATTGGGAATTCCATATATAGCCAAGAAATTAGAGTGAAATTAGAGCACGGCTGAAATTGTAAAGTCAATGTTGAACAAAGAACCAAGAAAAATGGGCGTGAAATGAAGCTTTAAACACTTTAAATTAACGCTGTCAAACTAATTAAGTTAACCTTGGATCAAGCAGGATGGGGTAATTACCAACAAGATTCCACATCGATCGATACATAGCCATCGATCACGTGGGTCGTGCCGCAGTTTGTCGTTTGCTTTTAGTGTCTAATACAAATCTTAATTAATAGTTTGTGAGATATAATTAAGAAATCCACATGTGAAAGGCACCAATAATGGTCCTCCCTGGAAAGTAATTAATTATAAATGGGAGCAACAGCCCTTGACTACATGGAAGGGAGGACTTGGTGGAAAGCAGAAACGTGCAACTCTGTTCCAGATTCGAGGCAGCTGATGCCTTTCACATGGGCTGAATTAATGTTCATCAAAATGGACTTGGTGAGGATAAGTTTTTCTTTTTTTAGAAAAAAAAAAGAGAGAGTAAAATATGATCAAGTAACTAGAGTTGAATTAGGCTGTGATAGTTTCTAAGGTTTCATCATCATCTTCAACAACTTCGTTCTCAACGCAAGAGCCTGCCTTTCTTGAATTTCAAGACCCCGGCCAGATAACTATGTCAATGAAGCTCATGAAGTACTATCTTAGATTTTTCATTTTCGGTGGATGGACTTGCATGGCTAATTCTACAGCTTGAATTACAGTTGACAATCAAATTTCAAATCTATCTTATATATATTAATTCCTCACGGGTCTTGGTCGCTGTGTTGCTAAAATACAAAGCATGGGTAGATTAACTTATTTAGCTAACACAGAGTTCTTCTTGTTTTTTTTTTTAAAAAAGATCTATGTAACATATTAAAAAAAATCAATCCAGATTAATCTATATCACCTGCATTTACTTACTATTGAGGACACTATCGGGTATTGTTTTTTCAAAAGAAGTTGATATACTAAAAGGATTAACTAGAAGGTAGCAAAAAAACAAGATAAACAGAAGAAAAATAAAAAAACAAATCACAAAAATAGAAAAAAAAAACTAACAACTGCATAACCAAATTTTTTTATCAAGATTAAACAGTCATTGGATATTTGATAATATTATTGTATTAGCCTAGCTATGTTGCAGTTAATTAGTTTGTGCAGCTATGTAGCATCAACTGATCAAAACGAACAGGCGTAAACTGTTGTTGGTAGGCTTAGGGCATATCCGAATATAGTTTGGAATTCTCCTAGCTATATAATATACTGCACATATGCTAGCTGATGGGTCGCGTTATTGTGCAAGTCGGGTTTAATTTTACTATAATGTTGTTGGGTTTGTTCAGCTAATTAGGTTATATGAGTAAGCACTATATATTTTAAAAAATCTTAAATTATCCCAACCAATTTGATAACAAATTTTTTAAAATCTTGGAGAATAGTTGTGCATTTTTTATAAAATAATTCCTTCTAGTTAATATATATGTATATATATATATATATATATATATATATATATATATATATATATATATATATTAATTCAAGATCTATTAGTACGCATTTTCTTGGTGTGTGTGAATATGATTTTTGTACTTCAATACGTTTTTCGGCTCTCTAAATCTCAAATTCCTAACACAATTCTCAACCTCTAATTCAAAAGTTTAGATTGTTGGGTTATGAGATTATTGTTATATACAAGCCATTGACTTAAATCTTTTTTTTTTTCTTTCTAAAACGTTATGTAATATTTTTCATATTTTACATGCTCATTTTTGTAATCTATGTTTCATGATGAATTAATAAGATTATTTGAGGCTTGAGTGTCCTTAATTTTGAAGAGATATCCACGGATAGTGTGTTATCAAGAACAATTGAGGAACTAGCTACCATTGATTGGTAATTTGTTTGTTTCTCTTCTTCTTTGAAGATTTTAGCGTAAACAACTTATTTATGTATAAATAAGCTAATAATTAATTTGCATCATGAAACACAAGTGACCCAGTGGGTGTTCCGTTGACCCAACCAGATTGAGTAGGTTCAATTATATATATAGTTTTTTGTTTTCACACAATTTGTTTGTTTCCCAAGAAAAATAAAGCCGGCAGATCCAGCAAAAGAGACAAAAGAAGTAGCGTGTTGCTAAATGCGCATTTATTTTCAAATGGGGGCCCTTTAATTCCTGGATTAATTATATTATTTTTTAAGAACACATTGACTTAGGCAACAGGCAACGACTACGGGAGATCATTATTACAGCCTAGAATTACTTAAATCCCATGGGTTAAAAGATGAAAGCAAAATGTTCGCTTTTGCTTGATGTCTCTCTGCTAATAATCTCAAGAAATCCATTAGAACGTAGAAAAGAAAATAGAGTCTAAGCATGTTGGGAGCCTAATTTCTTTCGAATTGAGGAAACTGAACATCAGAAATTGGTGTTATGTACAAATGTCACTGCTTCATCTTCTTCCACCATATGTGCCCCACATGTCCTCATGCATTGTGCTGTACATATGTATGACTGTGGGTCCGCACCTCATTATCCATGCCCTAATTTTTGTATTAAAGTCAATGTGTAGATTGATTGTATTCATTATGTGTCTCTTCTCATCTCAGCATTGTATGATTGTTATGGAAATCAGTACGGTCGGAGTTGAGCATCATGAGAAAATTAATGTATGTCGTCTCATATGTGAGGCAAAAGATGAAGAATTGACCAAAAATAAAAGTAAGTTACTATAATTGAACCTAATCTATAGTTTTATTTCTGAAATCAATAGACTATAATAAATTATTCCACATCTCTATAAATTAATTGGTCTGTTTTCCTTGACATAGTGATAAAATCAGAATCTTAATTTGAAAAAGATAATAACACAAAAATTTCTAAGATCACATAAAATCCAGAAAAATTATGAAAAATAACAAGATTAACTCAAATAGTATTTTCAGGGTATAATTTGAGATTTTTTCAAAACTCAACTGATTATAACATATTAATCTTTCATATATAGAATTGGGGCTAAAAAATCTCATATAAAAATTTAAGTTTGATTGAATGATAAGATCAAAAATTATAATTTTTTAATATTATTTTATTAATTACGATCAAACCTTCTTTTGAATTTAATTATATTTTATTAGCTTATAAATATATTTGTTAGGTTATCTATGTGGTTTATTAATGACAAATTAACATCCAATTAAGCTATATCCTCACATGATTACTCGAAAGTTTCAACCAGTGCGGTTACATTAATATGTTTGGCTTCTATATATGATAAACTTAATCTAATTAAGATGGGATAATCTTCCAACGTATACTTTTTAAGAATTTTCGGAATACATGGCGGTATTTATTGAGGTTTTGGATTATGTGCTCGCTCGTGTTTTTTCGTCAACACATGTATCAAGGTATAATGTACCTTGCAGCGGGACAAAAATTGTGTGCTGATATATATATATATATATATATATATATATATATATATATATATATATATATGAAACTTAGAGATCGCAGAAGGTACGTACTTCAGCTCATGGAAACAGCTTTGAAGGTTAACTTGTCCTGGGCACGTTCTAAAACGAAAAATTAATGAATCAATCAGTGTGATTTAAGTTATTGTAATCAAACTGTAATTATAAACAGTTAATGTGTAAAGTTTGAACTTTGTTTTCTATTTACATATGTAAACACAGTCACCTAAAAAAGAATTAAGATACAAATTAATTCAGAAAAAAATACTACCAGTAATAAACTAGTTGAATGGACATGTTGCCAGTCGATATAACTTTAGTTATGCTATTTTTTTATATATATAATTACATTTATATGTTATTGTAGTAGTTATAATTATATGTATTTGAACAAGAGTATTAGCAGATCCCTTACCTATAGATCTCTTACCTATGGAACCGTTTGACCTAAATTTTATAGCGCTTTTTTTTCAACTTGATATCAATTTTTTATTTATTTTATTGGTTCAAAATTGAATTTAGGAAATTTCAGTCATGAAAAAACTAAAATCAAAATATCATAAATTTGCTTAAAAAAACTATAAAATATAATTTATTTTCTCAATGTATATAAAATTTACAATTTTTACTATTCTTGAATTTTTAAAGAAATACTATTATATCATTTGAATTTGTGATTTTATTAAAAAAATAACTCAATTAAAAAACAATAAGAAATCAAATAATACATAAATGAACTCATGCGCTATTATAAAACTTTCTATGTAAGAAATAAAATAACACTTTCAATATTTAATATGCATATTTTACATTACAAGAAAATAATTTATAATAAATCTATATATGTCAAGAAATTGTGATTCAAAGCATTTAGTTGAAAAAAATTTCTATACTTTCTCTTTTTTTAGCTTGCATACATAAAAATATGGACCTGGTGTGTGTTTTATTTTATTTTATTTTAATAAATATCAAAATTTTATTAGTTAAAAATTAAATATATTAACATATAAACCATAGCACTATTTTGTATTGCATCCATTTTAAAAATATTACCTAGGGTAAAGAATGAAGATAAGAAATTTTACATTTTTTACGCATTCAAGGAAAATATTATAAAGTAGATGAATGAATATAAATTGAGTAGCTTACCCGAATGAAACTAGAGTATTTTCAGCGTTATAAAAGAATAACTTGAAACTCAAATCAGGGTAATTTAGCTTTTTAATATTTTCATGTGTAGTTTTTTCTTCAATAATTTTGAAAGATCATCTTAATTTAAGACTTTTAAAGAAATCATAAGTGATATTCAGTAATGAATTTATATTAACTCTAGCATATTTGTTTGAATAAAAGTTTTTTAGACTTAAAACTCGTACAAGCCAACTATTATTTTATATTAAAAATTTTAATTTGATTACAAAAATATCTTTAAAATTGTGATGTTTGATTATTAAAGTTATGATAAAAACAACTTAAACTTCAATCACTTATGGTAATTATATCGATGACCGAACTCGTATTCCATAGATTAAAGAAGTAAAACTTTTACTTAAAAATGGTTGAACCTATAACCTTATAGGTATGAGATCCTTAGTTTTATCACTAAGCCACCTTTTTATATATATAGTAATTGAGTAAAATTACATTAAAACAACACCACTAAAAAAATGTTGATTGAAGGAATAAAAACTTACAACATCAGTATTTAAAAAGAGCAAACAAACAAAAACCAAACTAATTAGTTCAGTTCAAGATATATTAAGGACTTTTAACTAGATGAAAACTTGTGTAACTGAAGTTTTTAATTGAGAATTTCAGCCAAAAGACCAAACAGTGAAAGATACGATAAAAAATCACGTCTCAATTATGGACCTTGAACTCAAAGATTAGTCGATTATAAACTAACCATATAGATCAATAAAAGCTTTTGCATAGAAGAATAATAACCTGACATTGAAAATTGCCTCTGACCGACCTATACCATTTATGAAGATTCTGTTCAGGGTCTCTAGATTGACAACTTAAACACCTTAACCAATGCATAAATCTGCCCAAAAAATTCTATATAATAGCACAATGATTAAATAGATGATTAATAATCTCAATCTCCTCACAATAAAAAAAACAAAAAGCATCCTCATAATTAATAATCCCCCTCTCAGCTAAAAATTCCTAGTGCTGAGACTACTTTTAAGTAGAAGCCATTTGAACACATCAATTTTAGAAGGTGCAAAACCTTTCCAGAGCAAAACAGGAGAAGAAGAAGCCCCTAAAGCAGATAGGTTATCAAGAAATTTGTAACCTAAATGAACTGAATAAGTGCTAGAACTATCAAATTTTCATACCTTTTTATCTTCACATTAAAAAAACTAAACCACGCTCCACCTTTATAATTAAACTTTCCCGTATACAAAGCTCACAGGACCTGAGATTCCTCTTTCAAGTCAAGCTGACCGAATTATCAGTTGTGCTATACATATCTGCAAGGCTAATTGATTGTTGCAGAGAAAGATTAAATAGTTTAGGAAATAAATTACGAAGAGGAGATAGAGTACCTAGCCAAGAATCAGTCTAGAATTGAATGTTACTACCATCACCCAGCTTGAACCCATAACCTAATGCTACTACCATTACCTACCTTGAACCTAGTGATGGACTTAAGTGGAGTGGATATGCTTTTGCTTGTGGAGAAAACCGAAACAATGATATGTCAAGTTGGAGAAAGAGAACCAACAAACATAAAAAGCTCATTAGCAAAATTAGGATGATACTTTCGAAGAATAAATTCTTGTCAACCTCCTCCCACTCTATTGTCTAGATTCCAAACACATTTAAAGTGCAAAGCCAAATTCTTATGATACAGAGATCCCAAACTGAGACCACCAAGAGATTTTGACTTGATAACCTTATGTCAAGCCACCATACAAATTCCATGAGAATTTAAACTACCACTCTATGAAAAAGAGTGATTAATAGAAAATATGACATTAATAATACCCTTCGGCATAGGATAAACATGCATATAATATAATACAAATGCAAAGAACTGAAAATTGATTTAATCAAACATATCCTCTTAGCCATGCTTAACATCTTCCCTATCCAAATACTTAACTTAGATCTAATAGTAGACAACATCGGTTTCCAACTAGAAAGCTTACTTGGATTGGCACCTAAAAGCAACCTAAGATATCTGACTCGAAAAGAATTGCTACGACAGAAATTCACATTAGCCAAACCTGAAGTGTAATCTTTATCCAAGTTAATTCCTTTAAAAGAACTTTTATAAACATTAACTTTAAAACCTCAAATGATCTCGAATCAGTGAAGAATCCTTTTGACATGCAGCAAAGAAGAGCAATCATCTGACAAGAATATATATCAGAGTGTCATATGTATATTGCAGATGAGTTATATAATGCCATGGATCAGTCTAAAAACCCTTGAAATAACACGAATCTGAAGCCCTGTTAAATAAAACAGTCAAACCTTCTAGCTATTACTATGTCAAAGAGAAATAGGGAAAGAGGGTCATCTTGCATTAGCCCTTTCTCTGAACTGAATTCTCTACAAGGAGAGCTATTGATCAAGATGACTATTTTAGAAGTGGACAAGCATTCAAAAATTAATTTTCTCCAAAGAGAACCAAATTCTATATAACCCATAATGACATCAATATGCTCCCACAAAATCAAGTTGAAGGCTTTGTAAAAATCCACCTTTAGTAAGAACCCGTGATCTCTTTTACTACGAATGCTATGGACAAACTCATTAGCTATCATAAATCCATATAAAATCTGACGTCCAATAATGAAAATTGACTGGTTAACACTGATGACAAAAAATGTATTGTATTGATTAAGATTTATAGTTCAAAAAAATAAATTAATCTTGCCACTAGAAAGAATTCTTTAAATAATTACCACCATGAAACAATACATAATCAGTAATTAAGAAAACACAATGTTGGACTTGTGCACAAAAATGAATTAATGGATAATCATTTGTCTCCACTTAAGAATATATGCATACGTTAATTAAAGAGCCGTTAGGTTGGTTCTTTGTAATAATGGTCATATATATTTCTAGATAGTAGTTCAAAGAAAGGGACAAAGGAACGATCCTATAGCTCCCCTCTCATTCGGAGGAAACAAATAGATTTGATATTATTAAATAACTTGAAATTTACACAAAATTCGAAAGCGAAATTAAGCATCTTAAAATCGTTAATGACCAAATTGTCAGGAGAGAGAAGACAATAAGCCAAAAAAGGATAGAGGGTGTAATTAGAAGAGGTGTTGTTTGACCGCATAATCCAGAGTGTCAAGGAAGAGTAAAGACGCGTGAGTGCCGCTGACAAAAACTGCACGATCGCCGGAGATATGGCTGCCGCTCTCATGCTTCTTCTGCGTTAACTCATGGATGAATGAATCAAACAAACAAATGCACTGCTGCTGCTACCATTACCTAAACCTACACCTGCCTGCCTGCTAGCTTGCCAAACTCGCACTCGCATGACCTGCTCTACGCAAACCCATAAACTTGTACAACCTACATGTTTATCTTTTAAAAGATGCTCTTTGTCGGCATCTCTCTTTCTCCAACTTATCGTCGCTGCCTCCTTGTGTTTGTATTCTAATCAGCTGACTCTTGATTCGTGAGTTATGTTTAAATATTGATATAAACTTATTTTTGTAAACGTAGTTTAGACAAAATTTATTTAAATATGTGTGGAAAAAATACCACCATTAATTATGAAGCAGGATAAAAACGCAAAACGATTGGATAACAAGAATGTTTCAAGCTGAACGTTGCCCGTTAGCCTACATTGTTGAATATATATATAAAGGAAACGAACTCATGATTTCACCTCTAGACAATTTAAGAAAAGACGGACGTTTGTTCATAAAAAGACAAATTAAGAGACATAAAAGTTAATTGAAATCTGTAACAAGTGAAGAAAACATATCAAACATACATACCTCGAAATAACTCGATAGATGGATCCAAAGATTGGAAAACTCTGTGACTCGAATGATAAAATGGCTCGGGAAAGAGCCAAGATGGCGGATCTTAATTTGACTATGTTGTTGTAAGGTTTTGAACCAGTTTTTCATTGATATCTTACGTACGTCCCTAAGACTCTTGTTATTTATGTCTTGCAGTTAAGGTCCTTGTTTCACTTTACATTTGACCTTCTTGCAGGATTTATGTTTTTCTATCCAGTCCATAAACTGTATTGGACTACATATTAATTTTAGGTCAATATATCCTTTATATGTAAACGGAATGGTTTTGTCTAACCTATATATGCCCTAAATATAGCTACCCTACGTACACTACGGTTCTTAATTTTAAAAATAATATAAAATTATTCTTAAAATTTTATCCTTGGATTAATACCGTTATTAGGTACAATTGACTAGTTCAAACAATTGAGAAGATAAATGAAACTAACGTCATCAACCAATAAATTGGTATCGGTGTTTAAGGAGATAGGTTTTCCAGCAACCACATAATCAAAGTTGGAAATAAATTTCATAATTAGACAGAGAAAGAATAACGATGAATTTGAAACCAAAATAATTAAAGAAGAGGATTGTGAAGAAAGAAATTGAAGTTTTAGAGGTGGGCATTAATTCCATGCCTGCAATGAAATATTAACCCTAAAATACAATAGCTAAAGAAATTAATCCCAAAGCCTACGATCGACTAATTAAGGAGTTCATCTCACAGAGATTCTTTGTTTTCTTGAAGATAAATTAAAAATTTGTTTTTCAAATAATTAACGAAATTGATACATGTATGTATAGACAATTTGTTTCTCTTACAAGATTTCAACAGGAATGTATGTGTGTGTGTGTGTATATAGCTCTTAATTTGATATTCTTTTACAATTTATTTGGTAAAGCACTCTCTCTCTATATATTTATATACAGTAGAATATTGTGTGCGAAAATCCTGCTAAATGCTTTGCACATTAAGTATTTTTTTTGCTTTGATACTAATTAGAAGCTGTACACAAAATTAATCATATTAGTAATTAATGGTTGAAGATAAACCTCGTAAAATTATATATATGTCCATAAGAAGAGAAGTGTTAAAGTTGGAGGTGAAGATTCCGATGGAATAGACCCGCAGGGAAGGGGGAGGGGACACGTGTCATGCTTGTAGAGCGTAATGAGCATAGGGATGGGTGGGATCATTTGCAGGACATAGCCATGGTGCATGTCATCTCCCTGTCTCCGTCTCTCAAGTTATGGTTTATAAACATGATCATACTCCAATTTAATTGCGCCACCTATCATTTCGCTCAAATAATTAATTACCATGAAGCTCACTCCCGTTGATTTCCATCCTCAGCTATACCTAACAATACCATTAAGCCACCAACAAAAATTATGTTGTGAAAGCTTTAGAGGTGGTTTAATTGGTTAAATATTAAATTTAATTTTTAGTAGTCAAGTAACTACTAGTCATGAGTTTCAATCTTTTCAGAATTATTAAAGATTTATATAATTATTAATTTTTAGAGTCTATAAAATTAATCAAGTTACTTGTAAATTAGTCCAAACATCTATATTAATAATAATAAAAAAAAAAGTTTTGTGCTAACATTAAAAAGGAATATTTATCTTATGATGTTCTTAGGACCGGAGTAGTCGCTATAATTAGGTCAAGCAACTCAAACCATTTATGTCTTTGAAAAATGGAGTCCATGGTAATCAAGCTAGCTAGCCAGGCTAGACAGAGAGAACAAGAAGAGAGGTAGAAAGGTGGCTAGATGGAGTTAAAATGTTGAAGATTGGAGAGGAGAGGAGAGGAGATAAGGACCAAGGCCACCGTTGAGCTAAGAATAGTTATATTATAATATTAACAAGTTGGTGTTGTAAACATAAACCCACGAAGAGAGAGAGAGAGAGGGCGAGAGAGAACGTGGAGTGCTGGAGGGGACAAGTGAGAGAAAGGTGGGGACCCATCCACCGCCCATACGCACGCATTCTTAACAAAACCACACCCATCAATCTGTGATCTAATTCCTCAATCTAACCCTAACCCAAATCCAAAAGTACAAACAAGAGACCTTCTCTCTCTAGCGACAGCAAATACTACTCTCATCTCTCCTGAACCTCTTACCAACACAACCTTAGCTATAACACCTCTGCACAACACACTACATGTCTTAGTTGAAAGATCAAAAGATGGTGAATTCAGCTCAGATCAATTTGGTGGGTTACACCAAAGATCCACTCATCTTTCTCCTTTCTGCTCTCCTTTCTGCTCCAGCTGCTAGCTGGTGAGTGCTAGCTAAGTAATAGCATCTAGTTCTTCTTAGTTACTCCATTAAACTATCAAAAAGAAGCAAGAAAAGCAAGCGAAAAAGAAACCCCCGGCCCCCGAAATAGTCTTCGATCTTCTTATTTTATATCCTTTCTTCTTCCACTAGCGGCCCTCTTTCTTTTTGAAACTTTAGTATAATTACCATTAATTAGCTATAGCTAGTGTTTCCATTTTCTTGGTTTAGTTTTTTTGTCAGACGGCCACTTAGGTTTTGTGCAAGTGAACAACGTCTTTTGGGATATACAGTTGTAGTAAAAGAAAGTCACAAAGTTGAAAAGAAAAGAGTACCCATATGGATCCAGTAACGGCTCATGGCCATTCTCTTCCACCTCCTTTCCACACAAGAGATTTCCAATTACACCACCACCAACAGCAGCAGCAACACCAATTTCACCACCAACAGCAGCAGAATTCAGAAGATGAGCAAAGTGGGAGTAGCAGTGGGCTAAACAAGTCCTTGAAACGAGAGCGAGACGAAAACAACAATAGCATGGGCAACAGCGAAGGCAAAGAGCTCATAACTTCGGGATCAGGAGAAGGAGAGATAACAAGAAGACCACGAGGCAGACCTTCCGGATCCAAGAACAAGCCTAAGCCCCCAATTATCATCACACGGGATAGCGCAAACGCGCTACGCACCCACTTGATGGAGGTCGCTGATGGATGTGATATCGTTGAGAGTGTTGCTACGTTTGCTAGGAGGAGACAAAGAGGGGTTTGCATCATGAGTGGAACTGGGACAGTAACAAATGTAACCCTTAGGCAACCAGCTTCACCAGGTGCAATTGTGACTTTACATGGTAGATTTGAGATATTATCGCTAGCTGGATCTTTTTTGCCTCCACCGGCTCCACCTGCAGCTACCGGCTTGACTATCTATTTAGCTGGTGGACAAGGGCAAGTTGTTGGTGGCAGTGTTGTTGGGACACTTACTGCTTCAGGTCCCGTTGTGATCATGGCAGCTTCATTTAGCAATGCTGCTTATGAGAGGCTCCCTCTAGAAGAGGAGGATCCACAGATGCCAATGCAAGGGGGTGAAATGGGGTCGCCAGGAGCGGTGGGGCAGCAGCAACAGCAGCCACAGCAGCAGCAGGTTATGGCGGAGCAAAACGCCCAACTTTTTCATGGATTGCCTCCTAATCTTCTCAATTCTATTCAGTTACCAGCTGAGGCATATTGGGCTACCGGTCGCCCACCTTACTGAAAAAAATGATCGATCCAACGCCATATCGATTAGTTCAGTTTCCCATGTTCACTTGCAGCTTACCAAAGAAGTGACAGACTTTGTAGCTAGGGAATTTGGGTTTGTAACTTGAGCATTTTCAGGTTTTGTTATTTCTCCTTTTGAATTTTTTTTTTAGTTGTTGTTAATTTGCATTTGATGGTTAGCTTAATTATATGCCTGATTGATGATTGGAGGACTGTAAATTTCTAAGGGTCTTTATTGCTTGAGTATGATTTTATGTTAACAAGTGATGCAAACTATCATCCCATTTCGAAGATGATGATGATGATGAACAAGGAAAAAACAACAGCCACAACAATGGGAGTGGCCACACTTTCCCATCAAATTTGTTTGCAATGTTTTAAAACTCCTATGATAATATTCCTAGAGGTTTGATCATTGCCTTCATTTGGGAGAAAAATCAAGTCCCTTGGTTCTTTCTTGTTTAGAAAAAAGCTTAGCAGCACAAGCTATGCTCTCTCAAACCAAGAAACACTTATGGTAATATTCCCACGAGGTTTGATCATTGCCTTCATTTGGGAGAAAAAGTCCCTTATATAGTTCATTCTTGTTTAGAAAAAGCTTAGCAACACAAGCTATCCTCTCTCAAACCAAGAAACCCTTATGATTAATATTCCTACAAGGTTTGACCATTGCCTTCATTTGGGAGAAAAAATCCCTTAGTTCCTTCTTGTTTAGAAAAAACTCAGCAACACAAGCTATCCTTTCTCAAACCATGCAAGAAAACAGACAGTTTTTCTATGTATATTTTCTTTCCCGTTTTTAAACCATACCATGTAGTACATTTTCTTCCCATCATTTCCCTCCCGAAACTACAATATATAATCTTGTTTTTTTTTGCCTATATATGAAACTCCATTTATATACTTCTTCCTCTCCATTGAGCTCCTAACCAGTAAAAGGGGCTTAAACGTGTCATGAGCACTAAAAGTAATGCGAGTACTATATATATAGATAGTATATATTTCTTGTTGCCAAGTTGATAAGGTCAGAGGAGGTTCAATTAAAAGCTGGCTAGTGACGGTTTCAAGGAGGAGGCAAGAAGATGTTAAACTATTTACGAGAAGAGCAGAGAGGTATGGGCTTAGAGTTTCCATGTCTTTTCTTTGGGGAGTTACTAGGGTTTTAGATATAGAGAGACATGAAAATATATAGGGGTGCTGGTATACACGTGCACTGCTCTGAACAAGCTACTTTTCGAGGCAAGGCATTGCATTCTCTCTCTTGTGGATTCAGAGAATCTGGGATTGGGCAGCTGTATGAGAAAGAAAACATGCTCAGATTCTCTGCACTGAAATATTAAACTTCCATGTTATATCCATTGCTTTGCTTCGTTGTAAAAGCAATATTTGAAACTAATTTGCTTATCCGCTTTCATCTTTGGAGACACTCCCTAGCAACATTCAACTTTAATTTGCATGCCTCGCTGTTTCTTTCTCTCCTTTATCTTCCCTTCTGTTGGTCAACCTAATTTGCAAAATAAAGATTGGGTTCTTGAACCTGAAGCTACCCAACTGTTTTCTTCTTTAAGTAAATTAAGTTTATGTAAATCAAGTCCACTTTTATTTTGGTAGCTTTGCATCCAACTTTTCTTTGTTGAGATCTTAAATTTGCTATTTCCGGTGGTGATGGTGTGGGCGTGTGTAGTTGATAGAATTATTGTAGATCTCTCTTCTTCCGCTTACTCTTTTTCTTTTTTCGATCGAATCAGAGATAAGTAATCCACATTTCTCCTAATGAAATTGACCTACATATATTATTTCATCAAGTTTATGGAATATTGTTAAAAAAATCTTAGGGAGGAAATTTGTTTTCCATCCAAACCTTTCTTTGCGTCCCATCGATCAACATTTCGAGAAATTGAAATTTTACACAATTAATGTTTGACTCTGCCACTTCATGCCAACAAATATATAAGTATTTGATAGGCATGAATCTGTTGGTCTGTTAAACAACACAAAAAAATAAAAAGAAATATAAAAATAAAAAAAAGAAGAAGTTAGGGTTTCATTGATACTGTATGATGTGGTCACAATAATATATATAAAAAAAGTATTTAATCTAAATATAAAAAGATTATATATAGGCTAAACTGAAAAGAAAATGAAAATATTATTTTACTCTTAATAAATAAAACAAAATAACCCTATATTTCTTAACATCTCCCCTCAAATTCTTTAAGTCCTTCAAAATCACTATAAAGTGCCGTTAAAAATTGTATCAATTGTTGTTTCTCTCTACGAGCAATATAGACATCATATACCTTTAATTAATTTATTGATTCTGTAAGAACTAATCGATCTCAAAGATCTATTATAGTAGAATAAAACTCTTGAATACTCATATTTTTCTAGTAAAGAGCTCGTATGTCATTCTCTAATTAATACTGCTTCGCAAAATTTGATTGCGTGAATAACTTTTACAAATGATCTCAAACCTTCTTTGTTGTCTCATATTTCACCAATTGTACACCTATGGAATGCTCAATAGAATTGTTAATCCAGTAATAATCTTTACATTGTTTACTTCCCAAACATTTATCAAAGCAATATAACTCTCATCGGTATTTTTAAGTATTACAGAAGTTTCACTAACATATCCTTACATCTTTTTGCCTTAAAGAAAATTTCTCATCGCATAACTTCAATATGAATAATTCTTTCCATCCAACCTCACACTCACATACTGAAGCAAATTATCTCTTTCAGTAACCATAATCAATAAACAAAAAAAACCAAAACGTAAAAGAAAGCAAATTATCTATTTCGGTAACCATAATCAATAAACTATATTGCAAAAACTAAATAAACATCTTCTCAAAGTTATACGATTACTCCAAAAAGAAAAGAGAAATATAGGTTAAATACTAATACCATGTTAAAAAATCCAAGAAAATAAAGAGAAATATAAAAATAAGAGAGGAGGAGGCTAGGGTTTCATTGATACTGCATGATGTGATCACAATAATCTAAAGGAATTAATGGGTTTAACCTAAATACAAGGAGATTATATATAGGCTAAACTAAAAGAAAAATAAAAATATTATTATGCCCTTAATAAATAAAACAAAATAACTCTATATTTCTTAACATATGCCTCTATGACATATGAAGAGAGGCAAAGATAGATTAGGTGTTATTGTTGGGTTACTTAGAAATACATTAATATAGTAGAAACGATAAATTTAAAATTTATTAAGAGTTCATTGGATGCTATTAGACAATATATTGTTGTTTAGGATATGTGTGAATATTGCATGTAGATTTCTTCTAGGATTTGATCAACTCTTCAAAGTTAAGTTGTCACAACCACAAGTTGTTTAGTTGTCCAGCCTCTAACAACAATTAACATGAATCACCAGATTACACATCTCTTAAACCATTTTAAGAGAGGGATTGTTATACCTTGATCGATCAATGTTATCTTGATATGTCTTGAGTGCTAACTCTTTTCTTTTCTCTATCTTTCTATATCTATAAGTGTGTTCAAGTATTTTTGTTGTGTACTAATGTAGAGAAAATATGAGATATTTCATTCTATTTATAAGAAAAAATATTATATAATTAATAACAAACTATCAATTTATCCTTTGAAAAATATCATATATTTTATTTCAATATAGTTATTAGAAGTTTATACAATTAAGTCCCTACTTGATTTTTCTTTATGTCTAGATTGTAATCATTTATATTAATTACACTTTAGCTCTTAATTTCAAAGACTTATTTACAATCAATTCATACTTAATTAATCATCCTAATTTAAGTTCTTGCCAATAATTATTTATATGTGTAACCTATTAAGTTCTTGATATGTTGGTCTAAATAAAAATTATAATTCCAATAAAAAAAGATTAAATAAATTAAATAATTTAACTTATTATTAATTTAACAAATTGATTGATTTATATTTAAAAATCAAGTACAACGTCTAATAATGTGTCATGATTCTTCAAATACTAGAAAAGTCATATGTGGTCTTACTTAACCTTTCAATTACTAGTTTGTTAATTTAACTATTATCCTTTCATGAATAATATTTCAATTTACACATTTACACATGAAGTTTTTTTATCTGTTAAATCATATTTGTTCTCTACATCATGGTCATTTATTTGAATTTCTTTTCAAATCACATTCCACCTTGTGCAAATATTTCATAATCAATATTATTTGAGAATATATAGAGTATTTTTTAAATTCATATAAGGTGATAAATCATCTCTTGATTATTCAAATATCTTTATATAATGCATGTTGTACCTAATATTTATCTATTTGTAACATTTGATTAAGACAACATATAATTGAGATCATAACATAATATTTTATATATAAAATAACTTTATGATTTTAAGTCTAAGAATCACTTGTATAATTATCACTTGAGTTTTAAAATAGACACAAGTCAATTCAGCATACTTGTTGTTTAACAAGTAACTACATACTAGTTTTAGCCTTTTAGGTATCCATCACACCTCAAAATATAAGAATATTTTTTTTTTCATTTAAAAAAACCATAATATATATCAATTTCAATAACTCTAATTAATATTCAATATAGTAGAGCATTGACATGAACATTTCCAATGTTTTATTGCAATAAAAATTCTTATAATATTTTTATTTCAATTACTTTACTTTTACTCTAAATCTATTATTAAAATTTAAATAAATATTAAATATAAAAGATATATTTATAAGAAAAATATATGTTTTACACAAGAACATCAATGTTATATATAGCCACTTGATTAGCTACAAAACATACATATACATATATACATATATATACATATACATATACATATATATACATATATATATATATAAAGCTGTAAGCCATGGATAAATCGACATTTTAAAGGGATTTTTTTTTTATCTCGTATTCTTGAAAAGAAAACGGTATCGAGACAGAGATGTAAGATAGTACGTACTCTACCAGTTAACAAGAAATCCTACCAACAATTATATATTTATGTATGTATAGATTGAGGTCATTCTTCCTAATAATACTCTAACCCAATTATAATATTTATAGTACGTACTCTACCAGTTAACAAGAAATCCTACCAACAATTATAATATTTATGTATGTATAAATCAACACTAATTAGTACAGAAATAGCTTTAATTGGTGTCCGTGTGTGGCTTTAGATACGTGCTGAAATGGGGGGGAAATTGATATAAAAAAATTGATCTTGATAAATGTAAAACTTGGGTAATAAGAATTGAGTCAACCCAGAATATTTCACTAAATTCGCAGTTCAAATCATGAGATTCGAATAACTTAATTAAAAAATAAATAAGAATTATAAAGCCCTTTAAAAATAATAAGTTAATTTTTCAAATACTTGAAGCATCTAATATGAAAAAACTATAAAATTCAATTATCAATCAATCAAATATTAAATGATGAAATTGAAAAGAAAAGAAAAGCAATTATACAAAAGGATTAAAAACAATCAATTAAAAAAATGAGGATTAAAATTTAAAAACAAAATTATTTTTTTATTTCATTAAAGGGTGAAATTGAAAAGAAAATCAATTTAGTAAAAGAACAAATAAATCAAAAGAATGAGGATCAAAATTGACATAAAAAATAAAAATAGTGTTTTGATTGAAAGGTAAAATTAAAAAGAATAATAAATTTTACAAAAGGATAAAAAAAATTAAAAATCAAAACAATAAGGATCAAATTGAAAAATATAATACTATCAATTTGAATTGAAGAATGATTTTAAAAACCAATAAAACTTTTATAAAAAGATCTTTTTGGTCTAATGAGTAAATTGAGATTAAATGATGAAAAAGCCAAAATTAAAAATTAAAAATTAAAAATTAAAAATTAAAAAAATAAAGATTAAAATTAAAATATCAACAATATAAATATAAAAAATCAAATTATTATTTTTTAAAAATAAAAAATAAAAACTCACCACCAACAAAAACAGATACCCACCGGTTATTACAAACCCCACCGTACAGAGTCTGGTAATATCTCCGTTTGCAGGTGATTTCAGCTAAAAGTCCTTCCCTGATCAAGTATTACAAACAATTTTTCAGGGAGGAAATTGGATGCACAAACCTCTTCTCATATTTATTTACGTGAGGTTAATGAATAGCTTGTATAAAGGAACTCTACAATATGAGAGAGGAGTGCTAAAATCTTGGATCGAGAGGAAATTTTCGTTTTTATTACGGGATAAAAACAAGGCACTGCTCAAATATCAATCTCGGTTTTATTTTATTTTTTTATTTACAAGAAATACTTTGATGTTAGTGTTCCCCTGTTCATCTTATATACAAACAAATTTATACACTACCTGCCAGCTATGTGGGGATGGTTTTAACAAGACGATAACTTAATAATCAACAACAAAGCTTACTCAACTTACGAGGACCAAGTCTAAAGCACAAACCCAAGCATACCCATGCATAACAAAACTTCGACAGGAACAAAGCTGCTGAAAGCCTTCCTGCTTGTTTTTGTCAAGAGAGATCCATTCTCATTTCACACGGAATCAGTTTTTAAGTTGATCTGCTCTAGTATATCTTCAACACAATATGACACTTCGAATTCATTAATAATCTATTCCCAGTCGCCTCATTTCAGCTTGGAAAGTTGGACTGGAAGTTAGCGTTCGATGGGCAAGTGTCCTTATATCTTCCCTTGAACAGTCTCGTGAAATACGAACCAGTTCCCAGAGCGCACCTCCGCTTATCATGTCCTTTGCGTTCACTTCTGTAATGTAACAAGTGCTCGCATCTCAGATGGCATTCAATGGACGATCAGCTTTTCCAAATTTTAAAAGGATGGGCAAAAACTAACCATGTTGTGCCAAGTGACAGAGCGCAAGCTCTATATGGCGCCTGATTGGTGATGCTTCATTGTTAGCATTCTGTACTATCCATGGAAGCACTCCATCCTCAATCAAAAAAGACCTTCCATTCTTAGTTCCTGCACAATTAAGTGTCAACGTTATGCTTCATGTAAGTATCATGGACAAGGAGAGGCTTTGGAATTTTCAACATGGCACAAACAATTCTGGGGTACATGGTCCACTACATAATTGTATGACAAGCAGAGCAAACCAAATAGAGACAAACTTAACTAAGGCCTCTTTCTAAGATACGTACCTTGAGTTGATGCTCTGGACTCACACTTGGCAAAATTTGCTATTCCACGGGCAACTTGTGCAAGTACATCAGGATGCCTGCATCTAACCATCCCTAGCAAAGCCTTGATGCCACCTTCACCTCTTAGCTTCATCTGCAACTTATCTGAATAATTCATCATTGCACTATGTTAAAGTTTACAATGGCATGCCAGCTGATAGACTAACTCGAATAAACTGGAAATTTTGCGGTAGCACTTAAATTGTAACAAAGCTCTCGTTCACACCTCACACATGCTGCCTCATCATTTTCCTCAGCTTACTTATCTATGTACAAAGCTTGTGTGAAACTGAACTCTTTCAGGTACTCAAGCTCTTTTATATTTGTTAGATTTTGGAAAAAAAACCACTTAGCTTAGATATGTTAGCATTACTCAGTGAATCGTCAGTCCCATACAGAGTCTCATAAAATAAAAATTATAAAAATATATTTACTTACCTAAATCAAGCTAATTTCTATAATACCAGGTTTAATCATGCCAGCCTCAGGTAGCAGCATGAACAACTAGCTTAGCTGCTAAACTTGCACAATTTTAAGTTTTTCAGGGAAATATGGATGCTAAGGCAACTACTTCAAGGGAAAACACTGCTTTACTCATCTAATGATGCAAATGTTTGCATACATAATCATATCTAGCCGATGCAAACCATAAGAATGGAATTCCTATATATTTACAAATGCTAATTTAAAACAGCTAAAGTTACTGATAAAAAGCCCCTCATCCCCAAGCAACACTTCATATACAGTCGATTTTGTCTGTCTGTTTACAGGTGATTCCTTGCAGTGGTAGTTGAGATCAGGGCTTGTTTATTTAATGTTTATTCCCCAGTAATATGAAAAAATCTAATCAGATATCCATTTTTGGAATTGGGTAAATCTTCAAACAAGCTTAAAATGCAAACAACTAGTAAACTCAGCAGAATAAACATCAAATGGGGTCAAGAAGTTTACCATTTCCACAAAGATTTGCAATGGCTCCAGCAACCATTCGAAGTGTTTGAGGATCCTCAGCACTGCCTGCTGTCATTGATAGCAAACGAATGCCTCCTTGAGACATTATTAGCTCTTGGTTGGTTTCTGATTGAATACATGAAGAACATGAATAAGGTCAAAACCAAATTTAAAAGACCCATGATAAATGTATCCAGAGTATCACCAAGATCTCCGTGATAAATTAGATTGTCTCTGATAATGGATGCAAAACTCACCATTCATAGCAAGATTGGCAATTGCACCTGCTGCAACTCTATGTATGGTCTCATCCTCGGAGCTTCTAAGCAGCATCAACAAAGACTTAAGACCGCCAGCTTCTACAATCTTCTCTTGATTTGTTTCTGCGTATTAGATGGGGATTGCGATCATTTTGGAACAATGAAATAGGAATGAAAGGCCTTTTTCCCTGGAAGTGATCATGCTGTTTGCAGATATTTAATTTTGTTGTGGTGTAGACTATCAAATGCAAATTCATAAAAGAAAAGGTCAACAACAAAGTAAAACAGATTATGAGAAACAAATGTAACACAACAAAACACTCATCTGATTTTGCACCAAAAAATTGAAGAGTGCATGAGATGTTACATTAGCATGCAATGCTGCAGTTCTTGGTAAAACAATAAAAGATGAGTGAAGGCTTTGGAGCTTGAATTGTGCGAATCAAAATGTGATTCAGCTCTTGGTTTTGCATTGTTTATTAATGCCATTTTCAATAGAAATTTTGAATTGATTAATCCATACTTCTTCCAATATTATTTTTACCAATACATCCTCTTGTGGTTATATTCAACTTCTGCTTTGGGAACACGTGCATGTATAACAAATATCAACTTTTCAAGTCTAAAACTGTTCAACTTAGAAACAGGCCACTTCTTTCTTGACATTATCTAATGACACGACAAAATACCAGCCCTTCACATCCAATCTACTGTCTGTAAATCTGTCAAGGAGAAAGGTGTTTTCCATTCCAAAGTTGTGTCCCTTGCAACTCTGTAAGTTCATGCATCAAAACTATCATCTACTTCCATTCAACTAGTTCCCTGAAAACTAACCTTTTTTATTCATCAATATCAAGTAGGCAGGGATGCTTAGCAATGATCAAATCTCAGAATCTCCCCTTTCAAAAGAAATAAGTCTTTCGAGAGTTAGATGCTACCATGTCCACTAATACCAACTAGGAAATGCTTTAAGTATAAATTAAACATGAAGTTCAGAAATCACTATGTCTGTAAGACCCTACTGGAGAGTAGATCAGCACTAGCACAATTCTGAATAAGTTGGCGCTGCCCATAAAAAGAAGTTGAAGCAAGTGTTGGTAGAGAACTAGAAAGAAACCTTCAGCTGCCAGATTTGCTACCACCTTCACAGCATGAATTCGCACATCAACATCTTCTGCTTCAAGCAAAGACAAGATCCTTTGCAATCCCACTGAAGAAAAATTGGATTTTGTTAGGAAAGAACAATATGAAAGCAGTTCCATTAGCTAACCATGTGGACCAAATTGAAAAAATAAAGATAGAACAAGTAAACACCAGAACTACCTTGTTCAAAGAGTTTAGCTATTGAGGACTTTTCTCCATTTCCCAAATCATTGGTCTGTGGCTGCCTAACTTGCGACAAGAGAGAATCTAGACTACCAGGAACTTTTTCAGACCCTCCTTTATCAATCCTTCTTGCTGTCTAAAACATAAACATATCAGTCAGCATTTGAATTTTAGATACCTTGTGGGGGCATTAGCATAGATTCCATGAGCAAACATTTATGCATTGGAAAACATAGAACATATGCCTTGGTTGCCTGCTAAATTGTTATGAATTACAATGGCTAATATCACAATCCATGCCGCCATCCATCATCTCTCACTATTTTCTCAGTTTAGGTTTCGAAAAGAAATAATCATGCCTGTAAGAATTGCAATGCTTGTATTTGAGGTTTATAGGTAATTACTAAGTTTTCCTATCAATTTAGACACTTGTTTCCTAAATTTCTTATGAGAGAAACAATTTTTTTCTCTCTCAAAAAATTCCCAACCAAATTGTTCCTTGAAGAAATCTGAATTAGGTAGGTTTCACTAAGCTATAGTTATAAATTCCTAGAAGAGAATACCTCATCGGCCTCAAAACTTATTTGCAACAGCTGACTATGTAGTATTGCTATTTCTCCTTCAAGTTTTTCTTTCTGGCATGCCTCATCCTCCAGCATCTTTTGAAGCTTTGACATATCAGATTTTGCTAATGCCTTGTACATCAAAAATATAGTTATATGTGAACCCAACCTGAGCAAAAGATACAGATAACAGAAAAGTAAGAAGCACTGAGAGGTAGAATCAGTCAAACATACCTCTGACTTCGTCAATTCAGCTAGTTGACTTTTAAGTTTATTAACTTCCTCTTCAGCAGCCTTCCTCAAGAGAGTTTCCTTCTGAAGCTTTTTTTTCATCTCAGAAAGTTCCTCCATATTAGCTACCCTGGAATCCTATGCATATGAGGGGGGAAAAAGGCTAAAATTGTTTAGTCAGACAGTTGGGTCAGTGGATGTACATCCACAAATTTTGGAGGAATCTAGTAGTGCTGTAGGGAGGACACGAAGAATCATGACACAATAAAAAAGGAGGCATCACAAGGAAGGATCAATTTCAGAACTACCTCTCCATTAGATATCCAATTTGAACTTTCATCTTTTAGTCCAGCGGCATTTTCTCCACCAGCATGCTTCTGCTGATTCATCATCCATTTCTCTTCTAGCTTCTTTATTGACTCCATATACTCTTTCTGATAATTCAACTTTTCCTTCTATAAAAAGTGAACATAAGGAGTTAACATGCCCAATGCCAAGAGAGAGAAAATGCTAAAGAAAAATGAGGGGGCAAAAAAGACATAGGCAGTACAAGTCAATTGTTTCCCACATCTATATCCACCCCGAGAGAGAAATGTGTGCATCCAAATAACCACAAAAACACAAAATGATTTCAGTATGAGTTGGTAAAAAATTATTCTCGGCATAAAGTTTGGAAAGGTCAATGTTTAAATTTTGCATTTCAAAAATACAAGGCGTGATATATTTTATAGAACAAAAACCAAGAGTACAAGGCATGATAGTATTCTACAACAAAAACCAAGGGACAAACTTTAACTGAAAATGATACACAAACATCCCCCTCCCTCCCTCTCGCTCTCTCTCTGCCCACACAAAACAGTACTTCATTATTAAAGAAACACTCACCTCCAATTCGACTGCATAGTTTCTTTCAGACTCCAAAATTTGATGTTTTGCTTCAGTAGTTACTCTTTCAATTTCATTCTCAAATGCTTTCTGCTGCTTTTCATGTTCTGCAATAAGTTTCTCCAATTGTATGTCTAGTCTTCTAGACAAACTTTTGTAATCAAATTCCTCCTTTAATTTCAACATATTCTCCACCTTCATTGCCTATGAGAGGAAAAAACTTTTAAAAAATAAACAAACACCTTTCGTTAATAAGGGATCAGTTAATACACTATTGATTTTGTGCCTGAGTCAAGTTCAATGTATGTATATTTAATAGAGCCAAATATAAATATATTAAGATTATGGCAAGAATGAAGCATGTCCAGACACAAGTGCAAGGAGCACTATGTTGATGATGATAGGAAAAAATAAATGAAACTACACAACCCAGGCATTGACTTCGGTTATTGGTACCCACCCTTTGTCCAAACATTATAGTACTTGTTGTCTCTCCTCGATGGCGTGGTGATGGACCGATAGTAATAACCAGTGAAGTCCTCGCCGTGCCTGTCAAGATTTCACAGAGTCGGGGAAAACATATCCTATAAGAAGATTAAATAACTCCATTAGTGCTAATGTATTACCTCCAAATGAATCTCGAAGCAATCTAGTAAGCTTTGAATCACGAATTGGGACATGTGTGCTATTTTCCGCGAGAGCATTAATGCACTTCCCTAGTGCACTCAACGAGAGATTGATGGATTTGGCTTCCTCCAATGCGTGTCCCTCACTCCCTGCCAAATAATGGATGAGTAAACAGACTTTAACAAGTAAAAGAGAGCTTGACACTCAGAAAAATATACCTAAAGAATGGCCCATGTAGAATCAAAACTAATATAACCATTTGTCAATATCTTCCCCTTTTGCATTCCACAAGCCAACATCCACAAAGAATAATTTACCAAAATAATAATTGACTGGCTAATTTAGAAATGTATTGATAAGAACAAATTTTTAACAATAATGATTTGGCTGGAATATATAAGAAGAGGATATTACTAGATCATGTGAACATGAAAGGCAGGAGAGGGGAACTTTTAATTTCCATTTCTTGATTTCAACAAACCTGACTTGTCAATGCGCTCTGAACCTGCAAGATCTACTACGACTAGCTTTCCCTTACGAACAACAGGAGGCTTCAAACTTTTAGCCATGTGGGAGTTGTTGCCATTTTCGTTTGAAAGAATAGAATCTCTTCCCTTGACAGACCTCTTTACATGTACCTAAAGCATTTGCAATGTCTATTTCTTGTCAAAATCTCAAAAGATTTCAAATAGGTTTGCTGCAGTTTCAAAAGCACTAGAAAGTGAAGGGCAAATTTATTCACCATCAGAATAGCATGACTACGAGATGATTCAGTATTCAATTTTGTATTTGCGGCAAAACGATGAGCTTCTCCTAGTTGCAATAGTTCAACAAAACTCTGCTGATTCCTAATTTCAACTAGGCTGGCCCCAGGAAGTGAAACATCTCCACTTTTTGGGTCTTCTACAATAGAAATATTGTCATTAGCAGTATCAAGGAGGTCTTGTATGGTCTCCATGTACAGCTGCACAATTTTTAAGAACAGGAATATTAGATCATAACTTGGATCTAATAAAATTCAAAATATCCAAAATAAACAAATAGCATAGATACTAAACAAAGAAAATTACAACATCATACGTATAAAAATAATTCATAGTAAATCCAACAACCTGCAGATAGGACACTGAGACAGAATCAGTCTCTAGAGAAACATCTGCTAATATGTCCTCCATAGCACGAACCATAATTCCACGAGCAGCAGTGTCTTCCTCTCCAAGTCGTCCGAGAGTGTATGTTTTACCAGTACCAGTCTGCCCATATGCCATGACTGTCCCATTGTATCCATCCATAACACTCTGCAGCAGCAAATAACAAATCAGCATGTCATCGGAATCCCATAAAGTTAAAAAAAAAAAGTCATAGCAAAACATAAATCAGTGTAATAATTGATAATCAGTATGTATATGATTCGATGCTATGAACAGGAGAAGTGAAACAATCAATGAAGTTCATAAGACAACATAAATAGTGAGCATCTGATGCTATGAACAGGAGAAGTGAAACAATCAATGAAGTTCATAAGACAACATAAATAGTGAGCATCTGTTTCAACATTATAATCTAAGTTCCATCACAAATAATGAATCAAGGAATCTAATAGGAATTATGCATACGCACAGGAGATCCATCTAATTTAACTTTTAACTTTATTTATGAAAGTGCCTAATTAAGAAGTTATGATAATAGTGATAATAATAGATTTAAATTCACTTGTTGGTACCTCTACAACAGGCTTTGCCACAACTTCATAAACACGTTTTTGCGATGCAAACTCAGTCAGCACTTCATCAAACTCATATGTATCAGAATCCCAGTTATTTTTCCGAAGTTTCAACCTCTTAACCTAAAACCAAACCAAGAAAAAAAACAGTTAGCTACAAAAAAAAATCACATAAAGATCAGACGCGCATTTAAACAATTTTGTTCTAATAAACCTCAGGCTGTAATTCTACACAATCAGCAAAATCAGCATCAGCTACCATCTCCTCTTCATTTCGTGGTCGCAATCTCACTGCTACCCTAACTCTTCCAGGAGCTATAAACAAATTCCATTAACTAATTAATTAATTAATCACTCACTTAATAAGAAAATCATTAAAAACAAGAGGATTCAAATTAAAGACGCAACCAAAAAAAAAGAGTAACCTTGGATATTAAAAAATTCAAAAAGAGATGACAAATAAAGCGAGACGTCGACGGTGAAAAGAGAAGGCCGGAATATCTAACCTCCAGTATCATCTTTAGCGGCGCCAAGAGAAGGAGGAGCGCTCTTACGGAGCCCCGAGCCCGGCAATGACTTGGACTTAAGTGAATTTTTAGGGTTTGAATTGACAGACAGAGGCTTCTCCACTTTGTTATTGTTAGTACTTAGCGAATTCCTACTGTAATTACCATTTCTATAAACACCTGCCGTAGTGGCCATCTTAGCTCAATGAGAGCGAGGCGGTGAGTGAGTAAGCGAGCGAGCGAGCGACAGAGTCAGTCTGCAATTTTGATTTCTGTGAGTCTTTTGTTTGATTTTCTGTTTGGTTCGGGAGAAAATTAAATGGCGCTGCGGTTCGGGGGAGAGAGAGAGAGAGAGAGAGAGAGAGAGAGTGAAAAAACGAGGATGGAGTGTGAGAGTTGAGAAAGAAAGAAAGAGAGAGAGGTTTTCTGAGTTTTTAGAGGGAGAAATGGGTTGTGGGTCCCGGATTTTACTCTCCATGTTTTTAATTCTTCGTGATTTGGAACGGAGTTACGGAGATGCCCTTGCTTAATTTAAGAGAAAGTGTGCAACGTATGCATTAGCATGACAGTGCATTTCAGGTGTCGTGTTAGAAGGACGAGGTGGTGGATTAAATGACTAGATTGACCCTTTCCCGCTTTCTACCTAACGATTTGATTAACCGTCAAGAAGAGTTTGATGAACTTTCTAACGGTTAATTTGTTCTTTGAAGTTGATCAATTATTGTTTTCTATTTATATATACTAATGTATTTATTGCTCATGAATTAATAATATATTCTAAAATTTCCACGAGTGCAAGCATGTGTTTTTTCTATGATCAAATAATATTTGTTTTCCTTCTCTATGTTAGCAGGTTTTTTTCTCAAGACCATACTTAATGATTCATGATTACCACACTTGTACACCGATATAGTTAAACTACACAATGGTGAGATAATTATTTTAATAAGAAATTAATTGAATATATAGTTAATAATCAATTATGAAGTGATTGTAATTAGTAATTACACAACTATAAAAATAAGCTTTTAAAGCTAAATTAATAAATAAATAAATGGATATGTAATAGTCAGTAAATTAATTATAATATCTTTCAAAGTGTTTGTATATAAAATGTAATATTTTTATATACTTCATATTTTATAATCCCATAAATATTTATTAGCATTTTTTCTTACAAATAAATTAATCAATTCATGAAAGTCCATAACGTCATTTGAACGCATGGTTTGGACCCAAATCATGGTCATGAACCTTGTTATTGGGCTCATTCCCAACACCTTTGTGGGCTCAGAAGTAATGTCTTTTTTTTAAGGGTTTAGACAATATACCCGAGTTCAAGTGTTGGGTCCCCTCCAAGCATCATTTTGGGCTAGGGTGTTGAGCTCATGCTTGGTACCCCTATTAGCTCAAGCGATATCGTCTAAACCCAAGCTTTGAGTACATGCCCATTACATTTTAGGTTTATTATTGTTTATATCAAATATATTTATCTTTTATTAATAAATATATAATAGATATTTGTTTCTTATTAATGTTTATGTCAAAGATATTTATTTCATATTAATACACGTGCAAAAAAATATTTATTTCTCATTAATACTATCAGGATAAAATGATTCTTAAGTCCCTCAACTCAAGCAACAAGATGAGGTACATGAGCTACAAATATAAATACCTCTTGAACTATACATGTAAAAAGTTAACAATTTTTCACTATCAACATGTATATATCATTTTCTTACATGATATTTATTATTATATAAAAACAAAAACAAATAATTTTATTTTTAGAATTTAATACTTTTTTATATATTTATTAATCTTTCCCTTTGCAAATATATTGATTTAAGTATATGAGGGTCCTCAAATTCATTAACATGAGATTTTTATGAGGTATTAAAGCATTATAAGAATATTTGATCAACCAATAATCCAACAATTAAATAACTCTATTCTTAAACAACTCGAATTTTGTAACATTATCGCCATGTGTGATGAAATTATCAAAATTTAAAAGAGGGGGGGGGGGGGGTGGGGGGGGGGTGATTTGAAGAACATGGATTTTAGCACATTGTGTTAGCTAAGTAGACTGTAGACTATTTTTACAGTTTGCGGGAATGCTTTTTATGATATAGAAAAGTAGAGACTGGTTGATTTAAAATTATAGTTTTGAAACCGACTTGGTTTGGTGGGTAGATCTGAAATCCGGCCGGCTCGAGGTTGGAACCAGGACATGTTAAAGAAAAATAGAGGAAGAAAAAACTCGGTATGACCTAGCGATCTGGTTAACCCGATCAAAAACGCGGTTGCAACTTGTTGATTTTTGTTTTTTTTACTAAAACGATGTTGTTTTGATTTTAAAAAAAATTAATCCAAACAACCTGATCAAAATTCAAAACCTGATTTTAAAACCAGTCTGGTCATCGAGCCAAATCTGAAAACTATGCTTAAAATACTTTCACCAACAAGCTTAGTAAATGGGGTGTCATCTTTGCTGTGTCAGCTAGAGAAAACTAAAGTCCTTTTTAAATGGAGAATGCGTGAATTTACAATTCCTGTGATCGCATTGTTGTTATAAAACTATCTTAAGAGGCAGTGGTGACATTTGACAGTTGATTCGATATCAATTCATTCAAAGAAGGGCATTCTTGAAAGATAGCACCACAAATTTAAAAGGTTTAAAGGGGTGTTTTGAGATGTAGTAGTAATTTTTTTTAAAAATATTTTATTTTTAGAAATATATTAAAATAATATTTTTAATTTTTAAAATTAACATATTAAAATGATATGAAAATACTAAAAAAATTTATTTAAAATAAATAAAAAATTTATTTTTTTAAAAAATATTTTTAAAATACAAAAACAAAAACAAAGTGTCCCGCCCTACCCATAAAGAATAGTGAAAAGGCACCCAAAAGAAAAAGAAAAAGAAAAAGAAAAGAGGGAAAAGAGGGAAAAGCTGGGTTGCAAACTAATATAAAAGATAGCTTTTGTATGGAAAAGGGAAACTAAGAACGCATGAGAAATTTTGAAAAAGGCCGCTACTATTTGTATCCAAAACATTCAAATTCAAAGGTGCAAAAAAGTTTAATAGCCTTTACTAGGGTTTGAAACATTATATATAGAGGCAAGCTTGGATTGGATTAAAGGGAATCGACATCCTTTTACAAGGATCTTAATAGAGGCCTTAATTCAATCAATTGTCTTTTCAAATCACACACGCACTCCTATTGATTTCTCATTTGTCATTCAAGTACAATGATAGAAAGCTTCGCGGACAATGAAAAGAAAATGATCCCACCCATTTGACACCCTTCCTCGATAAAGGAGGGAACTTTTGCTTGAGAATTGATACACATATTTTGGGCTATGAAACTAGTTAAATGACTTGCGAGTTTTTTTTTTTTTTGCATAAAAAAACAAAAATCTAAAAGATTAAGTTTTTCAATAAAATTATATTCAAGAGTTTTGATTTTGCCTACAACGCTTAATTCAAAAGTAATATTTATAATATCAATAATAACATTAAACTTACATTATCTAAGTTAAGTGAGTTTGACCGCAACACCAGACCGGATAGTCTTAGATGTGGGTCTGGCTGCAAGGTCGTGTCATAAAAATATGATAATTAAATAGATTAATAAAAAAAATCAATAGGAAGAAAAAAAACTAATGAAGAAAAAAAAAATCTGAATTAACCGGGTTAACCCGTCAAACATTGGATTCGTGTCTTGAAAGTTTGATAACTAAATAAAAAAAAAATTGACGAGTTAACTGAGTTAAACCGTCAAATCAGGTTAACCCGTCAAGCCCAGGATACGTGTCATGAAAATATAATAATTAAATAGAAATAAATTTAATATTAACAAACTAAACTAAACAAAAAAATTAATTAAAAAGCAAAAAAGAAAATTTCAGGTTAACGTGTCAAACTTTGGATCCGTGTCATAAAAATATGATAACTAAATAAAAAAAATTAACATTAACAAACTAAATTAAAAAAAATATTAAAAGAAAAAACACAAAAAAAGCAAAAAAAAAACTCATAAAGACGTAAAAAAAATAAAAATAAAAAACAAAAAAAAAGACAACTCAGAGTATTTTAGTATATTTTATTATTATTATATCATTATAATTATAATATATAAGTACATGCGTGGGAAAGCTATAGTATTTTTCCATACCTTTTAGAATATTGTTAATAGTTTCTAAAATGTTTATTTCTTCTTCTTGATCGGCAATTGTTAGTCAGCTTTTAGTTGATGAAATCATTTGAGACTGCATCAAATGATTTAAATTTGAATTTTCCTAAAAAAAGATTAAAAAACAAGATTATAACATGATTGAAAAGCTTGATAAACACGTCAATTAAGATAAAATGCTATGAACTTGCAATCATGTGAAAGAGTGCTTGTCAATTCAATTTGCACCGTTCATGCAAATATAATTCAAAAATCTGTTTATTTTTATATTTTAAACGTTATTTTTATATCGTTTTCATGTGTTGATGTTAAAAATAAATTTAAAAAATTAAAAAATTATTTTAATGCATTTATATATAAAAATACTTTAAAAAGCAATTGCTACCGCAATATTAAATCCGCTAACATTCATTTAAGCAGGTTAAAGTTATATTTTCAGGGTGCTATCCTTATGTTACACATGGTGGGTCATGATGCCTTATCATGTGGCACTCAATTGCTTGCATTTTAAGTTGTAGCTGATGAGGATGGGGAGCTCAAATCAGCCTAGAGAAGATGGAGACGAGCAGTTTCATGGTCGGAGGTTCCATCAGATTTCCACCTACCAAAAGCTATTAACAGTGAAGAATAAGTAATGACTTTAACACTAGAGCTGTTCTACCATTGGTTGGCATGTCTATTTCCTCGGACGCTATTCGTCGATGCGTTTCCTTAACCTCAGGGAAATTCAACAATTACTTGTTTCAAGGAGATAGGAACTTTATCAAATCTTGTTCCTTGGTCCCTGCTGTTACTGAAAAACTTCAACCTTGTCGTCATCCAGCAAACTTCAATAAAATTGTTCCATGGAACAGAAAAGAAAGCTACTATTCATTCATCGGAAAAGAAAAAAAGAACGGGGCAGCCTATAGCATGGTTGATTATTTACCTCGTGTTAAAAACTTCTTACACGGAGGGGAAAAAATCATATTGGGCACACATGGGACATGTCAAAGAATGTAGAATTGTACTAGAAGTTAGTAATTTAGCTTTTTAAATAGTGTAAATATGATTATTTTTTCATGTGCATTTTAATTTTGAAAATTATTTGAAAAGGTTAATTGTATTTTAATATATTTGATACATAACTATTTTAACAATTTGATAGGATTTGGATAACTTGATGGGTCTAAAAATAACTCAAACGATTCTTGATCAACACAATATTAAAAGATATAATTAAAAAAATAAATAAAAAACAACCCGAGTCAACTTAGATGAATTGGTCAAACCTATAATTCGAGTTATGAGACAAGGATAATCTCATATAATGTAAACTGAAAAAACATAAATTTAAAAAAAAATCAAAAGAAAAAAAATAAGTGAAAAAATATCATTGTAATAAATAATGTTATGTAAGGTTTTGGTATTTTTACAAGATATCTACGAATAATTATTCTTATAAGAGAAATTATATTTTAAGATTTTATTTAATATTTCTCCTATAGCTAGCATGTAGATAAGTATTGAAAAACCAAATTAATATTTTTTATTTTTAACTTTCCATTTAGCACATCCATTTGTAGATGCCTTTAGGGACCACTGCACCATCAAAGGGACCAAAAGAAGATGGATAGAGGCATATGGCAATGGCCCAAGGACACGGACCGAGCAGTGTAATTTCTTTCGTAACGAGCTCCAATGTACATTGCCTAAAGCCATCAAATGCATAGCTTTTACATTCAAAAGCTGGTAAAGGTCGGGTAGTTAGGTTGATTGATAGAGATTTCCATTCACTGTTGGATGCATGACATCAAAGTCACTCCTCAAAGTTCTTTACTGTAGACATGGAAAGATTAGGGTCGGCTCCACCATGGCAGGCCTTACAGGGAAGCTTTTAGTTTTCCCCGTTTCACTTTACGTCGATCAAAGACCACTCGGTTTCTTGCGGTCCTCGAAGTGCCCTGAAAAGAGTACTTCTCGCAATTCATAGAATCCAGTTCGTGCCATGTAGATTCTCTCTGATGTGGCCACGGGAACGAAAATAATTGTTCATAAATGAAACACCAGCTGGGCACAACGAATGGAACTGCAGGAAGGTAGAAGGAAGGTAGGCTGCTACCAAATTCATGCTCTCTAGTATTGGTGGCCCCATTACAATATTTTAGTGTTCATTCACAGACAAGAAGATCGAAAAACTGATATGATAACGTTAACAACTTTACCCATTAAAAGCAAGGGCTGCCGCCCCATTGGACCATCACTGATCAACCCTCAAGAGAAGAACAAAAGATAACGAGCCAACGAGTTTGGTTAGACCCTTCTCAAGTTGCAAAGAGAAGCACGTGATGAAAGACAGGGCCATGGATATCAGCAAAAGAAGACTAAGACAATCATAAGGTTCCGCTCATCCGCCATGGAAATCATCCATTGCAGTTATACCATCGTAAAAGGTAATTCTAAAAGTGATATATAGCTCACAACTTTAAGCTCTTAGAGAAGATAACAAAGAAAAACCTTCACACTCCATACTCAATTCTACAACCTATACAAAGTCTTTACAGTCCCTGCCTATATATACACCGAGATTCAAATATTATTCCTTGATATATATGGGATGTGATTCCGCTGTGGGCCTGTGGCTTTGTTCTAAACTGATGCGATTTCCTTGCTACAACACTTCCTCGCAATTTCAGTACGGGAAACTCCAGAAGCTATCAAGCTGGAAGCGATCCGGTCCGACACACGAGACCCTCGTTTCAACGTGGACATGTACAATTCAAACAAAATTGATAAAGGCTCAATGAGCTCAGGAAAAATACAAGACTTGGACTGGTCAAGGCAGATAATTCGTTCACGGGTCCTAAAATATACAGTAGGCCACCAGCCTTAAAAGAGTTTTTTTGGGTTTCTATCAGTGAAAAAAAAATGGTATAAAAAATATTTAAGAATGTAATACAGTTTAACAAATCATAATTTTTATAGGTCACACGGGAGTTATAGATATTATTTACATCTTTTCTTTCACAATTTTCATATGTGATTTTATTTAAAATTAATAATTAGAGCCTCTTTGTACTCTTATTCTTCAATGTCTTCCCATAGCCACTCTCCTCTCTCTGTCATTAATGACCTCTCTCTCTTTCTCTCTCCCCCGCCACTGCAAAACACTTCCAAAACACCATAAGATCACTCATCTCACTTTGTAGCCCGAGATCGTCCCCTCCCTTCTCTCTCCACTACGGGTCAACTGATTTCTGGCTAAAAGAGCCACAACCAGTCACCCATCACCATCCACATTCTATACTTAAAGGTATATTGAACACTTTACCTTTATTAATTTGATGTAATTTATACTAATATGTGTTAATTTAATTTTATACAATGTTAGTGTTTTGAATTAGGGTTTTTTTTATAATTAGATTAATTAGATATAATTTAAGTTAATAATTATGTTATTTTGTGAAATAATCAATGATTTTGGATTGTTAATTATGAATTAACAAGATTATTTTGTTAGATTAGTGTTAATTTAAGTTAAATTATGCACTTTAATTAACCCATCAAGGGAGGCATGGTTCAAACGAGAGGAGGTTTTATTGCTTCTAGGATTGTCGACAGACAAGACCACTCAGTTGTTGAGGCAAAACCTGATTATAGATCGATTCTATTTGGAGTGGAGAGGTCAAATCTTTAGATTAGTAGAATTTTTAAATAACTATTTTAATTAAATATTGTAAACTATGAAATCTTAACTACTTTAATCTTTTAAATGACTAATTTGCTTGATTTTTAGGGCAGTGATCCTGCAACACCTCAACAACATACATTAATGGAGTTGTCTAAGTATATTTGCTCATTTGTTATCAATGCTAGTTTTTTTTAATATCAGTTAGTTGCGTGACATACATCTTTATCACATATTGATTGTAGTTTTGGTTGAGCGATGAAAGCACAAGACATGCATCTTCCAATTACATGTTGATGAGATGACACTTATACTATAGGATGCCATTATATTGACTAGTCTTTTGATAGACGGGGTCCTATGATAGGACGTGAAAGGTCAATCGACATAGATGCTTTATGTGATTGTCTATTAAAAAGAATATCTACATCTAATGTTTACAGGGTTAATTGCATGAAATTGACATGATTGGATATAAATTTTAAAATCTCCATCAAATATGACAAAGTATCAATTGATTTTGTATGCTCAAGTATACATATTACATATATTTCGAGGTCTTAATTTTGTAAGTATTGCTGACAATACAATATTATAGTTCTTCTGGACACTGCTGGGGAATTTCTAGATCATTCATAATTATAATTGGAGTTTATGCTTGCATATCAATAATCAGCAACTATATAAAGCATGTTAAAAAAAAAACGAATTGCATTTTGAACTCTGGCATTTGCAACTTAGGCAGATGTTATTTTCAACTTGATCAAGTATATTAAATCCCTAAATATATTTTTTGCGTGTGCTATTTCGCTTTTCTTTTTTCTTTTTTTACTGTGATAGGTTCCCAAAAATACTCCAGCCCCAAAAGGTTCTCATCTTCATTGTTTCTGTTGCAGTGGGGTCTAGCTGCAAAGAACATTGACAGAAGGCAAGTGAGTACGAAGACCGATAATTCGCTTAATTGAGCGTGACAGCTCCATACAGATTCCAGCTTAAAAGCTTTTATCCTCACTTTTTCAATCGTCCCACCGGGGTCTAGCACAGAGGCCGTAACAGCCAGTGCTTCGTCCCACTAGGGTCCGGCTAGCTGCTTCTGGAATAGGATCTTTTGCTTTAACCTGTAACCTTTTCCTCATTCAGCCCATTTCTCTCTTAAGAACACATGCTGCTAATTATAAAAACTTCCATGGATGCAAATTTCACCGTAGAGCAACATCACCTTCATAACACAAGAATGAGTGAAGCAGCAAGAGCTAGTCCAGGCAATATTGCCAAATCACAAATCAACACAATCCCAAGAAGATGGTAAGAACCACTCCAACCATCGCTCTCAGAATTTCCCTTATTGGACATTATGAACCTTTGTTTTATACATGTACAGGGGAACGACAACAAAGGGTAGCATAAAGCTTGATGCTGATTTGAATACTCAGGGGATTCCATGCTTCCATTAATTATAATAGTGAAAACATTCAAAAGGAGAAGAACAGGCGTTCAGGGAGAATCCAGCCACAGAGAGTCCACAATATTATAGTACAAACATAACAAAGAAACTGACAATCTGGAACAATAAATAAAATAGAAGGCATGCAAATATTAAATAGCCAGATGAGTAGAGATACACCTTGATGTGGTAAAGACTTTTATGAGTACCAAAAGAGGAGAGCCACTCAGAGTAAATTACTAAATTGCAACATTGATCCACTTTATTAGGGAATCAACCATCCACAGCCCTCGAATACATTCACTTGGTGCTCTCCTCCGAGTCCCAACCACCCCCCATAAAACACTCAACCAAACCAGTATAAGAAGCAACCATTATAAACCAGCTAACACTAAATTCCTAATTAAAACCCAAACCCTGAAAAAACACTGGACCCAAATAAAGAGCAATACCAAATTCAACAACCCATTAAGGATCAGGATCAGGATCCGGATCAGAACCTCTCCACCTTATTAGCCTTAATCACAGGATTTGCCTTCGCGATTGCATCACGGCCAGCACCTTTGAAATCAAAGAGGCATTCGTGATTCTCTGCGTACCTATGAGTCCCGCAGTAAGTGCCACCGCACTTGCACTGGAATCCTGTCAAACCAACCTTCTTATTGCAGCTAAAGCACCTATTTGCCGGCTTTGATGGCACCTGATCACCACCAGCAACAACAGTTTCTGCTGACGAAGAAGCTTCAGCAGACACAACTGACTGCTCGGAATTAGCCACCACAACTTGAGGGGCATCGACAACAACCTTAGAATCAATATTTTGTTTTGGATTGATATTCAGTGTCTTTTCCATGGCAGCCTTGGCAGAGGCAGCTTGCTCTTCTTCGGCACGAAGGTCACGGTAACACTTGGAGCAAAGGTTCATGTTTGCAGCCGTACCAAAAAATCCACACCCATTAACACAAAGCTTTGGCTCTGCTGGTGGGAAGCTTGTGCCATCGTTTTGCTCAGAACCCATGTTTTATTTCTTGTTTCTACAATCAAACAAACACAACAGTTAGGGTTAGGACTTTCAAACAAGTTCTTGTAATCTCAATGTTCTCACGAATCTCAGGAGAACGAAGTGAGATCGTGTCTTCTGCGTGTTCTTATCAATATTATAATTACCGTATCGTTTATTATAGAGGAGGGGTAGTTGTTGTTTGTGTATTTTACGGTTCATAATATTAACTACTTGACTGATATACCCTCTTACTGCCTCCTAAAGAAACGGAGACGTGAGTGTGATATTGGGGTATTTAAGGTGATAAAGAGTAATCTGGGGGGTATAACCCATGGAAAATTTGGAATTACAAGAAAAGATCGAACTCATTAATAAAACTGCAACCACGGAATGACATAAATGACCCCGCGTCCACTCTCTTTATGGCGCACTCAATCAAGAGGACAGTATTGACTTTTCAAGTAAAGACGACACGAAAAATAAAAAAATAAATTCCAGGACGCTGTTGGCTCCAGCTCATAGAATGAACTCTTTATGTAATTTGTCTCCAGTTACTATCAATCCAAACCGTCGCCTCCTTAAATGCTATTTACTAGTAAGATCTGGACCGTTCAAATTCGCCATGATTAAGGATCACACGGCTAGCGCTAGCACGCCAAAAAAAAAGGCAAAAAAAGGAACAACGGCGAAGACATCCTTCGATATCTCCAGAAATATGTTTTCATTGAGGAACAACATAAGAAAATCGAAAGGAAAGACACGATCTGTTGATGCAGAACAATAAGAGCTTCATTAGATTCCATACCTGAAAAAAAGATCGAAACTTTCGAACGCTCTCTAACTCCTGTTTGCGTTTAACTAGTGACTGCTCTAAATCAACGATTGCAGAGAAATTAGAGATTCAATTAACACCAGAAAGAAATTATTTTTCTGGAAGTTGAAAGAGTGAGGCTATGAAAGAGGAGGAGAGAATTGAAAGGCGACCCGAAACCCTGTTCTTTGAGTCCATTAAGGTTAATAAAGGAAGAACAAGGAACCAAGCTCTTGCTGTTTTTTTTTTATTATTATTATTATTTATGATAGTTTCCAAGGCACACCACCACCCACGGTTTTAGTTTTTTGATTTATTTTCTATTGTCGGCAAAAGAACGCATATAGGACATCATATTATCGTAGAACAGCAAATCTTAGCTGTCTGATTAAATCTTAATCTAAGTCTTACGTCATTGTTTACAATCTCACGGTTCATTGGTGTGGGTCCAGTGTGTATTTCTGTTCTCATGTTTTCTTAAGAATATCAAAAGCTTTTTTCCAAAAAGAGAGGGAGGGACCTGCCTTGTAAGAACCAAACTCTTCGTTTACACGCTTCTTCCCGAGGCAAGTTCTAACTGAACAGGTGGGGCTCAGTTATCATTATATTATTATAGAACATTTCTTTATGGATTCACTGTGCTTCTTTTTTTCATCAATTTTTTATTTTGGACTTTTTTTTTTTGCTAAATTAACAAAAACTAAGCCTCGTAAAAATAAAATTGTAACCGTATTTCATCTTTTCAAAAAAAAAAAAAAACAATATGAATTGCAATGGTTAGATTTTTAGAATTTTTCAATTTTAGCATAATTTAGTCACACTTAATTACATATATTTTTTTTAGAACGAAGGACACAAGGCAGGTCGACGACACATTGTATGTTATCATCGAATATATCACATGGTTTAAGTTCATAAATCAACCTTTTGAGGCGTTTAGCATGCTCAAAATATACTGAAATTAGGTCAAATGTGTTGCCAGAGTAGTGGTGGCATGTGTACTATGCACCATTGCTAGTGTGTGGATTTACGCGCTGCTGCTACTGGTGGAGCATGGGTTGTTGGATATGAAGCCCCATGATATCCTCTTCACTCCTATACTAGTGGTGACACTCATTGCCGCTTGAGTAAGAAGATCTGGCCACCTTGAGGATAGAAAAGAAAAATAGAAATTCAAATAATAAGGATTAAAATTCAAATACAAAATAAATCTTATTTTTTATTGAATTGTGAAATTAAAAAGAAAAATCAATGTCATAAAAGGATCAAAAAATAATAAAAAGAACGAGGATTAAAATCAAAATAAAAATTCAAATTAATATTTGATCGAAGGGTGAAATTGCAAAGAAAAATCAATTCAAAAAAAGACAAAAAAAATAATCAAAAGAATAAAGACCAAATTAGAAAAAAAAATGAAAATTGGGATTGAACGATGAAATTAAAGACGAATAAAATTTCTATAAAATGACCAAAAAAAATTAGAAATTAAATGAATAAAGATTGGAGTTGAAACAATAACAACAAAGATGATCAAATTATAATTTTCAGGGGAGGAGAGATAAAAAAAAAAGAAAAAAATGGCCTACGATGACAAACCAAGCCGCCATCAACGACATGCATGGCACCGCCAAAAAAAAGACGCGGCGATGCTTCTAATGATATAGTGGAATAACATTTTTGAATTCTGAGAGGCGCAACCTACACGTTGGAAAATGCACCACACAAGTGTGTGTGTGTGTGTGTATAGTCAGATACTAAATTGCTCCTCAGCTAACTCGATAATAACAAAAAAAAACATTGTGAAAAATATAAAAAATCCTTTTAGGGCAATTTTAATTTTTTAGCTTCCAAGAGCATTTTAGTTGTTTCTTTGTATTTTATTTTTTTATATTTAATCAAATACTAAATTGTTACTTATCTCACTTAATAATAACAAAAAAATCATTATATATATACAAAAATATCCTTCCATTTTAGTTTATTTTTTCTATAGGAGAATTTTGATCGTTTTATTATACAATTAAAATGAAAAAAAAAATTTATCTTTGAGTAATTTAATAATGACTAATGTGTATTATAAAAAAAACTTTAATTTAGCTAATAGCTGTTGTTAATTTTTTTTGTGGGAGGATCAAAATAGTAAAAATATTATTACAGTGTACAGTACATTAAAACATGCTACATTAAAAATGCCTCTGCAATTAGCTTTTGCTAATAACACTTTTGAAAGCAATCCTATAATATCAAAGCAATTCTATAATATCAGTGATACTTGCAGGTGGAAGAAAAAGATACTTAATAATAAAGAATTCAATCAATGCAAAATACGTGTATACAAAAGGTAAATGTTCTGCTCGTTGTTATTTTGATTTTTTGAAAGTTGATATTTGTTCTTTTAGGTTTCTAAAAAATAAAGTTTTTTAATAATAATTATATTAGGATATTTAAAAATATGTTAATGATTGTTTTTTAAAATATTTTATTTTAAAAAATATATTAAAATAATATTTTATTTATTTTTTTAAAATTAATATATCAAGTATATCAAAATGATAAAAAATATATAAAAAATTATTATTTTTTTAAATCGTTCCCAAACGGTGACGTAATGCAGCCCTGGCTCAGAGTGTCGAGAAAGTGAAGAAAGTAAACCAATCCACATGAATAGTTGAACATCGTTGTTTTTTATTTATTTTTTAGCACCATGTGTTCAAATTTGAACAGTTAAAAGGCAATGCTCTTTTACAGTACCACTAGTGCAGTGTCGGCCCGTTGGCGTGGAGTACTTTTAAAGTATATTCTTATTTAACTGTACAACAATTAAAATAAATATTTGTAAAAAATGCATTCAGTAGAAAAAAATATATATTTTAAAAAATTATCTTTTATCATTCATGATTTGTTTTTGGTTTTGACAAATAACATACCATTTTTTTTATTAATAGTATGTTTTATTGAATAAAAGTTAATGACAATTAAAAAAATATTTGTAAAAATCCTAATAACTTAAATTGAAGAAGAAAAAATATCTTTTTAATTAGAAACTTCCTTTTCTTATTAATGTATTTTTTTAAATAGTTTTTTTATTAGAGGTATTGTTTTATAATTTATAATTTATTATAATAATGAAAACAATTTTTTTAAAAAAGTCATGAATTGAACATTTCCACGCACCTATATCAATATATTTGAGGATAATAAATATGAAAAAACTCTATTTTTATTGAATATTAATCAGAATTTTTTTAAAAATTATTCATATTAGATTAATAAATAAATAATAAAAATAATAATTGGTAAAATTACCATAAAAAACTCTAATCTTCTTAAAAACCATGTAATAATTGGATAATTATTTAAATATCATCTTAATAAAAAAATTTATTCTAATACTTTTTTTAAAATAGATTAAGGGTTATTTAAAAAAAAAAACTAAGTGTACCAGAGTCTATAAAGACAAATCAGGGTATTTGGTCTGAAAAAAAATTCTAAGTACATGTTTAGTCTTCTTTGTTTTTTTTAATTGTTTAGAACGTATTTGTTTTTATGATTGAGGTTAATCTACACACAAGGATGAGAAAAGGGCAAATTATTACATATTTAAGATGTTACAACTTGCAATATGCATTTGTGAATTCACATAATTCCAAAAAAAATAATCCTGAGTCAATGGAAAAGGGAAAGAAAAAAAGAACGGATATCATCTTAGATAAACTTTCTCCATCTGACCTTCTGTCTAATGGGCTGGATGAACTAAAGCAGGGACACCTAATTTAAGCTGGGCCTGATGGGCTTCAAAGAAGGGTGGAGCGGATAGGGAGAGGGCCGAGTTGCAGACTGCTTTGGAACATATTGCTTAGGAAAGAAAGAAAAAAGAAAACCGAGTCGTTCCTCTTCTAGGATCTCAAAGTGATTGAGTCGGAATAGTTTAAGTTTATTTTATGAACTTTGAAGATCTTATGTTGCTAACTTTACGTAGTGTTTTCCCCTGAATTAGAGGATGCTTGTTTTATATAAACATGCAAAATATTTACACATGAATTTTCTTACAACATATGTAAATAATACGCCGGTTATGCTTCGTAGAAATGATGATGATGGACGCAAATGTCATGGTTACGGTGGTGATAATACAAGTAGCGGTGATAATACGGTGATAATACGATGATTAGAATAAGATAAATTATATTAAGAGTGTGTTTTTGTTTGTAAAATGTTTTGTGAGATTTTATGAATTTAAAATATTTTATATAAAATAAAATATTATATCCCAAGTCACATGTCATATTGGAAGTGAACGGCTTGTTTCACATTTATACCGTTCGCAGTGTGAAAGAAACAATCGAGTTTTATATATATATATATATATATATATATATATATATAATTATTGAATGTGCAAATATAATTGCAATTGTTACTTGTGGTGTGAGCCCCAATCTGGCCTAGCTACTAAACTTTCCACCGCTACCATCTATCAATTTTTGCCAATTAACTCTATAGCTATTGACCCTTGAGCAGGAGGCTAATAAAGGTCACGCAAGCAAAGCCATCATGACCCCAACTCCCAATTTCCATAGAGTAATTAAGCTGCCAGTCTTTTCATTTTTGGTTGCCATATGGTTATTATAATCATGCAGCTTCCTGTGGAGAACAACCTCTTATTTTCATCAAAAACAAAAGGAGAAAAACCACAGAAAAAATGAAATATTGTGGTTAATTTCCTAGCTAGCTTTCACACACACACATCCTTGAGAATACATGTCGATCATAATGTACAGGTTGAAAAACAAAACACCTATAATCTCCAGTATCAAATTGGCTGTGCACGATATATATATATATATGTGGGGGCAGTGAGGTTGATGACAAATCCACACACCAATATAGCAATCGATTGCAGAGCACATAGAGGAGATGATGGATGGATTAGACATTTTAATGAGAAATTGTGGAGCCATCATAATTGATGCATGTGAGACCCAACGTCATAGATGGTGTACGTGTTTACAAGTTTTTAGGGCACTTGAAGAGGGAGGAGAAGAAGGGGAGAATTCCATTTATTTCATTGTTGACTATGGCGCCCGCGCGCGCCCATATATATATATATATATATATATATATATATATCTAACCTTGAGTGTATGTTTTAGTAGTAGAGGTAGTAAAGGAAGAAATAAGTGAAGGGTCCTGTGGGTGTGGTTCTAGTCATGCTCTCTTCGATTAATGGCTCTTCCTACCTTCCTTCCATTCAAATACGGCATGATTAGGGTTCCAATGTGCCTATACTATCAAGCATTACATCCGCGTATGTTTTGCCTTCATTTATTTTTCGTGTTAAAGTCTCACTCTCTGCACTCACACTACCATGATGATTAGTAATTACTAAATTATTGACTTACATTGCGCTGCTGTGAATTGATAAACTTTTTTTTTTTAATGTAGAAAAGAAACATTTAAAAATTGCTAATGATTTGAATCAACTGAGATTAATATATTAAATCTATAAATAAAATCATGATATTATGATAATCTAATAAAAAATAAATCAAAATAAATTATGAAATTCAATTTTCAATAAATCTATTGTTAAATGTTGAAAATAAAAAAACAAATCAATCTAAATACATGACACAATAAAAGACTCGGGTTTACCCGAAAAAAACATGACTTGAGTTATAAGATTAGGATAACCTCATAGAAAGTAAGCCAAAATATATCATGAAGTTTAATTCATAATCAACCCAATGTTAAAGGATGAAATTGAAAAAAAAATAGCAACTAAAAAAACAAAAAAACTCGAGTCAACTGGGTTAACCCGTCAAATCCACGACTCGAGTCATGAGACCAAAATTATTTCATAGAAAGCAAATCAAAATAAATCATAAAATCTAATTCCTAATTAATCTAATATTAAAGGATGAAATTAAAAAATATAACAATTAAAAAAATACAAAAAACCCCTATTCAATCGAGTTAATCCACTAAACCCATGATGCGATTTATGAAACTGAGCTAACCACAATAAATTATGAAGATTAATATCTAATAAAATAAATATATATTAAAGTGTAAAATTAGAAAGAAGAAAACTATTGAAATGAATATTATTTTGTGAGATGTGTGCTTCCTTTTTAGTTTATACTATAATATAATGTTTCATGATTTAATTATGCATAATTTCTCTTGCACGAGCAATAAAATTCTTATATATATATTTTTTTTGATAATCATCGAGAGTATATTGAGAAGGCCATAAAGCGAATAGCCAAAGAGAAATACAAGCGATATAAAAAAAAAGAAAAAAGAAAAAAGAAAAAAACTGATCTACTACAGCAAACAACAAGAAGACTACCTAAGATTTCTTATTACACCATAATTTGATGCCATCAGAAGATCTTAAGAGGTCATTTCCTGTATAATTGAAGTTTGAATCTTGAGTATGCAACCAAATAGCAACCCGATGAAGGATGGTGGAGAAACAATCAAACAAGTTTATAGTTCCCTTCTCAAAAACAATTTTGTTCCTCAGCAACCATATACCCCAAATAGTACTACTTGAAATTAATCTCCAAGCTGATCTTTGGTATTTGCTATGAACCATTTCGGGCCACTGCAGAAGCAGCAAGTCAATTGTTCTCGGTAAACAATATTGGATACCCCACCAATCCAAAACTTTCATCCAAACACTCCTAAAAAAGTTACAATGTATAAAAAGATGCTCTGAGGTTTCCAAATTTGAGCTGCAAAAGACATATGAAGCTTGTGTGGCAGACAGAACAGTCCATTGATGGAGAAAAGCTCTTGTACTAACTTTGACCTGTACTGCTAACCAGAGAAACACCTGAACTTTCGGAGGGGCCCCTTTAATCCAAACATTGGCTTCGAAGACTCTATCAGTCGCGGAGGAGGTATTGTCAATTAGGGTGCAACACGATTTAACTGAGAAGCTGCCATCAGAATTGCATGGCCATATAAGTTTGTCATCTTTTCCTTGACGAATTATCATTTGCTCCAGCATTGAGAGCAAATGATGATATTGTTGCTCTTCATAAGATAAGAGCTTCCTACGCCAAACCAGATTCCATCGCCATTGATCATTCACCCATTGACCCATCTCATTAACCAAACCATTCCGAAAAGTAGAAATTTTGTAAAGCTTAGGGAAAATGCTACGTAAAGCATTTGATCCTATCTACACGTCAGACTAGAAAAGGATGGAGGATTCATCTCCAATCTTGAATTTAATGTTTTCATGCAATACTAATTATATATTCTTATATATACTTATCCCTGATTAATTGGTGGACCTGCCATTTGAGTTCCTTAAAGATTGGTTTTGATTCTAAGATCACTTTGCTTCCTGTGGTTGATCCCAAATTAATGAGTAGCACTTCTAAAAATCACTCGGTATATATATATATATATATAAGGTCAGATAATTTATCAACTAATTAAAGTTATAACTCTCCAGCTCCACTTTCTATTGGGTACTACACAAGATTAGACAAATAATTTTTCCCCTCGTTTTGGAAAAAATTACTGAAGCACTCAAAGAGTAACCCACCATTATGCATTAAATTATGAGTACAAAGGTTATTTTTTTTAAAAAAGACAATTTTAAAAAATTAATTAATCTATTCTCTAACTGAAACAATTATAGCATGAGGATTACGCATGTCATACCAAACCAAGCAATTATCATTGATTTTTTTTTACCATATTATTAATGTGCAGGTAAGATTCACTGATTAATTAGTGGATCTTCTTCTATAGCTGTTGCAATTGCACATGTCAGGCTAATTATCTACCTGCATTAACAATTTAATATCATTACAGCCATAATTATTTAGTGGACAAGGCAAAAGACATGGAAGTAGTTGGAATACAAGTGAAAATAATATTCCAGCGGTTGTTAAGTGAAAATTATTTAATAGCGAAATAGCAGCGCAAAAACCAGCGGCCTCTTATGCGTCGCTCCATAGTTTTTGAACAAAGACAACAGCAAATTCACTCCATATGAACGATCCTTGTGCTAAATATAATTATCAGCAATACATGTAGTTTGAGAAGAGTTTCGAGAGCTGGAGATTTACAAGGAGGAAGAAGGAATGCATGTACATAAGCACACGATATCTTATCATGGACAACAGCAGCATATTTATCCCCATTTGTTTTCATTTTCTTTTTCGGCCATGCATCATTTGTACGAAGAGAATAAACATGAAGGAGACGACGGGGTTTCCAGGCCCTCAATGCAACGTTTGACTCTTAGATATTTGTGTTCAAACTAAGAATAATGAGATACATAAAAGTGGAGTAAGGACAGGGTCGAAATGAAGATGCCAACATCCCCTTGTAATATGGTCCACACCTCCAAAAGTCTAAGAGAGAGAGATGAGCAACTACAATCTCTTCATTGCTTTCAGCTTGAAATGGGGCCATAAGACAAGGTGATGCCAAGAGAAGCCACTTGTAATCAACCTAATCATCCATGGATGCTTGCTGACATGACTATGAAGTGGCATCTCAGACGGACCGTTCAAACATAAACTATAGTTAGCAAACAGTAATGACGCTGGTTTTTTCAAATCAATAACGTTAGCATGCATAATACTCGCGCTTTATTGGTTCTCTAAATTTTTTTATTTTATTCCTCCTTAAGGCTAAGCATGCAGGAGATTATCAAAGAGAAGCATAGAACCTTCCATGATCTTAGGCTTTTCTCTTTTACCTGCCTCAATATTCATCATCGATACAAGGGGTTGCTTCCCTTTGCAATCATGAGTCCAATACGACATCATTGCTGTAGAAGATAAATCTATCCCTCTATCAAATGCATTCCCACCAGCAGCTCACCATACGCCCCGGATAATCATGCACACTGCCAAGACACAATCGTCCTCTATATATATAGGAACAGGCATCCACCCTCTTTTCTCAATTCGCATTCTTTCATCTTAATTTCCAATAGCAACTGATCTTATATCCTCTTTGAGAGCTAAAGGAAAATGTGCACTAACGGAGTAGACAGGATCCCTTCTCCTTTCCACCCTTCAAAGAGAAGGCAAAGATCAAAGAAATGTAAGGTTCAGGTTATTGGGCTCACCTGCAGGTATATATGTCTTAACTAGCAAGCAGAAACACAGCATCTCCTTATAACACAACCTTAATTGTTAAAAATGTTTTGATTTTTCTTTCGCTGTATGGTTCTTACATGTTTTATGGGCTGAATTTCCTTTAATATTTTCCTTTTGTTTTCTCTCTTTTTGTAAAGAAGGAGGTCAGGATATGAGGAATGGGAGGAGAAGAACATGGAGCTAAAGAACTTGAAGCTGTATTTAGAGAACCAAAGTATTGTTGAAGAGAACGAGAAGCTGAGGAAGAAAGCTAGTCTTCTCCACCAAGAAAACCTGGCCTTAATGTCTGAACTTCAAAAGAAATTCCCTCATTTGGATCGCTTCTCCAACACCCTACTTCTCTTACACAAACACTAGCAAAATATATATAGTGCAGATTAGAAACTCTCTTTATAGCCGTCTCTCTGTAGCCTTCCTTTTGTTTTTCTCTTTTCTTCGCTGAATTAAGTATGTTAGTAACAAGATCTAATGAATTTTGCTTAGTAGTATCTGTTATAATTATCATGGTAAATTTATGTATGCCAACTAGCAAAATAAACTATCAATGATTCCCTTTTTTTCTTTTTTCTTTTAGTTGAAAGTTTATGTATCAACTCAATTTTCATTGATTCTAGTATTTGCTTAGTTCTTAAGCCAGAAAATGAAACTAGGAGAGATTCTATAAACTCAGCAACAAATTAGATACTTAAGCCTGACATCGTGAATAGCTGCAATGATAAAGTGAGCGCGCGACAAGACAAGTGTTCTTGGAACAGTACATAAAGGCGGCATGAATACCCTGATTAGTCTTGCAAACAATCTTTCCCACCTTAACCCATCTAGCCCTAGCTGTAGTATCTCTATAATTAAACATTTGATCCAATCCCTGGCGTCTGCTAATACATAATACTCCCTTAATTTCCATTGTTAATGTAACCTCTATTTTCACCTTTGCTGTGAATGCATTGTAAGAAATAAGGGAGCATTCTTAGTATTGCACCCAAGTACAACTATGAGTCAAGGAGCTCTTTAGGTTTCCAAGCTCCAGTTCTCTGCACTCTGGGCTCTCTTTTGCTTATGATTTTGTTCTGTTTTGTTTTTCCTTCGGTTGTTTTAAAAGCTAACAAGTGGTTATTTATCGTAAAGTATTCACCTATATACAGAGCAAGAGATTACAAGAGTGCCTAAAAATGGACCAAAACAAGAGCAATGGCTGCACAATTAACTGTTCCCCTCCGTCAACTGTGTACGTACTAAACACATCCTAAGAAAGAAAAATTAAGGATTGCTTTGAGAGCTCTATTTTATTAATGCTATACTGCAAGTGCTTTACTGGTCCTACATCAACATTCAACAAAGGGGAGGTTAATCTTGCTTGACATAATTAAGCTATCCTATGACGATGAAGATATTAGGGCTTGGCATAATTAAGCGGTACCTATGACGATGAAGATATTAGGATGACTGTGTGCTATGCAGTGCACCTAAAATAACAAACAGTAGACAGAGTCAAGGAAAGGTCAAAGAAATTACTAACCAACCACTTCAATCTTCATTAGCTCGAGAGGGGAAAGGAAAAGCCAGGAGAAAACTGACAAAGAAAATCAGCCAAAATTTTCTACAAAACAACAGGGATACAACAATCACGCATCATTAACGAGCTCTATGTGCTTATAATCTTCAATCAAGTCAAAATGCAATAATTCCACGTTGAAACAAGCCACACCATGAATCTTCCTTTTCTGGGGTTTCAGACTCATACGGTCAGAAAGGATGCATCAGCAGCTCATCAGTCAAAAAGCAATTATGTACTTAAAAACCTGGTAGACCTTGGCAATGGTGATTCAGGTCTCCAGGTGCCGTCGATGGATTGGTTCAGAGTTATATTTAAAAATGGGAAAAACTCTTTTGTTACACTTAACAACTCAAACGACACAATGAAAATAGAAAGCTTGCAGTGTACCATCTTCCGTTTTTGAAAAAAAAAAAATGCTAATCAACTAGAAAGGTCCAAGTAAATCCCCTGATTGCTGAACTCACCAGAGATAATGGTTGTTTTCTGTCATCGTAAACACGGCTCAAGTTATGCTGGCATTTTGACTGTAAGACTCACTCCTTCCCACCAGTCCACAAGCCAAAGAAAACACATCCGACTTCTAGCTCTTGTGAGAATCCACTTCTGCCATGAACTGTAAGGGTTTACAGCCAATTTCATTTATAAAAATAAAGGTAAATAACCACAATTAACACTGGATAATGGTTTGCTACTACCCTTATATTTGTTAATTAATGTATGTATATTATCAGAACTTGAACTGGAAACCAGCTTATAGCATTATGAAGGAAAGTTGTCTCTTCCAACAACTGAAAAGCAGAGATTTTACTTTCAGAAAGATATATTGACATGCAGGCTTTGAAACTGTCAGAGATTCTTGGGGTGTTCTTCTGGCGACTTGTATACACGGAATGCAGCAATGCACATCGTGGCATTACCTATTCCTGCCAGAGTCAACATTATACAGAGCATAATTAATTATGCTCTGTATCATGTGAAATACTTGAACAACAATAGCAACATGATGGAGTGGGACCAAGGAGATGGTCTGAAATATATATATGAAAACAGCAGAAATTAATATTTCAAAACCATGTAATGCACCGTGGTGACACAAACGGCTGGCAATTTCCTATCCACCCAGCATTGACTGAACTCAAGCCAATTCAATGTAGGTTTGGTAAAGTTGGTCAGCAAAGAAATATTTTCTGAGCAAAATCATCAAGAGGTCAGGTTGGTCAATCACAAAACACCCTGGCATATAACAGTAGCTTCCTGTGACTGAAAAACTGACTCAATCCTGAAATTTGGGCAAAAGTAATTATCAGGAACCGAAGTAATTTTGCTGTTCAACAACCAGTACCTAGTTCTACAAGTATGATAGCTATGACAAAGCTGCCTCCGGCTTGATTTATAAAATTCTCAGTTATATTTTGGATTTAAAAATAAAAAATAAAAACTAGCACACTAGTGAAAAAATTTCGGCAACTATTTGAATTTTTTTTTATGAAATAACATGCATTTCATTTCATTGCACTTTTAAAACATGATATATAATAAATATTGTGTTTCAGAAACACAGTAACTTAACATTTCATGCTTAGGAAGTATATGACATGTCTACTTTATTAATGTCTACAACTTTCTACCATCCATAAAAGGATTATTTCTTCCCTTTTGAATTCATAAAGCTGGAAGAACTTCGACATTCGGCAAATCCCACATGCTGTTGTTCCGTATCTCCTCCCATTCTTGAGCATTTGTGTTAGAACACAATAGAGCATCAAGTGTTCTTGCAGCTAAAGGGAGGCCACCGCACTCACTGACAATTTCATGGCGTGCTGTCACAACTCCCCTCCCCCCCCAAACCTTCAAAGGAGCCGGTAAAAATCAGAATCCTCAGGCGAAGAAGCTTTTGGTTACAAGAAGTGATTTTCCTTGGATGATCTCTAGACCAAGGTCATCCTTCTGCTTTGGCAGTATATCTCTTCTAACTTTGATATCATCTCCCTCATTTCCTTGTTAACTAATTCACCTCTCCTGTGGGAGAAAAGAGTGGATTAAATTGATATCTTGTTATATTCAAAAATATATTATCTCACTAAATTTTTTATCCTTTGACTTTTGTTTTCTATACTAATTGCTCAACTAACCGCTAGATTTTTTAGGGGTTTTGTTTTCCGGATTCTCTTGTAACTGTGTCTTTTCAAAATGCAGCTTAATCTTTTCCTCATTCTGCACATCACTAATCCAATGCCACACAGATAATTTTGGTGCTGTTCAGAGTGAAATATGACCGTACTTCTTTCACAGATAAGAGTGCAGAGGTTCGTTGACAGATACATGTGAAATTAAGAGCAGTGTCGCATTTAATTTCCAATAGATGATGAGCAGTGATAGGTGAAGGTGGTCAGGAAGCGTTTTCATGGTTGTTTTTTAAAATATATTTATTAAAAAATATATTAAAATAATATATTTTTTATTTATTTTAAAATTATTTTTGATATTTGTATATCAAAATGATATAAAAATATTAAAAAAATATTAATTTCAAATAAAAAATAAAATAAAATTTAATTTTTTTTATAAATACTTTTAAAATACAAAATCAAATAGTATTGATTGGTACCTGTGTTTTGTTGCAGTTTCATATTATTTTTTTCAGTAAAATATTTAAAAGTGAAAAGTATATTTTTTTAAAAATCAATAATTTAAATTATAGTCTTCACTAACTAAATTATATATATAGAAAGGACAAAGATAACAAAAGATATATATATATATATATATATATATATATATATATCTACATGAGCAAAAAACTTTTATTCAAGAGCAAGATGATATTGTTTAATTTTTAGCTAATTAAATATAAAAAGATGAAATATGATAAAAAAAAATCAAGATAAAAAATCGGTGTAAACTAACTTGAGTTAATATAATAGACATGTAATCTGAACATTAAAGGGTGAGTTAGTTCGAATTAACCTGACAAACTCGTGTTTTAAGTTAAGAGATCAAAATAATTTGATAGAAAAAAGAAATTGAAGAAAACAACAACTATGTTTTTTTTAAAAAAAAACCAATGTTAAACAACAATTTCAAAAAAGAAAATAAGACAAAAAAAATATCAACCCCTGTTATTTTTCAAACTCGCAACTTAGGTCATCAAACGGGACACATTATACATAAAAAAAGTATGAAACTTAATCCCTAGAAAACAAAACGTTGAAGAACAAAGTCAAAAAATATTACATAAAAAAATCAAAATACATTAAAACGCAATAACAAATTTTTACTTTGAGAGTTAAATTGAAAAGAAAAAAATATTAACAAAAGAAAAAAAAATAAAAGAATGAGGATAAAAAGAAAATACATTATTAACTTGAGTTGAAGGGTGAAATTAAAAACAATAAAAATCTTATAAAATGGTTAAGAAAAAAAATAAAAAATCATAAGAATAAGGATCAAATTGAAAATACCAATACATGATTAAAAAAAAAAAACCTGTAGAATGTTTTAGCACGTGTTTTTACATAAAAAATCGTAAATGTAAATAAAAAAACTTAGCATGCATCCAATTAAATAAATCACAAACATTTGTATAAATAAACAAAAAAAGTAATTAACAATAAATAAAAATATAATTAGAGAAATTGAGAGACAAATATAGATCAAAATATTTAAAGTTGCAACACAGATCATTTATGTGGTTTTGTTTAATAAATTTGCTTATTAAAATTAATTTGTAAAAAAATAGACACATGTATAAAATTTATTGAATAAAATAAAAAAAACATATTATGCAAGATTGCACATATTAAAAATATTATAAAAAAATAAATATTTAATCTATATAAAATATAAAAAAAATAGATGAATTATATTAACTTTTAAAAAAATTAAATACATCCAATATAATTAAAAAAAAAACAATACATATTTAAAATAGACCAAATAAACCAAAAAAATCATAAAATTAAAACTTAAATTTTAAAAATTATTTTAAAACAAACATAACAAAAAAAAAACATCAACAAAAAAATCAATTGTTTTTTTTTAATAAAAAACTAGATGCTTCTAGATCTGATAAGGCTAGCCAAACAAATCTTGCATGATCCACTAAAATCTTGGATTGTAAGCATCACATTTCATAATATTTCCATTGACAACAATAATTGCTAACATTGTAGTCTTCGTTATCATAACTTTAATCTTTAACATCACTTGCTCATCATATATGATGCAATCTCTTTTAATATCATCAGCTATTATCCCTGACAATTACCTCATATTCTAATTGTTTTATATACATAACTATGAACTAATGCATATAGAGATAATCTAGATTCTTCAATTCTATCTTCTCTCCTTGCTTTCTCATTTTTCATGTTCCTCTACCTCAAGAACTTTTCCTTACCATCTTCTAATGCATTTATCATATTTAATCCTTTCACAACACATCTATGACCAGGAGTAAACTTTTCCCCCCACTTAAAACACAGTCCAAGTTTCTTCTTTCCTCATAAAGATCATCACATGTTTGTTTAGAGTTATTTAACAGTTCACTACCTGTCAATAAATCTTCCATAGCCACTCGTTAAAGAAGTTCTTGGAATTAGCCTACTCTTCTTAGTGATTACAGCATTGGTTTGATATCTTCCTTGAGCCCACTAATGAAGTTGGATACATTATAATTAATCTTCAGGCAAGGAAGAATTAAGTGTACTCAGCAAAGATTTAAGCTCTTGGAATTTCTTCACATGCTCTTTTACACTCTTTTCTTGTTCTTACTTGTTTAACTCCTCACTATATCACTTTGATTGCCAAATCGTATACAAACTGTCTTTAATAACTCATCCGAGTTGGTTAATCATTTCCTCCTACCAAGAGGCTTTCGTACCAAATCTCAGCCTTTCCTTCCATATACAAAGAAGCAATCTCAACCCATTGATTGAACATGTTTTAAATGCAACTTAAAGAACCTCCAACATTTCCTGATCCAACCACAATGGTTTTCCCTAGAAAAACTAAGTAGTTCCACCTTTGGCGAAGCCATATTATACCCTGCTCAGTTGCCTTCTTGAATTCCCATAATATCTCCCCTGCTGCCATTCCGACGAGGAAGATGGTTTCCTTCTGCATTGACACTCTCTCCCCCTTCTTTCACGTTCACCCTCCATATTAGCCTTAAAAGAATTCGAGGTCGTCAATACCGTATCCATTTGTAACTGTAATTCTTCTATCTTCTTGTACAATTCAATCCCTTGCATCTTAATTTCTGTTCTGATTTCTGTATTTCTTCATTTGTACGCCTGTTGTGCTCCTCCAGAGCCCATCCTATCAGTGTCCACCATGGTGAGCAAGAAGTATATTTGTGTTGCTTAGGAAAGTCCTTAACAATGAAGATTGATAGTAAGAAAGGAGATTTGAGGAGTAGAGAAGAGTGAAGGAGAGGAACTTCTGCAGTTACAAAAAGAAATTCTTACTCAATTACTTGTCTCTCCCTTTATACTAACTAACTGCTACTAACTACTCTTAAATGAATTAACAAACCATTACGCACATGCTCATTCTTATTCATCACATTTAAAATGCCCTGCTAACTAATGCCCCTTACTCATCACATGTAAAATACTGCTGCTGTAGCGGATCCAGTGCAGCTGCTGTTGCTGATTCTTGCCTCTGCTATAAGGTTGATCACATAACAAGTTGATAACGTAACAAGGACAAACTTGTGATTTGCAAAAGCAATTTCCAGTTGAAGTGCTATTCTTTCTTCTTGGCCCAAATCATGACCAGAGAAAATCCCATCAAAGACATGATTACTGTCTGCAGTCACAGAAACAGCAGATATTTATCAGAATTCTGCAAGAGAGTATCAATACCTAACAACATGAAGAAAGAACAACCCAAATCTATATCATTGGTGCTAATCTTTTGTAAAAGCATACTATACAACTTTAATTGCTATTGGTGTGGGAAAACCTAGAAAAAAAGTGTAAAGTAAACCATTTGCCAATCAATCAATGCTCTGGATCCAAAAAGAAGAAGAAAAAGCAATGCCTCCGTGGCTGAGGCTTCTATCATGTATCAACGCAATATAATGAAAAAGTTACTCTCCTTTGCTATGCATATACATAAGAACTAAGTGCTAGAATTAATCAGTGATAAAAATGGAAGATAACTTTCCCTCATTCGGTTGCTTCCGTTGACCAAAAGAAAGTGAGACCAGACTCTGGCATGAACTCATTAACATTGAACCTCAAAGAGAACCATAGAGGATTATTACATGTAATGTTGCTTATAACAGAAATCATTGTTCATTGCAGAAATTAGCAACCACAATTTGCACCAGATTTCTTTATTAAAGATAATTGTGCTACAACAAAAAGAAAATGCGAAGTTTTAACTTACAGAGATTGCTGGAGGCACAGCAACAAGTGGATCTTTGAAAAACCTGTTAGCAAGTGCGAGAGCTAGAAGACTGCTCTGCATTCCTGCAAAGGAAAATATTGTGAGCTAGAAGAGTATGATCCACAACAAAATGACCGAGTTGAAAACAAAGGTGGTACCTGTCTCATAGGATAGTGTTCTTTGCAGTGCTTTTAAGTCAGATGCCTTGTGGAAGACAAAACCAGTGAAATAGTAACCAACTACAAATGCTGATAGATGAAATGCAATAATAAGCGATACTATGGCTACTCCAAAAGGGGACATAACTGAGTTAACATTAATAGCAAGTGGTGCTCCAACACAACAAGCTGTTACTAGTACTGATAGTGGTGGCAAAAATGGCCGAATAACACCAGAAATCTGCGGAAACAACCTGTTTTTACAAATAAATAAGACATAAGCACACCTCACATCAACAGTGAAACAAAACACTTGTTTGGATTGAGCATATCACCTGTTTAGAAGTAAGCCTGCAGCAATTGGAGCAACTACGATCTGCATAATACTGGATACCATTCCTTTCACATCAACAGGCAGTCTTTTTCCAATGAGCAATAGAGATAATAATGGAGTAACAAAAACTGCAGTAGCCGTGGACATTGATGTCATGACAATGCTTAGAGGAGCCATTGGAGGGTCTGTCAGAAAAGTAGCATAATTTGAAAGCTGAGCCCCACTAACACAAGATACCAACATGATCCCAGCACCTGATACATAGATTCACAAATGTGTTGGTACCATCTCAACTATTTTGGAAATCAGGTAAATACAATCTTACCTATTGGAGTAGGAAGCCCAAATACTGACACTGAAATTATACCAAACAGATATCCAAGAATTGGCTTCACAACAAACTGGCCAACATAACCAGCCAATATAGCTGCTGGTCTGTTGAACGCTTCAAGAAAATCCTTTTCACTGGAATTAACCCCAACTGCAAACATCAAAAACCCTAATGCAGGAGCATAATACCTGAAAGTAGACCAAAAGGAATGATTATGCCTGAAATAAGACCAAAAGGAACGATTATGTGCATACAACCTTGGAAAAGTTTACTTGGTTCTGTTCATACTGATTTTTTAAAATGCATAAAACTTCTTAATCATTAGCTGGTTTAGCTCTCCTAACTAGTGGTCAAAATTAAACCATCAATCCCCACCACTGTTCTGAACTTATTACATAAATTTTTCCACAGACCAATTTATTCAAAGTAATATTTAATAACCTGGTGGTAAACCACGTGAAAGAGGGGGGATGGACAAGAGCCAACAATGTACTAGCAAGGACTATGTGAGGCAGAAGGGAATTTGATTGCTCCAACATATCCACTATAGAAGCCTCCTTCTGTTCTACCATCTGAAATAAGACATCAACAACCATTGTCAACTGAGTATTTAAAAATTAGAATAACTGCACCGAGTGTCTAAAATCCCATCTAAAGACCCAAAATAAACCTATGAATCGAATTAGGAAGATTAGTTTAGGTTTTTTGGGTTTGAACCGAACTCTCCTCTCCCCTAATGAGCTCGGCGGTCTTTCTTCTGTGCACTATTATTGAGTAAATCTGCATGCAAACTCACACTCATCGATTGGCTAATTTGCTATTCGTGAGTGAAAGCAATTTGAACCAAAGCACCATACACAACCACCCCAATATGTTAGTCTCATCAAAGATTGTTGCAAAGAAATCCTAATCCAAGAACTAGAAGGTGAAAGATTCAAACTTTAATAGAACTCATAACATTCTCGTTTTGCCAGTGTTAGACAATTTGGAAACTTATGGATATACAATGCAACTAACCCACTAAATTTTAATTAAAAACAAAAATAATAAACAATAACTGCAGAAAGAAGCACCTGACTTGAGTCGGTCACATAATTCTGATCATGATCCGGTTCCAAAGAATCAGAGAACTTCTGGGACTCACATCTGCTCACCAAGAATCTTGATCTCGTACCTATCAAATATAAACAACTACATGCATCCGAACCAAAAAGAGAATAAAAAATAATGGATTGCAAAGACAGAGCTGAAGAGAAACTTACAATGAAAATTCGTATTTAATGGCATTGAAAAACCCAAAGATCGCAACTCTGAACACATAGTAGAATCATTAAACACAACAAAAGACTTGAGGGACTAGTAAGATTCGAAAGAGAAACCATTAAGACAAAATTACAGACCTGAAGAGGATTTGAAGGAGCGACTTGGGGTCAAAACTGAAAGGTGATTATTACAACATTTGCGAACGTGGGAAATTTTTTGGTTATGAGATTGGGAGATATCTGGGCGTTGAATCTGCAGCGTCCTACTGTTTACTACACTCATTTCTTGTCAACAGAGAGTGTTCCGTAGCGTAGGATAGTATACGCTCCCTGTTATTTTTGTTATTTGTTTCCAACAAGGCTGAATCTTCTTCGGTTTTATTGTGCGTATGCTCGGAGAGTGGTGGTTTTTTTATAAAGATATAATTTTTTTAAAACATAAACTATACTTTATAAAAGTAAAAAATATATATTTTTTATATAAGTCTCACTAAAAAAAGTCAACTATATCTTTAAATCAAACACCCCTTTGGTGTTCTAAAAAATGTAGTAATGGTTATGGTAATAAATCCCTGAAGTAATATTCAGTGAAGTTGAGGATGAAAACTCAAAGATAGCTTGTTTTTCTAAACCAAACTCGCCATCTTGGCAAGTATTTTAACAGAGATAATTGTCATGGTAGTTTTTACTTTATGAATTTAACTTCAAATCAAGATTCATAATAATTAAAGAATTATTTGTGGTTTCCAATGCAAATTTCTATTTTCAAGAGCATCAGGTGGTGTTGATGCAGATACGACGACGTGTTTTCTTGCACTTTTTTTTTTTCATATGGTAACAATAGTGAGGAATCTGGAGTCCATTAGGAATATGTGAAAGAATCAAACAAACTTGAAGTACATGTTAAGAAAACTCTCTTAAATGATGACAAAGAGAGGTTTACATAGAATAATCTGAAAGCTAAGTATATTATTATAAAGCAAGAAAACAAAGCTTATTATAGGGCTTGAAATAGAAAATTGAACAATGATATTTCTAAGTGAAAAAAATTATAGTGTCAAATGAGTTTAAAATTAATGAGATTATAAATATATTTATATGAAAAATATAGATAAAAATTATGTTATTGTATGTTTTTATGTAAATAACATGTAAATTTTAGATAATAATAAATATATGGTCAAGTCTAATAATAAAATATTAACTAATAAATTTGACAAAAAAGATATAAATGTTGAAAATAATAATTTTTAATAAATATGATGGATCAAAATTGTGATAATCTGATTATAATGGGAAAACTTTTGATAGATTTACAAAATTATTATTATCTTATTATTCTTCATCAATGAATGTGTTATGCTATTAATAATTTTTATATTTTGATTTACTAAATACAATATAATAAAATATTTTTAATGAAAAATTATATATATGAATGAGAAATATTTCTCTATTTAAAAATTTCTAAACTACTTATCAAACTATTATAATAAATAATATTTTAATTCTTATTGCCTATAGGAGAATTAGTTTTTTTAATAAATATTATTATTAAGTGTAAAACTTTATAAAATATCTAAATAGCATATTCACCCCCCCACATTAATTTATATTAGGATATGTTTAGAAGTGAAATTAAATTATAACTTTTTAAAAAATAATTTTATGTTTTTATATTTTTAGATTATGTTGATATATTAATATTAAAAATAATTTTAAAAAAAATATTATTTTAATATATTTTAAAATAAAAAAAAATTGGAAATATCTACCCTCATGAGATGGTGTCCTTCTCACACGTGTCATATCCTCAATGCTCTGTCCCTACATAACCACCCGTCAAGCAAGACCAAACTCTGCCAGAAAGACATGTCACTTCATGCAGTACCTTAGCTTCTTACCATAAACCCAACGTCAAGAAAACAGCAACCGATTCACTGAACTCGATAACTCGGTCACGAACTCAGTGTCTAAAAAATTGCTAATTCTTCCCTTGAGGGTGAAGTCACGACAAAAAAAAACACTCCACGTCAACAATATATCCACTCACATCACGCCACGTACCTTAAGGGATCCCCGCAACGACAGCGTTCCTCTTTGGCGCCAGGTCGCACATGACCACGTTAAAAGAAAACCGTAACTGGAAAGCCTCAAAACGACAACGTTTTAATGACTGGCATGTAAATTCAGACGCTAAGAAAAAGGCAAAATTGTAACGACAAAGTTAATAATAACGGAAAGGACTAAAAATCTTTCTCGATCCTCTATGTTATATATTGGATCACATTAAGTCCTTAAATTTTTAACTGAATTAAATAACCCCTCAATTTTCAAATAAAGGGAAATTTAAGCCTTTCCATCAGCCCCATTAACACTATAAATCTAGAGAAATGTCACATATCTAATGGATTGAGGATCTCAATTTTTCCTTTAATTGGAAGCAGACGGGTTGTTTTGAAATAATCTTGAAAATGAAGGGTCTGGTATGATCTGCAAAGTACAAGTAAGGACGTGTGACTCTTAGCCCAACGGAAAGATTAAAGTTACCAATTACAATCTAAAGGGTCCCTCAGAGAGGAAAACAAACACAAAAGCAGTGTCTGTTTCCTTTCTCTGCATCTCCTTTTTATATGCTTCATTGATTAATATCTTATTTTTCTTAATCAACGAATCTCTCCTCTGGTTCCCATTATGAGCATCGTCATCATCATCTGAAAAACTTTACCCCTCCATCCTTCTCGGGAACCAAACAGAAAGTTACAAACTTTATCTGTTTTTAGGGTTTTTGGTTCAATGACTTTTTATGAGGATGATAGTGTGGTGCCAGAGTTAATAATGAGCATGGAGGGTGATAAAATTGATGATGGAGATAATAGCGAAGGGGATTATGTGAATTTGAGAGATGAGAATGGGGCTGGTGAAAGGTGTAATCTTTGTGGTTTTTATTGGGGGTTTGGATGGTCTGTGTTCTGGTATTGGGTTAAGTTGGCTTTGCTGTTTACCTTTATTGGATTATTAGCTGCTGCTTGTGTCATGTGGGTTGGCCCCTTTTTGATGGATAAGGTTAGTTTTTATAAGAAAGTTTTGTGCTTTTTGTGGTTTCAATTTTGTTTGTGTTGTGGAATTTGGTGGATCGGGATTTGCTTGCTATAGAGTTATATGTTGCTGCTTTTTCCTATATCGATTGGTGGCTTTTCATGACAAAGTTGATTTTTATCTGAATTTTGATATTTTTTTTTTTAGTTTTGCTTGTGTTTATGTGATTTGGATTTATTCCTTGTCAACTGATGGTTCTCATTACATGTTTCTCGGGATTTGGTGGTGTTTTTCATAAATTGGCAGGTTTTGTTTCAGTTTTGATATATTTTTTGTGGGTTTTGTAGTGCAATGTGTTTTTCATTCTGGGTTTTATTACATTGCCGTGCAATTGGAGCTTTTGTTGTGGTTTTTGCCCCACAAAATTCAGAGATAAGGGTAGGCTTTCAGTGAAAAAGGAGGTGTTTAATGTACTTTTTAATGTGCATGTCTCTAAAAATTATGGATTCTATCGAATTGTTTTACACTTTGAGATATAGATGTGTTTTCCCTTAAATTTATTTGATGAGATAGATTGTCTTGTATATTGTTGTGTTTAAATGTTTGTAGCATTATATCGCATCTACACACACGCACATGCGCGCGCGCATATATATGTACGGTTTGATTATTCTTTGTTGTCAAATCTTAGTTTTATTGAAGTGTTTCATGCAAGTGATTTCTTATTGTTAGCAACTTCTTTCTGAGCATGGAGGCAATATTGCTTTAGAACACGATCTACTCTTCATTATCTTATAGATGTTCCTTTTCTGATATCTGTTTTCTTTAATTTGATTCTAACTGGATGCTCTGCAGTATTCTCTTCTACCAATCCCACTAGAAACTTGCCATAGGATTATGACATTACTATTCTCTACCAGAAGGTCTTGCTAGAAGTTCATGGTGGTTATTGGATATTTATGGGATATTCATGCATATTTTGATTTTTCCCCTACCTGACTGATGAATTTTTTCAGGAGATTATCCCTATCATGAATTGGGAGACAAGAACATTTAGCACTCCGGTATTGGCAATTCTTCTCTTTGCCTCTGTGGCATTGTTCCCCACTCTACTTCTACCATCATCACCATCTATGTGGGTGGCTGGGATGACATTTGGCTATGGGATTGGATTCCTATTAATAATAACTGCAGCTGCTGTGGGTGTATCACTTCCATATTTAATTGGCTCTTTGTTCCTTCATAAAATTCAAGTATGAACCATGTGCCAAGATTTGTTCATAATTATAGCCATATTTGTTTTCTCTTCTACGTGTGCCTAATGTAATTCTGAATTCTGTGACACAGGGGTGGTTAGAAAAATATCCAAAAAGAGCTGCAATTTTGAGAGCAGCTGGTGAAGGAAACTGGTTTCATCAGTTTCGAGCTGTGACTCTAATCAGGATTTCTCCATTTCCATATATTCTGTATAATTACTGTGCTGTTGCAACAAATGTTAAGTATGGTCCTTACTTATTGGGATCGTTGGTGGGAATGGTGCCAGAGATATTTGTTTCAATCTATACGTAAGAACTATCCACTCCCATTTTGCATAAAGCATTTCATTTTCATGTGCCTCTGCTTCCAATCATATACTTCTCATTTTAGATTCTTACATTAATGCATATTATTCACATTGAATTTCTTACGCACTGATGTTGGTGTAACTTTGTCAATTTTTTCTTTATTTCAGTTCTTGTTTATTTCCCTTTTAACTTTTAGAGCAAAATTAACTTTGGATTTTCAAGTTGAAACAGTGTCTGATATTTTTGTTTCTTATTTTCAGGTCAGATATACATCTGACTTCTTCTTTTGCTACAAAGAGATATGAATGAAGTGATGTGATTTTTCATTTTAGTAAAATGATTTCCCTTTTGTTATCTATTTGTTTTGACCTCTGCCCGAAGCATTATTCTTGAGAAAATTATTTCATAGATGAATTACCATTTCAGTTCTAGTTCTAAATGCATGGCTCCAGCTGTTAGGTATGGGATAACTTAACAAGGAGAGGGATGAGTCTGCTGTTAGGTATGGGATAACTTAACAAGGAGAGGGATGAGTCTGGTTCAAGTCTTTACCTTGTAACCTTGAAAAGGGAAAAATATACGTTGTAACTGAATTTGGCCTTAGACATCAGAAGGATGGGATAGGAATGCCCTAACTTCACTGGAAAATATATAATTTTTTGCACTCATTTCAAGGTCTTATAATCGAAACTTTCAGTAATTGGTGTCTGAAAGTAGCTCATGTACACCCAGTCCCTTGCTCTCACCTGATTATTTCTCGAATTCTTTTTCCCACCACCCTAATGAAATGTGCATCATAATGATTTTAATAATTACTGCAAATAACCTGATCTGTTGGCTTAATGAGGTGTAATCACAATCCCCAGAAACATCTGTTTTCATCCCCAGCTCCTCCAACTCCACCTCTGCATCTTCTTCAATGTTATGCTGTAACTGTTCTAGAAAGAAAATCTATTAATTCTTTCTGGAGCTTTTGTTTTTGAAAAGACACTTTCTTTGCCCCACGGAAGAGGCCTTTTCTGTATGGCTTGTGTTATGTGTGTCCTAGTTTTGGACCTTTAATGGGGGACTATAGCAGGGTGCTAACTGTAGCAGCTAAACCATGGGGCTTTTCACCTTGGGAAAACCAGAGCACATTGCATGAGTTTGGCCCTCGTTTCTTTCCCTTTTCACTTTCTGAACTTTAGACGAGGTTGGTACTTGTCAATGAGAGGATATACCATGCTGGGTAGTGTGGTGTGCTACACTACACCATGGTATTATCAGTAGTGACACGATTTCTTTCACACTTTGGAGCTAAGGCTGCTGCTTTTTCCTAGATATGCGATTCTTTTCATGCAGTCTTCAAGCTTCAATCTTGGGTTTTAATCACAGGCATGGATTCTCTTCAACGTTCCTGAACCTGAACCTTCTTTGGTTTTGCAGTGGGATCCTTATACGGACCTTGGCAGATGCTTCAAGTGACCGACGCACTCTCTCAGCTCCACAAATTGTCTTCACAGTGTTTGGTTTCTGCGCCACGGTGGTTGCCACAATTATAATCACAGTGTATGCCAAAAGGCAGCTGAAGGTCATGCAAGATGAACCGGTACTGGAATAGCTTCTGCAAGTCCTGAATCAGTGAAAAGCAATCTTCCACATACCATCTTTGTCAGAAATAGCACACAATGATTTGAGTGTGATGAAGTTCTATTTTATTTACAACTTCATCCATAGAACGTTTTGCTGCTCTACGGCATTGACCACCATACAGCAGTTACAGACAACGTGGAACAGGATGGACATCTAACTTCATAGTGAGAGCCACTTCCTTGCTCTCATTTTTCATCCCCCATATTATCTATAGTTTTTTCTGTTTCAGTTGCTGCTTGTATATGATTTAAGTTTGTGGCTTAAAAGAGGCTACATTGGACTTGGACAAAGAAGTTGAAAGTTGTAAATGAAATTTGAAGTGTTCTTAACTTGCGCAGTTAATATCTGTTATTCTGCAAGCTCCATGCCATATTATAGTGGTATTGAGGTGTTTTTGTACATAAAATATGTATCAGTGTCATGTTTAGATTTAGTTCATGCGAGTCCATAGCTTTGCCGCCCTCACGCCTAGCATAACATTGTTCATAATCCTACTCCCCAAAGCTTTGTTTTGGTCGGCTATATTATCATTTAATTCGAATTTAAGAAGAATGCCGGTAAAAGAAATTTTATTTGTAAAAGCACCATTTTGTGGCATTCAGGATGTAGATGTCTGCTTTGTGTAGTTGCACAGATAAAAACTGGCACGTTATGACTAAGCACCAGTTTCTCAACTATTTTAATTATCACTAATTAGCACCATAGGGATTTCTGAGCACCTTCCTGCCTTGGAACGATAGTAATCTCACGAAGCAAGTTTTTGTGTTTTCGGTAATGGAGATTATTGACATGATAATGATAACATGTGCCACATGCACATCTAAAATATTGAATGTTGCCTTTCATGCTGCAAATAATGACCGAAATTATTTAGATACAAGCTGTTTTCCCCCACTCTCTGAATCACTGGTGTCCATCTGATTCATCTAATTCCAAGCACTAATTATTGGGAGTGGATCCTTGTTGAGGGTGCAACACAATAGGCCACAAACAGCGGGCTCGGCTGATTTCATAGCTCGAATTTGCAGCTGCATCATTGTAGAAATTGAGCCATCAGCAACAGGTTGACAAATTAAAGTGAGGCTCGCCCCCCTCTTATATCTTATAGAAAGACAAATGCACTACAAGCTCTTTGATAACTATAAATTACTCTTGATGGGGTTTGAAATTGGGACACAAGAAGATGGGCTACCCCTAACCTTGTGAAAATGTGTGCTTCAAACTGATGAGTGAGAAGACTTGGTAATAAAAATCCAACGTCATATTGTACTTGGTAGAATATTTTATAGGAGTCGAAACATCCTTGTTGAAGGAGTGAGCTCTGTGCTTCAGGGTTGAATCGACCTTGTCGGAATTTGACCTGGAATTAAAGCATCCCCATTGCTTCAACTTTTAGTTCCAAGTATTTGTCGAGATTCTGATTCCAGACCACAGCAAATGGCTCCCCTACTTCCACAGGTAACAACAAACAGGACGTGCAGAGACAGAGAAGCATGTCTACAATGGCATCTTTACCGTCACCACTACCAAACTCTCCCTGTCAAGTGCTCCCCGGTGAGCGACGACTCCATTAAACAATCCATGCTTCCTATTACCACGCGCCTCGCTGAAGCTTTTGACAGAGCATGGACACTCCAAAATTCCTTACATGACTACATCAGGTTGGTATCCGAGAGAACATTCAATCCCACATTTTTTCAAATATATGAGAATTTTAATTAATAAAATATTATTCTTGATACCCTGGGATGTTTTAAGAGATTCTTCCTTCATTAGTGTTCGAATGTTTTTTATTAAGAAATTTAATTATTTAAAAAGATTGGAAAAAATACAAAACAATATAAAAGATTGAGAATAAATTATCCACTAAGAACTTAGTTATTATTTTTTTAATTTCCTAAAGCAACAATTAAATTCACTATGAAACCGTAATTTACAGAGGTCCAGTGACTCCATGAAAATTAAAAACAACTCAAGCCACTTGCCAAGCTCAGAGTATGAGTTAGCAATAAGATTTTTCGGAACTCAAATGAAGGCAAACCTTAAGAAACAAAGCCCCTTCAATTTATCGAACTTCACATGTTGAATGAGTGACACGCACGCGTTAATGGGTGGTTGTAAAGTGTGCCGCAGCAGCACGTTTGACATTGACGTGGCAACTTAATAGGAGAGCACAAGGGCCGTGATTGTCCTGGTGGGGACCACAAAAGAATTGATGCCAACTATGTTCACGTTTCATTTTTATAGAAAATAAAAGCGTTTACGTTTAATGTACCTAATTAAAATATCGGCCTAAAAACAAATTAACAGCTGTAATTTTACAGTTTAGGAAAATTCGTCTTTTTTGCACAAATAAAATTAAGTTTTTTAAATTATTCAAATCCATTACTTGGACTTCATTTAACATTACAGTCTAGCCATGCTTTTAAAAGAAATTAAAAAATAAAAATTATTTTTTAGATATTTTTAATTATTTTAATAGGTTGATATTAAAAATAAATTAAAAGAATTATATTTATAACGTTAAATCTTGTAAGTCTCACGTGGAACACTAACTGCTAGTTGGAAAAATGTCTCTACCATTGCAATTTTAAGGATGCACACATGAGACTTGTGTGTCTGACTTTGCATATAAGACATATAACAAACTGTGATATTTTTACAAATAAATTTTTAATTATATTATTAATGTAAACTGAGCCTCGTGGAAAAATTATTATAACCCGAGAAAAAAATTACTATTTATTAAAATAGTGGAGTGATAAGTTTGGTCTTTTAAAAAATAAATACAATGAGTAATTGAGTGTTTTTATAGATTTATAGGTCATTATTTATTTCATTGTTAAAATTATGATTTTTTTCTATTTTTTGGCAAGTTGGCGTTACTTAAATACCTTTAAAGATAAAATGTTTGTTTACTCGGGTTCAGGGTTCATTGAACATTTTATTTTTTTAAAACATTGTAATGATTATATAACTCTTAGATTTAAAAAAAAATGATTTTTTTTCAGGGGTTTATTAGTACTTTCATCTTGATTTATTAATAATTTTCATAAAATAATAATTAGCACGATGCATTGACACGTGCCAGCGTGTAAGTCACCTTACTGTATTCAAGCGGTGAGTGTGGCAATTTACAATGGCTAAAAACGAGCCTTCCAAGGTGTCTTCCAGTTCATCTTGGCAGTGATGGTGTGTTGTAGCCCCCCGCCCCCCAAATGTGATGCCCTGAACAAATCATAACAGCCCTTAAATTTATTCTTTTCTTGAGATTTATTCTTTTTTATTTTAATTATAATTCTCTTATTTCAATTAATTATTTTAATTGGAAAATATTTTCAGGAAAGTTGATTTTCTTGTTGCAATTCATCTTCTATTTTTTTCATATCAAGTAGATTTTTATTCTTCTAATTGTCGTGTTTTTTTGCTTTAATAATTTTTTTGAATATTTTTTTTATTTCCTCACTAAACATTAAATTTATTAAAAATTAATTTTTTTTATTAAACTTGATATACAATTCTAAAGATTACGAGTTTAAAAGATTAACTTAAGTATAGAATATTCGATCGGGTTTGCTTAGTTTCTTATATTATTAAATCAAAGTTGTCTTTTTTTCATATTATTAAATCAATTTATTCAATGAATCAAGTCTAGGATTTTTTTTTTCCTTTAATTTTATCATTCAATATTAAATTAGTTTAGAATTGAGCTTCTTTATCGAACCTAAGTCTAAAATTTCATTAGCTTTGAATTTAAAAGGTTAATCCATGCTTAAAAGATTTACTTGGTCTATTTCGTTTTTCATATTATTAAACTAGGGTTGCCTTTTTTTTACATGTTATTTAATTAAATGATCTTATAAAACCCAAATGACTTAATAACTCGAGTTTTAAATTTTTTTTATTATATCTAGTTAAAAAAATTTTAGTTCGTAGTATAGCGTTGATCATCAATCTAGATTTACTTGAGCCATTTTTTTTAGTTGTTTTTTAAAATTCAGTATTTTTTCTTTCTTTCTTTCTTGACCTTCAATACTTGGTTCATCATGATTGACTTTCCTCATTTATTGTGGTATATATAAGCTCTAGGTTATGTAGGGTTATAACATCTCATTCTCCTTTCTTAAATCATGAGTTTTTAAAGTTAATTATAGTTGATTCGGGTCAATTTAATATATTATTATCTTAATATTTTTTTTAAAAAATAATATATCATTCAATATATCAATATTTCAATAATTTAAAGTATTTTTTTATCCACCATGTATGAAATTTTTAACATTCTATTATCTTTATATTTTTTTAAAACTAAAAAAAATAATCTATTCCACGACGTATAGCGTCTAAAAAAACCGAGTTTTGACTAAATCTTTTAGCCACTACTATTATTTTTTTTCAAGAAAAAAAGCTGTCATGCATCACCTCCTTTCAATGTATTAACATCAGAGGAAGAATACATCTTACGTCTCATCTCTCCCACTGCAAAACAAATAAAAAAAAACAATCCTCTCATATGTCTCCATCGAAACGGAAACGAAGAAACTTCAATGGCCTCCTCAAAAAAGCAGCAACACATACAAAAACTAATCCACAAAAAGAAAAAAGAAAACTCAAAGACCCCTTCCTTTGCTTCACTTTATTTCCTTGTTTTTCTCTTTTACACTATAGCAACTCCTTTTCTTTTTTTTTCTTAATTTGATCAAATTAATTAGTCCCCTTAGAAGGGTATCCCCTTTTGTGTGGCCAGTTGGCATGGCTTGGTGGGAGAGAATAAATGCATGACTGCAGACAGCTACAGAAGCTTGCAAGGTCATGGTCTAGGACTGGTTAACAAGACAGATTTCTCTCTCTCTTTTTTATTGCAATCCATAAAAAGATCAGTGCTTTTCTCTTTTTTTCAAGTATAATTATGTGCTGAGGACCAGAGATAGCGAGAAAGACATGGACATGCACGTGGTTCTTCTTCAGTTGGCGGCAACTATACATACACCAACACCATATTAGAGGGAGAGACTTTTTAAAGCAGAGAGAGGGATTATGAAATTGGCTCACCTGCTTCCTTTCCAGGAAAGGCGCTGTCAGGGTGAGACGACCACTATTTCTTCACCATTTTCATTGCTTCACTTCCCATGCCTCATCAGTTTCATTTTTTAACACAAACCCCACAAAAGCGAAGCCCCCTAGATATTTTTTTTTGTGCCATAAACTAATGGGTTCTTTTGCGTGCAAATGTGTTCACCAATTTAAGTGCTTTCTTTAGTTTCAGTGATACCAGAAGTTGAAAAATGCCACCTTTACATAGTCACGAGTGTGCTTTTGTGTTTCTCAAAATGAGAGCTACAAGAATTAGTTCACGTGAAGTGGCAAGGAGACCCAGATCCTGTTTCAATTGGATCCATCATCAATAATGTTAAAGGGGCAGATCCATTTATGAACATTTATACTGTGAGCATGAGAAGATTGTATCAATTGTGTCTTTCTCATGCTCTTTTGCTCTTATTTTTTTTCTTCCTTGGATTCACTGCTACTACAGTTTCACCAGCTACCGAGAAGGAGATCTTACTACAATTCAAGGCTAACATCAGCAATGACCCTTACAACAGTTTGGCTAATTGGGTTCCAAGTGGCAATCCTTGTGATTACAATGGTGTGTTCTGCAATCCTCTTGGTTTTGTACAGAGAATTGTTTTGTGGAACACAAGCTTATCTGGGGTTTTGTCACCAGCATTATCAGGTTTGAGATCTTTAAGAATCTTGACATTGTTTGGCAATAAATTTACAAGCAATATCCCACAAGAATATGCAGAATTAAGCACATTGTGGAAGATAAATTTGAGTTCTAATGCCTTATCTGGGTCAATACCAGAATTCATTGGTGATTTGCAAAATATTAGATTTCTTGATTTGTCAAGGAATGGTTACAGTGGGGAGATTCCATTTGCTTTGTTCAAGTTTTGTTACAAGACCAAGTTTGTTTCCTTTTCTCATAATAGTCTTTCTGGTTCCATCCCCGCTTCAATTGCAAACTGCACTAATCTTGAAGGGTTTGATTTCTCTTTCAATAATTTTAGTGGTGAATTGCCTTCTGGGATTTGTGATATTCCTGTGTTAGAGTATATGTCTTTGAGGAGCAATGTGTTAACTGGGAGCGTGCTTGAAGAGATTTCAAAATGCCAAAGATTGAGTTTTTTGGATCTTGGCAGCAATTTGTTTACGGGGTTGGCTCCATTTGAAATTCTTGGATCGCAAAACTTGAGTTACTTCAACGTATCGCATAATGCGTTTCAAGGAGAGATTCCAGCGATGAGAACTTGCAGTGAGAGTCTGGAGTTCTTTGATGCGTCAAGTAACAATCTGGATGGTGAAATCCCTTTGGGCATTACAAACTGCAAAAGCCTTGAATTTATCGACTTGGGATTTAACAGGCTGAATGGGAGCATTCCAGCTGGTATTGCAAATTTGGAGAGGCTTTTGGTGTTTAAATTGGGTGACAATTCAATACAGGGGACAATCCCTGCAGAATTTGGAAGCATTGAGTGGCTTCTTCTTTTGGATTTGCACAATCTCAATCTTTCTGGTGAAATTCCCAAAGATATAAGTAACTGCAGGTTTCTTCGTGAGCTGTGAGTCCAAACACTATCTAAATGTTTTAGATGTTATCAGTTTTTTTTAATTATTATTACTTAAATCCAAACATGACAAAAAAAAATCTGATCTTTTGATTCAGGGATGTTTCTGGAAATGCTTTAGATGGAGAAATTCCCAACACCCTTGACAATATGACTTCCCTGGAAGTCCTTGATTTGCATAGAAACCATCTAGATGGTAGCATACCGGAGACTCTAGGAAGCCTATCAAACCTCAAGCTTCTTGAATTGTCACAAAATAACCTTTCTGGGACAATTCCATATTCTCTTGGAAAATTGGCAAACTTAAAATATTTCAATGTCTCCTCCAACAACCTTTCTGGTCCCATTCCTTCAATACCAAAAATCCAGGCTTTCGGCACAGCTGCATTTCTTAATAATTCTGGGCTCTGTGGTGTCCCTTTGGATATTTCTTGCTCAGGAGCTGGCAATGGGACAGGTAATGGATCAAAGAAAAACAAAGTGCTCAGTAACTCTGTTATTGTGGCGATTGTTGCTGCTGCACTGATCCTTACTGGGGTCTGTGTGGTATCGATTATGAACATCAGAGCACGCAGCAGGAAAAAAGACAACGTGACAACTGTTGTTGAGAGCACACCATTGGATTCAACAGATTCAAATGTTATAATTGGGAAGCTGGTTCTGTTCAGCAAGACTTTGCCTTCTAAGTACGAAGATTGGGAGGCTGGAACCAAAGCTTTGCTAGACAAGGAATGTTTAATAGGTGGTGGATCAATTGGAACAGTATACAGAACTACTTTTGAAGGTGGAGTTTCTATTGCAGTGAAGAAGCTTGAGACCCTGGGTAGGATCAGAAGCCAAGATGAATTTGAGCAAGAAATTGGATTGTTAGGTAATCTTCAACATCCCAATTTGGTTGCATTTCAAGGGTATTACTGGTCTTCAACGATGCAGTTAATTTTGTCTGAATTTGTTCCAAATGGCAATCTATACGACAATCTGCATGGGCTTAATTATCCAGGAACCAGTACTGGTGTTGGGAATAGAGAATTGTACTGGTCAAGAAGGTTTCAAATTGCTCTTGGAATAGCGAGAGCGCTTTCTTATCTTCACCATGACTGTAGGCCTCCAATTCTCCATCTCAACATCAAATCCACTAACATATTATTAGATGAAAATTATGAGGCCAAGTTGTCTGATTATGGGTTGGGGAGGTTGCTTCCCATTTTGGACAATTATGGTTTAACCAAATTCCACAATGCAGTAGGGTATGTTGCACCAGAGTTGGCTCAGAGTCTAAGATCGAGTGATAAATGTGATGTGTATAGTTTTGGAGTAATTCTTTTGGAGCTGGTAACCGGGAGAAAACCAGTGGAGAGTCCAACAGCAAATGAGGTGGTGGTTCTGTGTGAATATGTTCGTGGATTGCTGGAGACTGGCTCTGCTTCAGATTGCTTTGATAGAAGCTTGCGAGGTTTTTCAGAGAATGAGTTGATTCAAGTCATGAAGCTAGGATTGATTTGTACATCTGAGGTTCCTTCAAGAAGACCAAGCATGGCTGAGGTTGTTCAGGTCCTTGAGTCCATAAGGTTGGAGTAGAATCATCGTAGTGTTCGAAGTGCAATTCAGAGCTTTCTTGAACAACCTCAGAGTTTAATTAAATATGTACTTTCAATAAATAAAAAAGTGGTAGTCTAGCTGGAAAATGGTGTGCTTAGTTGTGCAGAGACAAGAGGGTTGCATATTAGGGGGGGGGGGGGGGGGGAAGAAAAATCATTCTTTCTATTCATTTTGAAATTAAAAGAGTAGATTGTTCCTGATATTTGTAACATTTTGCAATAAAATGATTCATTTATTGTAATTCATTTGCAATAGAGAAAATGTCAAATTTTACAAGAGTTCTAGTTTTAACTTGCTCCTGGTAATTGACGTGGACATGGTAGGGTAGGTAATCAGCTATTGGATTGGAATAGCATGAACTATGGGACTGGAAGTATGAATGAACCAAAGTGGGATGAAAAGTCTAATCCTTTGCTCCAGTGCAGCCTCAGGGAAGCACCGTGCTCCAGCTCCTGTAAAGTGGAATGGAAGATAACAGAACTCTGTGTCAACATATCAAATGCTTCAAAGATAGAAGTTGTGGCGGCCTTGGCACAGCAAGTTCCCTCCAGAGGTAATGATTTTTAAGCATTCCACTAGTTACTTTCTGTTTTAGTTCAACTGTTGCAGAGCCAATCTCCTTCAGAATTCCTTCAAGTGGATACTGTTTCATTTAACTCAACCAAATTGATTTCTTCCCACCAGTTATTTTAATGGTAACTAATGTTCAATTTCAGTTTTCAATCATTGAAAAGAAGAGGCAGCAATAAATCATAAATGAGCTTTGAACACTTGCGCAAGTGTTTGACAGGGTGCATTGAAAGAATTATTGAAAACAATATAAACCAACAGTCTGGATTTACTTCTGCCTATTGTTGGCATCGAAGGTGTGGAAAAAACTAATAAAATTATGGATAAAAGAAACTTGTATACACTTGTATTGTCCAAGATCATTTGCAAATATTCAATAGGTTTCCTCTACCTTCTCCAGTGTCAATTGCGTAACCGCTTCAATAAATTATCCTACAAAAAATCTGTAAGGGATCTATTTCTTTAGAGTAAACCAAACATTTCAACTGCTTGCTTTGCAGACATTCACAATTTTAAGAATTCGGTCCATGACTACAGGAATGTCCCTTTCAGTCAAGTTGGCAAAACAGAATTGGAACCATCCAGGTTCAATACAACGACAGCAAGATCCTGGAGTAACATTGAGCTTTGCTGTATTCAACAATTTGTCCCAAAGCTCAAGCTCCCCTTTCTCACTGTAAGAGTTGATTAACTCACTCATGTCAGCCCAGCAGGAAAAGCCCCCTTTGCTCTTTGCGCACTCAATGCCCAATTGCTTCAACCCCGCCACAAATGTGGCATACGTTTTCTGAAGCCTCTCCCTGTTATTCTTTATTAACTTCTGAACGAAGTCAGTATCTGAAAGCAGAGAAACAAGTAGATGCTGTGTCGGAGCTGAAACTGACGAAAACCTTGTCAACTTTTTGGCAGCAGCTAGAACATTTTCATTGAAGGAGTAGATTACACCCACCCTAAAACCTGGAAGAGAGAGATCTTTTGAAAGACCGTAAACTATATGTACCCTGTCCCGGTCAAGATAATCTGAATCAATGAGTTCTGCCATGCTCACAAACTCCTCGCTCCCATGAGTAGACCCTGCAAATATTTCATTGGACACTATATGTATGTTCTTCTCTCTAGCAAAGTCTAGAAGGCTATAAAGTGTTTCACGATTAAGCAGATTGCCAACAGGACTTGAGGGGTTTGAAATCATTATCCCACGGACTTTGAGACCACGTTTCTTTGCCTGGTTGAATCCTCGATCAAGTGCAGTTATACTTAAACTGAAGTTGTCAGCACTGCGGCAAGGAACAGGAATTATCTCCACCCCTGCTCTCCATTTTACATCCCATTCAAATCTGCATATCATGTTCAGACTTCAGATCTCTTCCGAGATAAACTTAACTGAATGAGAACTTTTGAAATTGCAGATTTCATAGTTACCCTGGGTAATATGGCGTCGGCACAAGAAATGCATTTCCAGAATCTGCTAGACAGAAGCTAAGCATTTCAATTGCAGGGTTTGCGCCAGTTGTAAGTACCATCAGAGAGGGATTGAAGGAAACTGCATTTTCCATGATCTGGGACATAAATCCTGCCACAGCCTGCGGGACAAGCAGGTAATGACCAAATTTAGTTTAACTAGACAGGAAAAAAAAACGTGACCATCTGCAGCTAAAAGAGATGCCAGTCACAAGCAGGAAAGCAACATTTGCAGATAATGGGCGTGCAAGAACTTGCCACTATGATGCATGAATGCAATGTCTATTTAGCTCATAAATAGGAGAAAAAAGGATAATGCTAAATCTTCATTCCTTCCAGGTATTGTTCAAAAAGAAAGAGTAAATTAATATAATTGGGATCCACAATTAAAGTGATTGGAAGGACAAGCATTTTGCAGACACCACTAGGAGCCCAAAGGAAAAGAATGATGCTGCAATAGAGAGCTAGTTAGGGCAGCACGCAAACTCGGTCTGGGTTTGGTCTTGAGGTCATATAAAAACATGTCTCCTTACATTTTGATTTCACTAACAATGTAAAGGTTTGCTAAGGTTATTATAAATAAAACAACCACTTGAATCTGCACTTATGCTTTATCAAAACACCCTGGAGCTAAACAACAGAATGACCTTATCACAAGTCAATACAACTCAATTTCTAAAACCAATCAAATTGCTTTTCGTCTTCTAACAAATTAAACATCCGAGAAAAGAAAAACCATTCTAATTAAGCTGAATGTAAGGTTAAAAACTTCGAAGACTAAAATTCTAGTTATAATCAATATATTACTGAATTAATTGACTGAAAATGACCTAAACACGTTTCATTAATACAAAGAGAAGTAAATAAAATTACCACTTTCAATTGCGTAAGCCCATGAGAAGGCTGGTAAGTAGCAATCCCACTAATACTCAACTCCTCTCCTTCACCACCACCACCCAATATTGCTTCCTTTGCATTCTCTACGAGCCACTCCTTAACCAAATCCAACGTTAACTAAAACAAGCATAAACCCATTATCGAAACACAAATAAAGCCAATAAAAACAACACAAGATGGACCAAAAGATTCAAACTTCCAATACCAAAGAGAAAAAAATTCCAAACTTTAAGCTAAAGTACACACCTTGTTCTCATCCACACCAAGCTGAATAACCCCATTTGGATTGCCCGCTCCGTCATATGGATCCTCCAGGACTTTCTTCAACCCAACATAGTAAGGTGAGTCCCCACTCTTCACTATTCCATTGACCCGGCCCGACAAGAAAACAGGTCCTCTCAGACTTCTCGGTGATAGAAGGTTTCTAGACGAATTCCGAGGAAACCCAGAGAGCTCGGCCAGCTTCCCCGCCGAGCCAGAAGGAGACGGCGCATTCGGGTCCCTTGCTGGGTCATCCTGGTCATTCGGGTCATCACGGTGTTTTCTTCTTAGATAAAGCTGGAGAAAGTAGAAAAGAGCACAGGGTATTACTGAGCCTAGAAAGAGACCTCCTCTACCCTGAACAACGCCTTGTAAAGGAACTATAACTCTCATAGCGGTTCCTCCACTGCTGATAGTGGTGGTTTGTTTCGTTTCCTCGTCGGGTTGGGATGCCCGGGTCCGAGACAATAGGGTTCGGGTCATTTTAGTTGCAGTAGAAAAGTCATGGAGGTGTGTAACTGGTTTCCTATTAAAAATCCATTGGGGTAAACCCAGATGTGAAATAATAGGATGGTGGTTGCGGCTAGGTTTCAGAAAGATTTTTCATTTGCGTTTTTGTAAATTCTAAGGGATATTTTGTTTCCTTCGTTATAGAGGGGTGGTCAGGACTGGATCTCTCTCTCTCTACTCACTGGGATTTTTTGGTTTTGCAGGCCACGTGAGTTTACCTCAATGGCCTTCTCAAAGATTTTTAATTTTCTTTATAATTTATGTAGTTCTCATTGCTTTTTTCACAATCTTTAACGGTTCTTGAGAATAAGTTCCGGCTTTATAGTAATTTCAGTCGCATAAAACAAGTCACCTGTCGTATCAAAGAGGAGCATTGTTTTCATCTGACCTCAAGGCGATGTTCCCCGTTCGTTTGAGATCCCTAGGAATTTCCAGGCAGTCAGCCGATAGAATCTGCCCCTCCCTTCACACTCGAAGACAAAGTCCCAATTCGTCTCTTCCCTTTTCAACCACAACCGTAAGCTTCAAAACCCAAGCCCGGGAAGGGAAGCGATGGCCGGCCTTGAATTGAGGCAGACAACAAGTGCCGTGCAAAGGTTGTCGTGATGAATGGTGCAAACTCCCCCCAATCAAAAAGACATGTCACAATCCTTTTTGTAGCTTAATTGTTCATTTGTATTCAAGTTCTATTTTTTATTTGGGCCACGTGCTTTTCCTCAGCTCATGTGGATTCTGGGACCAAAACCCACGTGTCTTGAGTGATCCAATTATAGGACAACCCCTTAGCATCCTCCATGTATCTTCCCAAACAACAATCACATAATTGCGTGGTGATTGCGGCACGCACACTCAAACTGATTTCTTCTAGAAAAAATATTAATTATTAATTATTAATGATAAGGTCATCATGGAGTAATTAATGATACACCTTGCTCGAAAATTAAAAATAACATAAAGCAATGAACTTTACATCAAAAGTTTTGGAGATGCTTAACGATGAGAACATCACATTTGTCTACCGTGTTCAATTAGATACATACTTCATAGTTGTAGTTCAGTATCCTTCGTTTCCGATCGGAGTGCATATACTAGTCATGTATATTTCCGACTATGGTGAAAAAGATAAGCTAATTCTATCTCGATTAATATACTAGTATATTTTAGATTTTTCAGGCACACACCAAACTAGAGACATCTATTTTCATTACCCGGAATAAATTGAAACCTCCAAGAATTAAAAGTAAAATTAAAAAAATAAAATTGTGAAAACTAAAAATTCTAAACTATATATTAGTTCTAGAAACCTCAGTAGGTAATTAGTTATACTCGAGGAAAGATAAACATCACCTTTACTGGATCTTTTTAAATGGAGGGTTGTCTTAACTATTAGTTCTCATTTAAAATTTATTATATGGATGTTACTCGTTGTCTAAATTATTTCCAAGCTTATTTGAAAGTCATTTATTATCATTGAGTTTTTATTGAGATAGCATTGGCCCTAAATCAAGAGTCTCGCAACTCAATAATTTCTTTTAGATTTTTTTCTACAAGCATCGTGCTAGGCCTACATCAGACCCTAAAAACATAAGACTCGCCCACCTAACCGTTAAAATTCAAGTCTAAGCAAACAATGTTGAAAACTCGTCAACATATATTTTGAATATGTTTTAAAGTTGAAAATATTGCGCTAAGCCTACGCTGGTCACTAAAAAAAAGAGATGTGTAACATTAAAATACAAGCTTTGATCAAAATAAGACACAAAATTGACAAAAACTCGTAGACATAATCTTATTTTTGTTTGAAAAATAATTACACATAAATAAATGTAAAAATGTGGCATCACATTTCTATGAAAATGATACTAATGTTATTGTAATGAGTATTTTTTTATAATTTTTTCCTTTTTTCTTTAAATGTAATATATGTTTTCCACAATATAGCTTGGGCATTGTGCTAGTGCATGGCTCTGTCTTTCTTAAGATATTATAAATATATACACAAGACGACCTAAAGATGGCTAGCCTGATGCCACTTAAAGTACGAAAGCCCAATTAACAAGGCCTGGGAGAAAATATCAAGACGAACAACAGCCCAACCAAAGTGCCTTAAAACATAGGCCGTGGAAAACTGCCTCTTGTTGCCGTGGGCCATTGTACAAATACCGAAGCGACGGGCGATTACGTGTAGTAGCTAGGTGTATAGATAATAGAAATGAGGTCAGGCTGTGGGTGCATGATCTCCGATTCAGGGCTGGCATTTTTCGTTGGACCAGCGGCCACCATTTAGCCTGAGAAGATGTTTGGGAACGTGATTTCAAGTATATTTTTTAAAATTTTAATTATTTTTTGTAAAAAATTATTTTTTTATTTTTAAATGTTTTAATATGCCAATATTAAAAATAATTTTTAAAAAATAAAAAAAAAATTATTTTAAAATATCTCTAAATAAAAAATACTTTAAACCGCTGTCACTATCACAATCTCAAATGCACTGAAAGATAGCAACTTGCAAAGGAAGTTGACGGGACATAGGTCATGGACTTGACCACGCAGGTGTATTTGGTTTTGAGTTAGTTTTTGTAATTATTGTTTGAAAAAAAATAAGTTTTTAAAAGTATTTTTAGTTATAGTTGGTTGGATTGTACGTGTTTGGTAAAAAAATATGGTTAAAGTTTATGTCTGGTAAAAAACATGTATAAAATATCTGGATAAAATGTTTACCCTGTTTGTTTTTGTGTTTAAAGAGAGCTTTTGAAAAAATTTGAAAATTTTTTATTTTTTTTTCAAATTAATATTTTTTGGTATTTTTATATCATTTTTGATACGCTGATGTCAAAAATAATTTTTAAAAAATAAAAAATATTATTCTGATGTATTTCCGAGTGAAAAAGCACTTTGAGGAATATTTACGAAACTCGGTTAAAAAAACACATAGAAACTGTTGCACAAAACTTGATTTCAAACTTAATTTTTTAGTGGGTCCCACGGCATAAAACACAGTTTCCTTTATTACCAAACATGTTGATGCGTTTGTTTCACTGCTACCATGAAAGCTAACGGAAAATAAATGCACTCTATTTCGTGCTTGTTTGACAATCTAAAAATATTAAAAAATTAATTTTTTTGATACACTAATATCAAAAATAATTTTTTAAAAATAAAAAATATTATTTTGATGCATTTCCTAGTAAAAAGCACTTTAAAAAGCAACCGCGACCATACTTTTAGAAAAAATATTTATAAAACTCAGTTAAAAAACATGTAAAAACTACTACACAAAACCTGCATTTTAAATTCAATTTTTTAATAAATTCCGCGTCATAAAACATAGTTTCCTTTGTTATCAGATATATTGCTACATTTGTTTCACCACTAATACGAAAGCAAGAGAAAAATAAATACACTTTCATTTCATATCTGACAATCAAAAAATATTAAAAATAATATTTTTTTAAAAAATAAAAATATATTTAAAATTTTAAAAAACACGATTTTCACAGTGCTCGCAATCAAACAGGCTCTTCCATTCTTTTTATGACCTGTATTTGAAAAGAAAATACATGAATCCGATGTGGATTCAGCGATCACTAGTACAAAGTCATTTTCAAGCACTCGAATTCTCAACTACCAAGTATTTATGGTGTTTCACAACGAGGTAACCGAGGAGTAAATGCTACAAGGACATGGGCTTCTTTTTATATCAGGAGGAACCACACGGAAATGTTTGGCATGTTAACAATAATATATAAAATATAATATTTTTTTTAACTTGTTTAAAATTATTCCACTGAAGAAATTTTTGTCGAACAAGTTTATCTATTCTACATAAGAATTAATCTAATAAATCCGAGTTAACATATAAAAAAAATTATTATTATAGTTTTAAAATTCAACATAGAATCAATTCGAGGCCAAACCTAGGTTACGGGTAGAGTTAATTATTGACTCGGGTCAATATAAAAATAAAAATCATAATTATCATAATTTTAAAACTTGACTCGGGAGTCGATTCATGGTCATGCTCAGGTTACGAGTTGGTTGATCATTGACCCAAGTTAACCCTATGATAAAAATTATTATTATCATAGTTTTAAAACCCGAGTTGAGATTCAACTCCGGGTTGACCTGGGGCTGGGTCATGGTTGGGTTGACTATTAACTTGAGTTAACATAAAGATAAAAATGACTATTATCATAGTTTTATAATTTAACTCGAGGAACGAACCAGGGCCAAGCTCAAGTCGCGGGTCAGGTTGATTATTAACTTGAGTCAATAAAAGGATAATAATGACCATTATCATACTCTTAAAACTCGATTTAAGGGTCAAACTGGGTCAAGTCATGGATCGAGTTGACGATTGACTTGGATTAATCTTAGGATAAAAATAATAATTATTATAATTTTAAAACTTAATTTGGGGACCGACTGGGGCTAGGCCTGATCAACTAAGCCCGAGTCACGGGCCGGGTTGGCTATTAACCCAGATCAATATAAGAATAAAAATGATTATTATCATAGTTTTAAAATCTAGCTAAGGGGTTGACCAAGGACAAGTCCCAAGTCGTGGGTCAAGATGGTTAATCCAAGCTGACCCCAAAAATATAAAAATAAAAATCATTATTATTATAGTTTTAAAATTTAATTTTATGAATGACCCAGAATAAGACTCGAGTCATAGATCAAAAGGATTAATTCAAGTTGACCTAAATTCAAAGAATCAAAGCAATCTTATTTTGATTATATATATATAAATTCAATGATTTTTTTACTTGGATCTAGTCCGATCAATCATTCCTCTCTTTTTTTTTCAAGCTTATATCAATCTAAATTTTGTGTCGGCCAGTCCCTCTAGTATCTATCAAACATCAAATAAAACATTATTTAGTTTAATCTAAAGCACACCTAACATAAAATAAGTCGATTATTTGTCCGGTCATTTTCAATTTTTCATGCCTATTCAGTACATTCAATGTTTTGCAGCATACAAAACAATGAGACATAGATTTCAAATTTCTTGGTAAGAAGGCGCACAAAGATCCAACTCAACACGACAGCCTCTGTTATTTTTGGTGCACTATCTGTTTCATTATGCAACATTTGGGATTATTTAGAAATTTGGTTGGAGTTGTTTTTTAAAAATATTTTTTTATTTGAAAATGTATTAAAATAATATATTTTTTATTTTTTAAAAATTATTTTAGATATCAACACATCAAAATGATTTGAAAACATCAAAAAAATATTAATTTAAAATAAAAAAATAATTTTTTTTATTTTTTTTAAATACTTTTAAAATATAAAAACAAACAATACCTAAAATTTTACAAATCACTTGATGTTTCGACTCGGAATTGATTCTTACTTTCAGCGAATTATAGTCGCCTTCTTATGCTTGTCTCGTGTTTGAAGGCATGTCATGCCGTAAAACATGGGTTGAACTTTTTTATTTTTTTTCATTCCTAAAACTATTGAATTTTGAATATTTTCTGAAAATGTGGGTTGAATTAGGGCTTCAACTCTCTCAATCTACCTAATTGATCTACCTTAATTCCCCTAATCTTACCCTAATTTACTAAACCATGAAAGCCCTCTAATTGATAAATACATGAATAATTGACTAATCCACTAGCACTCAATTAATCCCATCACTTTTGAAGTGCTTGACAAGCGTGATAAAACAATCTCTAATAATCGACTTTTGCTGTTTTAACTGATGCAAAAATTATTCCAATTTTAATTTTCCCATGCTTTTCCCACAGACCAGTAGTTGTTTTCTTTTGAACAAAAGTATTTAATATTTAAATTTAAATTCATGTGAATGTAGTAGATATTCTTTTTAAAATATTTCTTGTTTAAAAATATATCAAAAATATATTTTTTTATATTTTAAAATTTATTTTTGTTATCAATATATTAAAACGATCCAAAATTTCATAAAAAAATCAAATTTAAAATAAAAAAAATCAAATTTAAAATAAAAATACAATATAACTACACTACCATACATCACTTGTGATTGTTTTTTCACGGTGAATTATTTTATGCTTTTCCTATGATGCGGGGCCTTACTTATTAAATGATATGCATGTGAAAAAGTTCCATATCGAGCTTTTCAATCCAAGTAGAAGCTCGCAATTTGCAACTTCTCAACTCAAGTAATGGGTCTCCGAATGGCAACTAGAAAATGCTGATGAATGGTGCCAAAATTGAGACCACCGGTTCTCCAACTCTCTCAATTGTCAAGTTACTAAAAAAAATATATTAAAGCGTGTTGTTAGATGATGGCAGCATACTCGCACATTACTATTCACTTGAATTATGTTGTGTGGTTTTTTTTCAGTTTTTTTTTTAATTTTATTACTGAACAACTTATTTTTTTTAAAAAAAATTTATCATTCAATGTTAAATTATGTTTCTTAACTTTTTTATTTTATTTTTTTATGTGTCATATATCGATCTCATTAATTTAGTTTTTTTCCTTGATTTAAAACTCTAACATTAGATTTGTTAAGAGTGAGAGTTTATCAATTTTTTTTAATTTCTATGAATCTATCTCAATCTCATGACTCAGGTAGGATGTTTAACAGGTCAACTCGGATTGATTCTTGTTTTTTTTGGACTACTTTTTCTAATTGATTTTTTTCAATCTCATCCTTCAACATTGAGTTGATTGGAAATTAAGTTTTGTATTTTTTTTTTAATTTTCTTTCTATGAGTTTATCTCGATCTCGTGACCCGGATAACTAGTTTATCATGTTGATCTAGTTTGACCCAGTTTTTTTTATTTCTGAATTGAATATATATATATATATATAATTTCACCCTTTAATAATCCAATTATTTTTTTTAATTGCATTCTTCAATGTTGGTTTATTTAGGAATTGAACTTTATATTTTTTTCAATTTAATTTTTGTGGAGTTTATCTCGGTCTCATGAATTTAGTTTTTTTTTTCAATTTCAACCTTCAATATCAAGTTTGTTAGAAATAGAGTTTCGTAACTATTTTTATTTACTTTATGACCTGGATTATGGGTTTAACATGTGTTAACCTGGGTTAACTTTATTTTTTTTATTTTCAATTCATTTTTTTGTTTCATCATTTAATATTTTTTGATGATTTTTTTAATTTAATATTTTTTTAGTTTCATTATTCAATATTTGGTTAATTAAAAATTGACTTTCATAATTTGTTTTAATTTATTTTTTTATAAAGTTATCATGGTTTTATGAGTTGGATTGCAGCTTTAACAAGTTAACCTAAATCGATTCAATATATCACAATATAAATATTTGAAAAAAAATCACTCAATACATCACCGTATCAACATTTTTTTAAATAATAGTATATATTTTATTTTGAGTTTATAATTAATATTTTATTTTATTAAAAAACACCTTAACAATAATTATATATATTTTTATATTAAGAAAATAATACAGCTGGTAAAGGAGCACTGGACAATGATGTAGTATTTTATAGTGTTGGTCCCTTCCCTTGCTAATAATAAATAAATATACACATCCATGGAGCCATCCTTATTTTAGTTCCCCTTTCTCGTCTACCTTGTCCCTCTCTTTTTTGAATTTTTGAAAGCGGACCCTACAACCGGTCCCATTACCGGACAAAACGAATAAAACCGTTAATGTCAAATATCGTAAATATGTTTTACCCACAAGGGCAATTCGATCACCCGCCGAAATTTCAGACTCCTCGACAGTAATCTCGATCCCCTATAAACACTTGCCCACCTGTTTAAAGACAAAAACTTAATTCCCTTCAACAACTAATTTCCTCATCCTGCCCCTACTCTCAATTCAAATCTTACTCACCACTCAGAACCCAACGACAGCCATTCTCCCAAATCCCCAGGGACAAAACTGTCTAGTCATTTTCACACACGTTATCCAAGAATTGATATATATTATTTATTATAAACTTAAAGTTCAAATTTTTTGGATCGTTGCAAAAGGCAACAAATAAATCCAAAAATATTATAAAACTCAAACCTTATCTTTCGCTTACATTTGGCTGTGCTCCATGTTCCAAGTAATTAATTTTTTAATGGATTTCTATAAAAAAATATTATTATTTTAAAATATTTTTAGATTATTATCTAATATGGTTGTGGTTATTTTTTTAAAATATTTTTCATTAAAAAAAATATTAAAATTTTTTTTTTAAATTTTTTAAAAAATTATTTTTGATATCAACGCATCAAAATAATTTAAAAATATTAATTTTTAAAATAAAATAAATTTTTTTTTAATTTTTTAAAAAAACACTTTTGAAATGCAAAGACAAATAGCATCTATTGATAGAATAATATCAAAAAATAAATTTTTAAAAATAAAAAATTATTTTAATATATTTTTAAATAAAAAACATTTTAAAAAATAAAAAGTGTTACTTTGGAGCTTTCATTTTGTTTTATTTTTTTAATTTATTTCTTTGGATTTAGAGCTAGTTTAGACAACAATGCAATTGAAGTTTCATGAAATTTTATTTTATTTTATTTTAAATTATTTGTTTAAATATTCTTGAATAATTTTAATGATATGATATTAAAATTAAATTTAAAAACTTAAAAAATAATATTTGATATATTTTTACTTTTAAAAAATTTCTGTTATCACTGGTCCAAACATCATATTAATCGGTTTTCATATATTATGAGGAGCAAAGGCCCCGTACCTCTGCGGTTTATTTTCATTTATTTCTGCCAGCTAAATAAAATAAATTACGAAACAAAATAGTATTTACTCAAGTGATCTATTTATTGCATTGGATGATACAGTAAGAAGTTTAGCTAGCTAGCGAGAGCTCTTACAACGGAATCAACGCCGTTTCTCTCCACGCCTCTCCTCTCCTCTCATTAAAGCGGTTATAGACAGAGAAACTGAGACATTTTTGACAGGAGAGAGAAAGTGTTCTAGAGAGATATGGAGATGGAAGAGGAAATGGAGGTGGAGTTTATGGTTTTTGAGGCGCGTGAAGTTGATCTTGATTACGAGTTTGATGCTGCAATGTACTTCGATTTCACACTCCAGGAGTCAATCGCGGAGGCGCGTGAAGCTGAGCGGTGGTTTGATACGGCTTTGAGTTATCCTCCTTCTCGTGAGTCTCAAAGCCCTGACTTTTTCATTTTTGGGTTTTATTTGATTGATTATTAACAATCATCAAGCCTTATTTTTTAATTTTATACCTAGTTTTTTTATTTTGTGGTTTGGTTATTCTGAGCTTTATTTAGCTTCAATTTCATGAAAGTTTCTTTTTTTTTTTTTACTTTTGAACATGTGAATGATGATTTTTGTACCAAAAAGTTTTCATTTTTATAAAAGAAGCTGTCACTACTGGATGATTATTTTCATTTTTGACTCTGATTTCTCTTTTCAAGTATTTGTGATGATTTTGTTTTTTGATGTATTTGTTTATGTTTCAGCATTTGTGGCGAAGTTAGTGATAGGAGAGGACTGTCTACTGGAAAATGTTAATACCTCTCCAAAATCTAAAGATGATGAAAATATGGCCTCTCTGCTCAATGATGATATGGGTCCAAAAGTTTCTGCAATAGAGGTGGACGATAGAGGTACCAATGATTACGCTTGTTTAGGGGGTATTTATGCCCTTTACTTCACTATAGCTGATTTTAGGTTGTGATTACTAGAGCTTCAAGTAAACCTAGCTAGGCCACCCAAGATTGACTTAATTGACAAAAAAATTCTGTCGGAATTTTTTCTCAGTAGGCCATTTATGATTAAATATACAGGGTTCTGGATTTAATCTGTTAGTTCATTTGAGCACTAGCTCATAAACTATATAGCCAACAACCTGTCTATGAGAAAAAATATCCAGATTTTTTTTTTGAGTGAGGGGTGGATGTAATGAGTTGTTTTTGCAGAATGTGAACGAACATACAGAGGGATCTTCACCAACATACAGAGTGGCAACCTGCAAAAAGTTTCAAATCAACGAGTAGAATTAGCAACAGGTCACTAATTTAACTATACACCATGTTTTTTCAATCATATCTTAATACCATCCTAATTATTGATTTCTCAAAAGTTTGTTTATACATACAATTTTAATCACCTGTTTTCTTAAGCTGAAATCTATTCTCTCTAAGATTGTAGTAATTTGCACAAGTGATGGTTTGACTGTATCTCTTATGGTTCTCTTCCCAACTATACTTCCATTGTTTGTGCTTGCAGGATTGACCTTTTGCCATCAGAAATCTACTGATAAATCAAAACCCAAGGTGAAGTCCTCTGTCAAGCCAACATTTCCCAGAAGTTCAACTTTGATGAAACCTACAGCTAGTCAGTTGGCTAAGCAAAATCAGACCCCTCAAGTTGGTGGTTCCAGGTGATTCTAAAAAAATTCTTGTTTCTAATTTACTTCCAGTCGAAAATAATTTTTCTTGTTGCTCTTTGTACCGATGAAGAGTTATGCTTTTGAGCATTTCGTGGCCGCTTATTCTTTTTTATGAAATTTCAAATAAATCTACCACTTAACACAGTCTCCAGCCCTTTTCTTATGCACGGTGGCTTATCTGCCCTGATTTTTGTTAGGTGGTCCATTCAATTTTATAGCTCATCTTTTGCAAACATGGGGATTGTTGTGTTTAGTATATGCTATATAGCATTCATCTGATTTTATTAAAAATATTTAATAGTTGATGCACTTTTTTCTCTCATAAAAAAGAAATGCTATGCGCCGAAGTCAGAGGCAATTACCATATAGTCACTTTCTAATATCACGAGCTCATTTGGTATCGTGGTAGTGGTTGCTTTTCAAAGTGTTTTTTGTTTAAAAATGCATCAAAACAATATTTTTTTTTTAGAATTCATTTTTGATATCAACACATCAAAATGATCTAAAATCACAAAAAAAAAATAAAATTAATTTGATGCAAATAAAAAAATAAAATTTTTAATTTTTTTCAAAAACGCTTTTGAAATGCAAAAACAAACAGGGTCTACATCTCTAAGGAAGCTTAATTAGAGACCTCTCAGTGTAATAGAGTCACTTTCTAATATTACATCTCTCTAATTTTTTAGATTTCAGTCACAACTGGATCAAAAGGAGAGAGGCTTATGCAATTCATCTGCAGTTGATAGTCATTCTGCCAAGAGGCAGAAACTGGAAGGAGGTCACTTGCGTAAGGTATGCAGCTTTTGCACAAACAAAGAACTCTTTTTATTTATGCAAGGTTTTGAACATTTTTTGACAGGCAGACCAGTAATTGCCACATTGATGAATGTTACTGGGAATGTTCCCTCAATTATTTTGCCTTGTCCTGTGTTCTCCTTCTATTATCAAATTAAAAGAGTTGATATGGAATGTGTGGCTATGCATTGATGGCTGACCTGGCTAAACATTTGGGAGCTCATGTTAGTGAATTCTGGATTGTGAGCGAAATTGATCTCTAAATTTAGTGCAGGGGTCTTGAGCTAATGCTTAAGTGTTATTTTTGTTATCCTTTTTAGAAATATTTACCAGTCCATTTACATCTTCTGCATAACAGATTGGTGATGGAAAGCAGCAAACAGATTTCATCCACAAGACATCTAAAAAGGTAAATGGTTGATGCTTGAATTTGCACCCAAGTTACATTTCATATGCATTGCATATTTGACCTGAGCTAATTTATGTTGTAATCAACCCTCAGTAATGCATATGAAATGTAACTAAGTCCTAAACCCCGAAGGTAGGGATATTTCCAAAATACAATGCAAATTCTGGACAAAAATATGTCGAGCATTGTATTATAAAAAAGCTATAATCTTAACTTGTATTAACATATAGTGGGTGGATAGCTTTGACTTTTGACCAATAGTCTTGAACTATCAAGCATCAAAGCAAGTATTTCTTTTTTCTTTTTAGTTGTGATCTTCTCTATATGTTCTGATATGTACATGAACGAAAAACCTATAATCATCAGAACAATGGGGGTGGAAAAGAGATGAAGCCCGCCTTCCTGGAATTGGAGTGAGGATTGTGTAACATGGTTATAATGTTTTGACATGGTCTTGCAGGATGGTAGTGTTGATAAAATCTCTGCTCATGCAAAACTAAGGCTCACTGTTCCAAGAGAGCCTGACCTAGAAACAGCACATAGGGCTCAAAGGACCAGGTTTGCACTTCTGTTCTGAATTCTGAGGTACCAAGATGTTGTCTTTAACATGATGCATGGATAATTGACAGTTTTGTAAATCAGGCCCAAAGATAGTATAGAACAGCAACACATGACAGCACCTGCACGGAGATTCAAAGCACGCCCATTGAACCGAAAAGTGAGTATACAAGTTGAATTATTTGAGATGCTGTATTAAAAAACTGTTTTGTTTTCTCAAAAAAAAAAAAAAAATATTACTTTGTTTTGCAGATTCTTGAGGCTCCTTCATTGCCTCTTCCAAAGAAGAGCACTCCAAAGTTGCCCGAGTTTCAAGTAAGTGCTTGGACTGGTTTCTGCCTGTTTTTATTTCTGTCTATAATAAGTAGCACAGTGCTCAAAATTTGGGTTCTGTACCAACTGTAGACAGAGATTTCTGCAGAAGTCTTCGTTCAGTATTTAGAGTTGATAAATACCTTTTCCATTGCTTCTCAGGAATTTCACCTAAAGACATTGGAGAGGGCAATGCAGCACACCTCTTCAGTTCCATCTTCCTTATTTCAGTGCAATGATTTGGACAAGGTTTATATAGATTTTGAAATCATGATTACAGTTTCAACTGAAAAAACAGTCTTCATCATTGGTTCAAATCTTGTGGATATTATGATGATAACTATTTTTTGTGGCGTTGCTCTTTTTAGTAGTTGTTGTAATTATCTTCTTTATCATAATTATTAAAATATGGAGAGATTGAAGCTCTTTCATTGCAGGGGCTGGACAAACCTAGTACAATTTCTGTCTCAGAAAATGTGAAGACAGAATCCAGAAGGTAATGATGTGCTATTTTTTTTTTAAATTGGCTTCAGAATGAAAAAAAGGTGATGCTCAATTTTCATTTGGTGATGTTTATTACCGCAAGTGCTTACTTTCAATTTGCTCTTACTTTGCTCAGACCAACAACCATGGATGCTCCAAAGCAGGATGGATGTTGTGCAACGCATATATTCAAAGCTCGCCCTCTGAATAAGAAGGTAATAGAGAAATTAGTGCATATCTTATGCTCTAAAGGTTATGGTAGCAATTGCTAAATGTGAACCTGCTTCTCGCTGAATGCAGATATTCTCAAGTAAAGGAGAAATGGGTGTTTTTCGGAATAGCAAGCGGGAAACCACGGTGCCAATGGTAACTCATCGATGGCTTCAGTTGCTAAATATGTACTGAAAATTGGATACAGAATCATTTGAGACAACATTATGTGTTAATTACAGGAGTTTAATTTTCATACGGAGAAGAGGTTTCAACATAATCCACCCATAGATCTTTTCAGCAAGGTATTCCTTAAATTTTGACCTCGTAGTTAAACAAACTCATTATGCTATCTCCTGGTTAAGGGATGCATGAATTTATTTCTGTTGTAGTAGTGCTCACTGTTGTTATCTTAGCCTTTGCAGTTTGCACTCATATATTTTCCAAGATTCTAAAATTTTTACCCTGTGAATGCTAGCTCTCCCTTACAAGTGAACTCCAACCAAATAACAGGTCACAATTGCAATTTCCTCAATCGAGCAATATATATATGAAGGTTCTCCTTGTTCCTAATAAATTCTTTAATCTTAGCAAACACAAATTCTTTATCTTCAATTCCACTTTGCTTAATATCTCTAATTGTTTCTTTGGTGAAAGGGCTCGAAAGAAAATAGACTGAATCCTTTGCAAACAGGGCAGAAGGTAAGCATGGCATCTGTTAGGAACCATCTCTGTGCCATATTATTTTCTTTTTGTTCCAGCTACGAAGTTTTATTTTTTGCCTTCTTTTAGATGCTGAAAGAAAGGCAACCTATGTTTGGTGGAAGGCAGCAGATTCAGTATGGGACCAATACAGGCAGCACCAATGAAGTTGTAAACCAATTGAGCAGGAGGTGTGTTGACAGAAACTGGTAATTTTTCCCTAGTTCCAATTCCACAAAGTAATGATTTTATTTTGAAATGTCCACAGGAACTTGGGCATCCGGTGAGATTTGTGAATTACTCGGACAAGAATCATCAACCGTTTTGTTATACAGAAAAGTCATGGAAGTCCGTATCGCTTGAAATGAATTGTTTACCGGGGAAGAAACTGATCTCACACATTGATGTAAAGCTAACCTCCGTCCCCTACAATTTTGTAGGCTTGTCCCCGATCCAATAAAATTATTACATGGCCGGTGTTGTACAGGCATTAAGGCCTTCTTACCTTTATACCACCACCTTCACTTCTGTAGCATGAACAACAAATGAAATGGTTAATGGTAAATACAGAATACAGAATTGATAGTGTTATTGGAGTTTCATTTTCGGCTCACTATCATGTCACATAATGAACAATGACCAAATCTGCTATACTGAAGGTTTTCAAAGTATTATAGGTTTTTCGTAACGTGATATAAATGTATTATACTTGAAGAAGAACCCATTTCATTCTGTTTACTCGGGGGTTGGTAACCCTTTTCTCTCTCTCAACCAAAATCCTTGTCTGATGATTTTGTTCATTCGCCTTGTATCATAAGCTTTCCCGAAGGGTTTCTTTTTGTTCACAAGTCTTCTCTTTGAGAAATGAAAAAGACCCATCACCATGTTCTTTTTATGTAGAACTTTCAATCCTCCAAAATCAAGACGTGTCATGCTTCCTCATTTAATCCTGTAGAAAAATATGAAAGAGTAATTCATGTTAATTTTAGCAATTAAAGCCTAGTTTGTCTTCTTCAATTCTACAAACTACTTTTTTTCTATTTATATATAAACTCAATACCCGTTATCTTGAAGCTGGTCAATTCTAAGTAAATTTATTTTTAATTATGGAACAAAGAAAACATCAAAGATGGTAATATTCTTCTTGTTTGAATTGCTATCATTTATTTTCCTATAACATGAACTTTAAACTTGTCATTAGAACTCATAAAGTCTTATAAGATTTATTTAAATGAGAAGACTAATTTATTTATACTAATATGATTGCTCCAACTAATGCCAAAGTATTATAAGTTTTGATGATTTTTTTTATTCATATGACAAGCCGTTAATTAAGAAGTTTCATCTTTTATATATATATAAAATTAGATTTTTTTACCACTATTCCTATTCAAATTAGTTTGATATTCTGATTTGTAATGTTATTTTTCCTAAGAATTAGAACACTAATTATCTCTATATATTTTATGTGAAAATTTACCGGTTTTGGTATTTGTATTCCTTTCTCTTCCTCGATCATCTCTGTATAAGGTAGAATAATGATTATTAGATGAAACTCGTAAAACTTGTTTTTTTTTTATCTTATCGATACATTTTTTGCTCATGAATTAACAAAAATACAGTTGGACTATATTCATTTTAAGCAATTTGGGTTCTGATTACAGTGCTTGAAGTTGTTATCTCTTTGTTTTAATTATTTTTTGATATATTTTTTTTCATAAAATCCCAAATATCTTTGAGGTATCCTTACAAAGTATTGTTTTCAAGATTCATAGGTTAATCAATTGAAAATAATATTGTTTTGCCTTGAAACCTTTCAATCATTGCTTTGTAATATTTGTTTTTTTTTTTTGTAGATCTTTGTTGTTGTTCCAAATAGTGATTCAATTATTCCTTGAGAAATGACTTTTCAATACTTCTTGGACCTTAAAAAACTTTCAATAGTGATCAGGAATGGTTGGTTGAACAAACTTATTGGAAGCCGTGTTTTGATTTGTTGCTTTGGAATTGTTGCTGCTATTGTAAAGAAGAATGTGACGCCAATATTCTATTGATTTTAAAGCCTTTTTTTTTGCTTCCAAAATCAGACTCTTTCTGGCCATGGAAGACAGCTATTGTCGTTGTGATTTTCTGCTCCGCAGGAGCTGCAAGTTACCGCCTTTATTTTTTATTTTTTTTTGAAACTGGTCTGTTCTTTGTTGTGTTGCTGTATTGAAGGTTGTTTTTCTTGCTTGGAAGGTCCCTACCACTGCTGCAATTTTTCTGATCTCAAACTCTCTTTTTTACCGTTAAAGTCTGCTAAAGTTGTGTTTTGGAGCTGCTGCTGCTGCTGCTGCTGCTTTTTATCCAAAGCGTTGGGAGGAGGTTGGCTCGTCTATGAAGGCTGTTGTACTCTTCGCTGCTCCAAAAACTTGGTGCTGCTATGTTTTTTTTTTCTGTAGCTGTTAATGTTGTGTTTTTCTTTGATATTAATTGTTAAAAACTAAAACAAAAAAATTATTTAAATCCCTCTTCTCTTTTTTATTGATATTTAACACTCTAAATTTTAAATACATGACCCTTGTATATATAAAAAGAGATTACAAGTTTATATTATCATAATTCAATAAATATTTTTATTAAGTATTTAAAAAAGGATTCTTAACACATTTTTTTGACAAAGATTTCTTTCTACTTAGAATAGAATTTCAGCTAATTTCATGACAAGGTCAAATAAAGCTCATGCAGGCCTTGTTATAAAAGTAAAAATCAATTCTTTTGTGCTTGATATTATGATGGCTTTTATGATAGAGTTTTTTTAGGAAATAAATTTTAAAAAAATGCTTTTAGTTGTAGTTTCAAAAATAATTAGGTTTAAAAAAATATGTGTTTGATTAAAAATACTATAAGATGAAATTATTAATACAAAATAAATAAAAAGCAGACTTTATAAATAAAAAGTTTATTATTTTAGTTTTTATAAAAGCAAGATTTAAAATATAATTATATATATAAAAATACAATGCAAAAACAAAAAATATTTAACTAATAAAAAGATTTTTTATGGACAAAAATAAAAACTACCTACAACATTTTCGATATGTTGCTTCAAGAAAAGGCCAAACCCATAAATTTGGCTTCCACATTTGGCAGGCAAAAAGTGCATGAGGTCCGAGCACTGAATCCGCGTTGTTGACTTTTTATTGAACAAGTCTTACGTCGCAAACAAAATCTGAGCAGCTCTGGCAAAGCAAACATGGAGTCGTCAATTATAAAAATAAAAAATAAAAGCTAACTTTCTAGGCAATGTAGTTGCAAATGCTACATATTCAAGAATTTTATGGTGCCTTTGCCGCCCCTTGCCGGACCATGTGCTATACATCTTAGATCCCGTAATTCTGCCCACCAGTGAGAACCCTATAAATAGGCAGCACTTGAGCTCTTTGCCTCAAGCAAATTGCATTACAAAAACATCCCATCAACATCTATCGAAAGAAGAAAAGAGGGAGAGGATTGGTTAACTGGTAAAACGTTGTAATTAATGGCTTCTCCTAAGATGTTCATGATCATCGCCATTGTTGCAGTCTCTATTCCTTCAATTTTGGCAACTGAACATTTGGTTGGTGACGCGACAGGTTGGAAGCCAGGCTTTGATTACGGAGCTTGGGCCAATGGAAAAGAATTTCACGTAGGAGACACCCTTGGTACTTCCTCCATATCGGCTCACATTATCAACTCGAGCATCAGTTTAATTTTAGAATGTGAAGTAATTTTATTGTTTTTTAATTGTCGTTTCCTTTCTGAAATTGGTTTTTTCTTTTCTTGATGCAGTGTTTAAGTATAGAGCTGGAGCGCACAATGTGCTAAGAGTTAATGGGACTGGATTCCAAGAGTGCAAGGCAGCCGATGATACTGTGCCCTTGTCTAGTGGAAATGATGTGATTTCACTCTCAACTCCTGGGAAGAAATGGTACATTTGTAGTTTTGCCAAACATTGCGAGTCTGGGAACCAGAAACTTGCCATTACCGTGCTGGCTCAACTGGGATCTCCTTCAACGTCACCTTCTCCCAGTCCGACCGGCACCTCGCCATCCGGAGCAACAGGCAGCACTGTATCTAGATACTATGGCTTGATTGTAGCCATTGTTGGGATGGTCATGTTCTAATTTTTAAAGCGATGTTGTCCAAGGATTACTCCTTTCTTGTTGGATTTTGAATGTCCTTTATTAATCGTCTTCATTTGGGTTACGAGGTCTGTATGCTGTTCTGGTTAATTCAACAATATGGCACTTCTTGCTCTCTTACTACACCGCGAGACAATCTTCAAAGCTAATATGTATTTAATTATACTGTGATTAAAATAACTATTCATTAGAGTTTGAAAGTTTTAAATCTTGGAGAAGAAAATGTATTTCTTAAGTCGAAGCCTTCTTTCCTTCTTCATGCATTGCTTTTGTTTTGATGAAAGATTTTTTTTTATTGGCAAAGTTATTTTTTAATAAAAATTCAAGGTAATTAAAATAAATATTTACAAAACAACATTAATCTAAATTAAAGAGTGAAAAAATTATTTCTAGAGGCAAAACTCTCGTCTCCTTATTAATTTACTTGCCTAACATGTTAACTTTCTAAAATTTAAAAACATAGTTTTTTTTTTCTTTTCAAAACCATCTTTTTAACTATGTGATAAAAAAAAAACCAATCACATGATTGAGTTTAGCTTAAAAAATAAAAAATTACCCCGCTAACCTGCAAATCGAGGCAATCAGGGTTATCATACCAAACTCAATGAAAACATAATGAATAAAAATTAAATATTTTAGTTTTCTCACTATACTTATAGTGTTTTTAGTCCTACAGAGTTTTGACTTGTAATAAACACATTATCTTTTACTCCAACGTGCGATAATTAGTATCAAAGCTCAACGATCCTAAATAGTTATTTTGATTTGTTGTGTGTTGTAGAACAACTATGATTGAAAGAGGTTATAGAGCAGGATGTGCTTGTGTAGGAGGAGATGAGAAGGTTCTCCCTCGAAAAAAAAACATCTAGGAACTAGTATGTTGTTTTTATCTGTTAGTTGTTATCATTCAAAATCATTATAGTGAGACCTACGATGAGACAACCCACAAAATATATTGTGTTAGGGATCCATAATAAGAAGGAGGCCGCTCCCCTTCGAGGTAAAGACATTTAGAAACTAATATGTTGTTTTTGTTTGCTGTCATTAAAAATCCTAGTGGTTAGACCTAAGATGAGATGGCCCACACAAATGTGTTGTATTAGAGATTCACAATGAGATTATCTACACAAATGTGTTGAGTTAAAAATCCATGATAGGGTGACTTGCATAAAAGTGAAAGGAAACCATAATTGGGTGACTCATGCATATAAAAATATTCTTGATGGAGGATAATTTTTAATAAAAAATTGATCACGATGACGAGTTCCTTTAAACCCATGAAGACTAACACAAGAGATTTTTTACAAAATAGATATTTTCTTGTTTTGTATTATTATATTTTTCTAGTTTTTTTTTTTCTATTTGAAGGGAATGTTTTTCTTATTTTATTTTTTCTATTCAATATTATTAGAGTTTTTTAGTTTGATTTATAGAAATGAGTGTAATAACTTTTTGGCAAATAGAGAGATGAATAAATAAAATTAAGTATGTTGAAAATATCCATAGTTATAATGTTATTAGTGTTTGAAGGTTTTAACTTGTAACAAACTTTGTTATTTTTTATTTTTGTATACATTAGTTGGTATCAGAATTTAATAATTTTTGATGATTTTAGTTGGAGGTTGTAAAGAATATAAATAATAATAATAAATAATAATAATAAATTATTATTATTATTATTATTATTATTATGTTAAATTAAACTATAATTTCCATATAAATTAAGTAAAGATGGAGTAAATTAACGACGGGGGACATTGTTGGTGTTGTTTTGTTGAGAGTTATCTTTATTTTTTTCCTTCCTCTGCACCAAAAAAGAATAAATAAATAAAATAAATCTCTGCACCAAAAATGATTAAATAAATAAAATAAATGGTTATACTTTGAGAAGGTGACAATATGTTTCAGTCTACATAAACTGGCTTTCCATTATTATTTCCGTAAAAACAGTCAAGTGATCCCCTCGGACCAAAGTGATCCTCACATCTATAAATGAAATCCAATGCTTTATCTCATAAAAAATATTTTACAGACAATATAAAGTGAAAAAAACCAGCCAAAAGGGGTACCCTTTCATAAGTTTATCACTAAAACATTAAATGGCTTCCAAGAGAATGTTGCTTACAATTAGCTTCTTGTGGCATTAGCTTCTTCTCCAGCCCTGAGCCAAGGAATAAGTTGTTGGAGATGGCAAGGGTTGGACAGCAATCGATCCTGATTATGAAAGCCTGGGTTTCTGGGAAAGAATTCCGGTTGGGGGGCAAACTCTGTATGTTGATTTTCTCTTTTAACTCTTTCAGAATTATGCAACCGTTAGTGTGTTGTGGCTGTTACTTGCCTCTTAAAATGTTAAATATTTGCATGAACACTGGATGTGTAGATTTCAAATAATATAAACGTTAGAAGCTGGTGCCTTCTACCATGCCTTTAAAGCAGGAAACGTTGTAATTTTGTTGCAAATTGTGTTTAAAAAACATCGCAACTGGTATAAGAATCATTGCAAGATTTGTGTAAGAGTTTCAACCGGAGATTGTTTTACATCCATTTGTAGTTTCATGTGCTTCGAACGGGTCTTAATTTGCAATATTCTGTTGAATTTTTACAGCAAAATTCACAAAATTTTCATTACTCGGGCAACGTTTTCAAAACTATTTGCACTGGTAGAATTTGCCGCATTCCACAACCTCATGGCATTGTTTTGGTGCTGTTCAGTCCACAAAGTTGTCAACGTGGATGAAACTTTCATTCCAAATTATGTGTCGCACAAGAAAGAAGCGAGCCTTTAGCTATCGATAGGTAATGATGCTCTATTACACTTGAAAAACCAGGAGAAGAGTGGTGCCTTTGCAGTATCGGCAAGCAATGCGAATTGAAACAGAAGCTAACAATTACTCTTCTTCCTAAGGACGAGACACCACCCTTACCTTCTCACGCAATCAGCAGCTACTGGAATCACTGCTTCTAAGCTGTGTGCAAGTATGGCAGTGGCATTAGGCTTCCTATCAAGGATCATGGTTTAGAAATAGCGAAGTGATCCTGCTTTTGTTTTAGGTTGACAGTTGATTCTGTTTATTTATATTTTATGTTCATTTCATTATTGCATCCAATGAGATGAGTGAAATTTTATCCTTGCAGTACAAGGCTTATTATTATAGATTACAGAATACACTAATGGGTGTAGTTTACCTTAGCTTGGCATAACACTATGGACTTACTGTTCATTACAGAATAATTCATTTTGTTTCTCAAAATTTTATTTTATATGATTTAATCCTAATTGAAGGCCACTTGGTTTTGATTTCTTAGTCAATGTTAGAATTTGAAGAAGGGGGATCAAAATGCAAAAGACAACAAACATGAGTGGCATGCTAGGATTTTATAAAAAATATACTTAGATCCTCGAGCTTTAAAATAACACAATTTATACAATTTAAATCCTTTTAAATTTTAAAAAATCAATTTTGATACACAAATTCATTTATTTTATTTTAAAATCTCTGGTTAGAGAGAGGAGAGAGAGATAGGTTGCTAGATTCCGACAATGAAAGATAAATTCACCATTCACTCCATTTCCAGCCATCAAAATAAGTTTTCTTGGTATCCACGGGTTCAATGAGATGAAATGGGCTTCATGATGATTATGCAAAGCCTTAATGTTGCATGAAAAAACATATTTAAATCGAAAAAGCAAAAATTAACCCAATTTAATTTTGGTTTTATACACCATTTTTTAGGTATTTGGAATTAATAGAATGCTTTATGGATGTTATAAGGGTGTTGGTGATGTATCTCGGGTTAAAATGGCTTAAAATTTAGGTTTTTTGGTGGGAAGTCGCTGCTCTGATTTTCCAGCAACCAATGTGGTGGCTGAAATTGGGCTTATAGACGAAACATCGTCTGTCTTGGTGAGTGAAGTGTCACGTCGCTCGCCCCCCCTAAAAAAAAGGTTAAAAAATAAAACAAGTCTAAACCTGGAAGCCCAGGCTTGAAGGCCAATCAATGCTCTTGGACTCTTTATTGCAATGGCCCAAACGCTTGAATTTGAGCTTTTTTAGCCCTCTTTTTATTTTAGATTTGATATAAATATAAGAGAAAAAAATTACTGAAACTGGTTAAGTTCATGGTTCGGGTCACAGATATGATGAGTTAAGCTAAATCACCCAAACTATTTTTTTCTGATATTTCTTTTTTTCAACCAGTATCATTTTTTAATATATATTTTTTAATAATTTTTAAATTTATGTTTCAATTAATATCTCATATTTGTGATTGTTTTTGTTTATTTATCTTTTTTTGGAGAGAGTGTTTTTTAATGGTACTATGCGTATTTAATTTTTGAAAAGATCATTCTGATTCATCTATATTTTTTTTTTATCTTTTGTATTCAAGAACTTTTTTTATAAAATAATTTTTTTTATTTTCAGATAATATTTCTAACATGTGCAGCCTTCCATAATATTTTTTTTATTTAATCAATTTAATATTGTTTGATTGAATAAAAAACTAACTTTAATAAACAAAGTCAGTAAATACAATACAACCAAGTAAATACTTCGTCTTACAATATTAAATGTCTTATAATATTAAATATTTTGATATATATAGATTTTTCAGTTTTATTTTTAATTATTTTTAATAATTATATTCTCTTTATTAATATACAATTCTCAGTTTACTTGATTACATATATGAGCCTTTTAATTTTCACTTAATTTTTTTGTGCAAAAATGCAACGAAAAAGCTTTTATATATATATATATATATATATATATATATATATATAGATTCTTAATATTTGATCTACGGTAAAACACAAGTGAAATAACTAGTTTACTTTAAAAGGTGAAGACTTGCAAAGAGCTCCATAAAGCAGAATGATGTCTCCATGAGAAACCAAGTAGCCCAGCCAACATATGAACGTCCAAGTTGAAGTAGTTGATAATCTATTCAAGCAAGCCTTCATATTAGCTTAAGATCTCGGCTTAAAACAGACAAAATTTAATGCGGGCTTGACTCATCTCATGGATAGTATTTGTTTTTATATTTCAAAAATATATTTGGTGTTTTGAAAAAATTTAAAATTTTTTAATTATTTTTAATTAATTTTTTTAGTGTTTTTCTATCATTTTAATACACTAATATTAAAAATAATTTTTAAAAAATAAAAAAAAATATTATTTTAATAATTTTCTAAATAAAATACATTTTAAAAAACAACCACATTTATTTCAATGAAAACTAATTAAGAATTGAAAAGGACTTTACTGTTGAGCCAGAGCCTTTTACCCTTCAACTAACATGATACATACTACTAAGCTAAAGCTAAACTGAGCTGAGAAGGAAGCTCCAACCACCACCAAAATTTAAGCAAATGCAATTCTCCATGCCCCACATGATGCAGATACCTAAGTGCATTGACTGTAAAGTCTACAAAACCATAACCAAACACACAACTACTGTGGTGGTTGGGACAGACACCGAGGCACCTTAGTTAAAAATAAAGTCTTTCGCTTAAACTGAAGGTGCCCATGTCACCTTCATACGTTAAAAATGGTCGATCTCCAGCTTAAAACATAATTTCAAGTCAATAAGAAAAAGATTAAAGAAACAGCATTAGTCTTAGGCCTTGGTTAGAAATGACTCCAAACTGGAAAAACCAATTCAACAAAATTCCGGCAATTTCAACCTGCTCAAAGAAAAGGTTGCTCTTTGTACAATTATTGCATTTGGGAGCCGTTTCAACATGTCCTTGCCCCTCCCTGCTGTTATCTAAAACCATGCCGAGCAACTTCTTTTGCGTTTCCTTCCGAAAGGAAAACTCCCTGTTGATTAAATGAAAAGGGTCTTGACAAATGGGGGAGGGAAGATTTACATGTTTGCAACAAACAATATCAATGGCACGGAAGTGTAATTTTAATTATTTGGCTAAAGCTTGATCACAGTTTTTTATTCAGCCCAGTTTCTTACAAGATGAATAGAGATGGAAATTGTGAATGAAAGAAAGTTCTGTCATCATCTTCTGGTAGGGACTAAAGGAGCATTAATAACCTCAAATGCTCATCTAGAAATTTACTAACAGGCTCAATCAAGTGTCCTCATACCTATCAACATTCAATTTTATGCATGACATTATCCAGAAGGAAATATGAAAGGCATCCTCCATCACAAATAAAAGCAAAAAAATAATAAAATTAGCCAATGCAACATGACAATCGCAATAACAGTCACATTTTACATCACAGAAAAAATGTCCATCAGAGTATTTCAAATTAAATTCAACACCTACTGATTCAAGCATTCCATAATCTCAGTCCTACGCTTTTTTTAACTCATCAACACACACACACATTTTGCTGCTAAAATTAGCTAAAGAAGACAACAAGTAAGCATGCAAAGCAAGAGAAAGAATCCAAAAGACAAAAAAGTTAGCCCTCCACACCCCGAAATGAATTCAAGGAATGCCAATTTTACAGACAAAAAACATATGCTGGATAAAGAATGGAATTGCTTGGTAACAAAAGACTTTTAAGATGAAAAGAAAGAACTTTGCTCTTTCCAATTAAACAATTGAAAATGAATATCAGCATCAGTTCTTTTATGTGTTCCAATTGCAGTAAATGCAATTATATAAAGTTACACACAGGGGAAACTGTGATAGAATTTCATTCCCTTTAACCCCCTCCCAGCACGAACAATTAAAAAACCAAAAAAAAAGAGAGAAAAGGAGCTAACTCTTTCCCTTTTCTCCACCATCCTGTACAATCCAATCGATCCAAATTTCCCTTCTTTTCTTCCATTAAAATCTAACAGTAAAAAACTAAAACATTGAATCAATAGTAAATAAAGCAAAAAATAAAATAAAAAATAAAAGCCTCACCAGTGTTTGTGGCAATCAAAATGAATCGTTATGTCATCTCTCAGTGAGTTGTGACCTTAGATCTCTTCTTTGCCTCGCTGTAAAGCACCACACCCATGATTGTAACCGCGAATCCAGCCATGCCCATCACAGTCACCGGATTCCTAAAGATCAAGACTGAAATGACAGCAGCCACTGCAGCCTTAGCATTGCCTAACACTTGAAGAGTCAGGGCACTTGTGTGCCTGGTCACCAAAAAATTCGTCAAATTCACTAAATAAGCCACAGTTGCATTCCCAGCCAACAAGAACACAATAAACGGATCCCCACTGGCTTTCTCAATGGTAATTGCAGCCACATTCCCTTCAATGTAAAGAGTAAACGGTAACAAAATCAAAGCAGCCATTGGTGCCATATAAAGCAACAAATTCATAGAATGTAACTTCTCAGCTTCTGATGTTAGCAAAATCCCTTGAACCACGGATTTTAAAGCACGTCCAGCAGTTGAACCAACACAAACCAAGAACCCAAATAAATGAAACAAAGGCTCACTATTACTGGCCAAAACAATTCCAAAAACCACAGGCAAAAGTGCGCAATAAACCTCAGCAGATTCTTTCTTGCACGTTATCAAGAACGCAAAAATAGCAGTAAAAAATGGTGTAGTTGCCCCAATAGCTTGATTAAAAGACACAGGCAAGTACCTCAATGAAGTATTACCACAAACCACAGAGAAACAAAAGATAGCACTCAAAGCAAAGATCTTCATAAACTGCTTCCTTGATAAAATATGCTGCAGTGGTACTATTTCAAGAAACTTTATAGCCACATAGCTATAACAAGCACACGAAATCATGTGCAGCATTGTTAAGAATATTGGGTACCGGAAGCCATAAAAACTTAACAGGTACTTGTTAAGTAACAAAACACCAATGTTGGACATGTACCATGATGCAATTATCGCAGCTGTTAAAATATTTGGAGAGAAATATGATCCCATGGTGGAATATGCATTGTTTCTTACATCACCAGGTGGGGTTGCTGGTATGTCAAGAACTTGGTCATCGGTGGTGGTTGACACGGTGGTGCCATCCACTATTCTCGGGTTGCTCATTCTCCTTGTTGCCCATTTTTGTGCCTCCATCATCCTCTTTGGCTCAAGGGCAAAATGGGTTTTTACAAAAATCTTCTCTTTCCAAGAATGTGCGACTCTACTTGGAGATAGAGGAAGAAAGCTAGGAGCTTGAACTGTGTAGCATGAGATCTGTGAGTGAGAGGTGAGGATGAGTGGTGATATTTTGTGAAGTGCTTGTGTGTGGATCTGAATGGACGGTGGTGGTTCAGATTTAGGGTGGAGGTGAAATCTTGGCCTTTGGATCAAGGGAGGGTATGGGAAGAGAATAAAAATCATTAGATACCTCGTGAACAGAGCTTCATGTAAAAGTCAGTCGGTAATGGATACGTGACTGTGGTCTGACTAGATTTTACTGTGTAAGGGATACTTTTTATGGAAATTAAAAAAAAAGAGTAAATTGTAATTAAGGGTTTGATTATGCACACGTGTGAGGGTTAATATAGATAGTATATTGATTGTATTCTATAAATTTATGCAAATCCCCCCTTGCTTGTGTTGCAGGGGCTCAGCTGCGATTAGGAAAGGCTAAATAATTAAATTAAATACATACTAATTTGTCTACACAACACAGTTTTCTCCTGTATAAACAACAATATTCAGCTTATTTATCATATTTTGTATTGGAGTAATGATTATTTTTTAAAATTTATTTTTAATATTAATATTTTAAAATAATATAAAAACATTAAAAAAATATTAATTTAAAGTTAAGAAAAAATAAAAAATAAATAAATTTTTTTTCAAAAATAATTTTGAAACGCAAAAACAAACAGAGTTATACATATTTATATACATATTTATGAAGAGTTTAACAAATAGAGTTAAGAAACTAAATTCAATCTAGATTGGGTTTAATCACCAATTTAGAAACTAAAAAGTGTAGCTATTTACAGTGATTTTATTTTGTTAATTTTTGTTATTAAACTTTCTGTACTCAATTTCATTATTAATTTGTCAAGATTTGTTATAGATATAAAATTTTAAAAAAGGTTGTATAAAAGCTCATTTTTTTAGCATTTTAATCTCTAAGATACAGAACCCTCAGGAGGTAGGAGTTTACTAACATCCCCTAAACCTCCAAATAAAATTCACTCGCAAGCCAATCGGTTTTATTTATTTAAAAAACTAGGAACTGACAAACTATAGGTGATGGGTATCTTACAAGACGTAAAGTCCCAACCACTAAATATTTGATAAATTATATATAATAATAGTAGCTCAACCTAACCACTTTACCATTTCCGTTCTTTATCCACTCCTAATTAATCGTTTTATCGCGATAAAATAAATAAATAAATGACAGTCTATGCATTTTATGTTAGAAAATTTTATCGGTACTAGTTATTTGTTGAGTTTTATATATATATATATATATATATATATATATATATATATATATATATATAAAGTAGAGGTGATTATTTTTTATTTGGTTTGGTTTTTGTTAAAAAAAAGTAATCAAATTAAATTTTAAAAAAAACAAAACCAGTTCAAATCAACCGGTTTCGGTTATGTTTGGTTTTTTGGACAAAAATAGATTCAAACCGATTTGACTTGATTTTTTGATTTGGCTTAGTTTTGGATGAGTTTTTTCCGGTTTGGCTTGATTTTTTTGGTTTGGCTCGGTTTTTTTTCCGGTTTGGGTTTAGTTTGATTTTTTCGGTTTAAGACTTATAAAATCGGAACCAAACCGAACTGGTAGATTTTTTTAAAATTTTAATCGGTTTAATTAGTTTTTTTTCACGGTTCGGCTTTTTTAGTTATTTTTTTTAGTCTTTTCAATTTAATTAATTTTTTGATTTTTTTACTCATTCCTAATATTAAATATTGGATAGGATAGAAGAGAAAATAAAGTTCAATACTTAAAGAAAGTTATAAAAATATTTTATTTAGAATTTCTTTCTTATACTTGGCATTTATTTATTTCTTAAAAGTAGATTCTATAAAGTAATTAATAACATGCAATTTATTACTCCTCCTCGAACCACTTTCATGCTCGTGCTTCTAGCCTCCTGACCCAAAGCCAGGAGGTTGGCAACGAATATTATGATCATCAATTGCGATCATCCTTATTAATCTCAACATTTGATAATCACTGCTGGTACATTTTTTAAGTCACCTTTGATAACCAAAAAATTGGGGTATGGATTTTTGGTCTTTAAAAACCTAAATTTAAACATATTATTATCTAAAAACATCATAAAAATATCATAAGAATTTCAATAAACTCATTTCTAATCCTAAAACACCTTAAAATAATTTAAAAAACCAAACATCAAACCAAATTAGAAATATCTTTATGAGGCCCTATATGCTTTCTTCGACATAGTTAAGAGACCAAACCATCTCCATTAAATTCTTCTTTTTGAGACAAATCAATTGACACTAAGATGAATTTTTTTTTTGTTTATATAGCTAAAATATGATCAATCAAATACTTTCTTTTCTTTTTTTTCCAGTGGCTTTCTACTCCCTCCCTCAACATCTAGGGACTGAAGCGTCATAAAAATTAAGTTTAGAGTTAAAATACAAGAACCTAAAAAGACAGGGACCAAATAATACAAAAAAATAAAAACATCATGGACGAAACTAAACTTTTCATAACATTTGACTATTAAAAACAAAAACAATTGTTGTTTTCTTTATGTTAAATTTGATTTTTGTTGTTCAATCTTTTTCAGCTATAGTCTAAAATTTTACCTCGTAATATTGATTTTTAATTTATTATCGGGATTTTCTTTGACACATTGTATATACTTTTAATATGCAAATCAAAATAAATATAAAAATATGTAAACATAATATGGAAGGAAGGGTAATATTAAAAAGAAATGAAGTTCAATAGACTTGTATTGTACGATTTTTCCAAATAACTAATCTAAAAAAGAATAAACGATAACTGAATAGTGATTATTTAAAAGTTTTAAGTTTATTGCGTAAAGTAATGTTATGTGATTGTGATTGCAATGTTAGCTCTCTAGAATTATGAAAGTTAATCTCTTAAATTCTTTCTTTTATCTCTAATCGTCTTTTGCTTGGTGTTTATACACGAGAGAGTAAATAATTTGTGTAAAGTAAATGTGTTGAAATAAATTGAATTAATAATTTGACTATTTTATCTTTAATTAAAAATCATTTTTATTAAAAGAATCTTTATATTTATTTAAAATGACATAAAATATATGTGTTTTAAAGAAGTTATAAAAAAATCTATCTCATATTAATTGTTTGTTAAATATTTATCGATTTTTTTTTTTTTGAAAATATATGTTCGTTGAAAATACTTTTGTATCAAAATTTGCTCATCAATTGGATGAAATCAAAGTGCATTGGATCTTGGTTCTTTTCCAGAAAGCCATTTGTACATACACAGCAACCTGATCAAACTCCAAATATCAGTATATTTTTTTTAACATATTATCAACTTAAAGGTTCAGAACCCTACATGAATCTAGCAGCCCACAGAGAAGAATAAATAATCGTCTCAAAGACGAATGCAATTTTAGTTGACAGCTGGAGACGCTACTCAAACAAGAAAGTAAACAGACTAAATACAAGAAAAGGCAGCCCGTAAACATAAGTTGGGGTTTATGAAAAAAAATAAAGAGATGGGTATTTTTGAAAAATAATTTTTAAATTCAAGTAGAATTGAATCTCTGATTTGTTTTTGGTCATTTTTTATCAATTGAATTCTGTTTGGAATTCAAATCAATACTCTAAAAAAATTTCAAACGAAGAAATTAACATGATTGGAACCGCAAGTGTCTAGTTGTAAAATATGGGGAGGATGAAGATGGAGTTTTTTGCCTCGAGGTTCAAGACTGTAGATGTAGTTTTGAATCTACGTTGTCTGTTCAATGCAGGGGAAGAGACACAGATGCCACCTATAGTTTAGGGCTACCTGAGAACAAATTAAAGCCTTGATTTCTATTCTAGGTGTTTTGAGCTTGTACAAATGATGCCAACCCTTGAACCAATCTCTTGCATGACAAATGGCTAAAGAGCATACTCATATTTAATATACTTTATCTCTCTGATTATTGTAGAGTCAGAACGAGATTTGACCGAACCTTCTATGCTCAGAGAAGGTTGGATGGATACATGCTGCATCAGCAATGTTACTTGTGGCCCCTGAGAAATGTTGGTGCTGGTTAGTGGTTACTATCGAGAGTGACCTCTATGGACCCACGAGCCATTCTTGTGGACAATGGGTCTCATGGTTGGGAACTTGGGCTATGACTCATGCCCTTCTCATACGATATTGAAGCAGTATGTGTGTACATCTTACATATCCAGTTATAAATCTAGTTAACTTTAATTCAGCCATTTTTGCAATTTATATAGCGTTAAACGAATTATTAACACGAGTAATTTTGATAATTAAGACAAACTAAACAACAATTATTTCATTTTTCCTTGCGTGTCTCCATGAAAAACACTCTTTGGAGAGAAACGACATCTTGGAAGGAGATGACCACTACTAGGCGCTAGCACCACTGATTCCAGCAGGGAGGGAAATGGAGAGGTCTGTGCTGGAATTACCATGGGAAGCAGATTCCTCAAGCTTTCTTGAACGCTGGCGTCCTCTGTGTATGTGCCTGTCACAGTACTTTTGATATGGGAGAGCCTCTTTGCTACACCTCCATTTCTTTCCATCTGTTCTCCTACATCTCCCTGGTTCAGGGTCCATTCCATTCTTATATGCCAAGTATAATGGGCTGCACCCCATAACTAGACCCCCACAAAAAAAAAATCTCTTTTAAAGATTAAGAAAATTAGTTGCATCGTAAATTAGTTAACGATCAAGTATTCATGAAAAGAAGACAAGTATCCAGCATCATTAATTTCGTAGTGACTGAGTGAAAGATATTCGTAGGAAAAAAGAGAGAGAGAGAGAAGAAGATAAGAGTTATTGAGGACTTACGACTAGGGTAGAGTTGGTACAACCTTGAACTGAGACCACCAAGGGAAGTAGCAACACTTTTCCATATAGGTAAAACAAGGTGGTAAGGTACAGGAAATCCAGCTTGGATATACGTATAGATAAGAGACTGGAGTTGTAGCTCCTGCAGTTGAAGAACGGTGAACCCATAAGGTTTTTTGCAGCTGATTATTGGTCTTTGACTAGACCCACCGCGTCCAAGTTCAAGTCCTAGCCCAATTGGAGGTGACCCCGATTCACCATCGCGCCTGTTTCTCTCCACGTTCCAACCACTTGCAAGCCTAGTCCCTAGAAATTAAAGCAAATAAAAAGATGAAAAAAAATTGTGAACGGCATTGTTAGTTAGACTTGTTTGATTGAAAAGGAGAGAAATTGGAAAATATAAGAGGAAGTGCATACTAGAGTTTGAAAGACGGGCAAATTTGGGAGGTGGGGCTTGAGACTCCATTTCATGGTAATGGGCATCAAAATTGGCCCAATAAAACAGACCGAGTCAGCCGAGTGAAAGAAAGAAGTTGCAATGAAATCTTCTATGCAAGCTGCAGCAACAACTGATCTCAAAGTCAGAAATTAAACAGTAGTAGTATCTTCTCTTGTCTGCAACAAAGCCTTTTCCTTTCACGTAACCGCTATAAAACATGTGCATTGAATAAACACCTAGCAATGTAGCGGCAACAGAAATGACAAACGTACTGGCTTGTCTTTATATGCCCACCTATTTAAGAGAGAGAGAGAGAGAGTAAAGTGAGACTGAAAGTCTGTTGACATGACAGGTTTTTTTTCAGGTTTTGTCAGAATTACACGCGTTTATCTGGCGGTGACAAGGAGCCGGTAGGACCAATATGAATATTCATCCTTCGTTCGGTAGTGACTTTTTTGGATTTTTTCATTAGAAATATATTAAAATAATATTTTTTTATTTTTAAAAAATTATTTTTAATATTAACATATTAAAATGATTTAAAAATATTAAAATATATATTAATTTAAAATAAAAAAAAATCAAAATTTTACAATCGGGCCTAATCTAAAACCTCCGGAGATAAAAAAAAACAGTGATTCTCGACCAAATAAACAAAAACGTGGTTCTACACTGCACTGACCTCTGTTTTTATTGTATCCTTTATTTGCAGATTATGTGAATAGGCACCTCGAGAACAGATTCGTCGGAAAGAAAACACATAAGGGCTAACTCAGCAAAGACCATGACAGTAAAAGAGGAAACGCAAACCAAGCTCTAGAAAACTAATTGGTTTGAAACAGTTTTTGGTTAGGTACTGCTCTAAATATATAATAACAATGAAAGAAATCTAGGGAATTACTAAGCACCCTAACAACTAGTGAAAGAAATTTAGGAGCAAATTATAATTTCCATCTCTATTGCAACCCATTGTGTTAATTCACAATGAAAATCTCTTTTAGTCCACGGTAACCAGTATTGTTAATTAATAAGAAATTAAATTGAACAAACTAATCAACAAGGTAATTGAGTCAATTGAAACAATGATGAACAATGCTGAATCTGCAATGATTTATTTCTTGGTGCATGGTATTGAGCAGAAAAAGAGCATTTTGTTTTAGCTTAGTTCGTTTTAGTGTTACGAGTTTTAGTTTAGTTTAGTTTAGATAGTTTTAGTTTTTTTATATATATATAATTGGTAATTCTATGACATATGTAACTTTTTTAACTCGGAAGAAATACAAATTTAATTTATACATGAAAAATATTGATGGTCAGAGAGATTTGACAGAAATAATAATTGATATATTTAAACTAGTGGTATTGTCATGAATAGATGAAAAAATTGGTCCTTCATTTCTTTAAGAAAATCCATGGTTTTGGAGAAGAAAGAAAGACCTGAAATTTCTCCTCCTCCTTCATCTCCTTCATTTTATCTCAAGTAACATGGCTTGAGAGTGTCAGCAAGTAATTTGTTTGGATATTGTTTTATGTTGGTTAAAAGTGAGAAAACAAAAGTATGAAAATTAATTGAATTGTGTAATGTTAGGTGTTTTAATGATGTTATTTATGTTTAAAATTGATTGAAAGTTGGTAATCTAAATGGTTATGTGCTTAGGTCTTGGTTGACAAGTTATAATGAAAAAAAAAAATTAAGGGAATCCTAATTTTTGGGTTTAAATTGTGGAAATAGTGTGTGATATTGATAATGAATTGTATGGCTAGGTTGAATTTGATTTATGAAATAGGATTTGTGATGTGTTTGTGCCAATGAATCAATGATTGATATGATTTGGAATATTGAGTATGTTTAATTTTTATGAAATTAACACATTAAATTGAATTTTCATCATGTATTTTAATTTTCATCATGTATTTTATAAAATATTAGGTAGTCGAATATTTTGACATTAAAATTCAAAAAGTGAATTGATTGAATTGAATTTAATCAATAAATATATATATATATATAATCCATTAATTATAGTATTACTCAAGGAGTGAATTGATTCGCGAGGAATGCTTTGGCAATTATGCCACTAACCTGAGCTGGAGGACGAGTTTCTGACACCACAAGTAGGTGCCCAACACTTATAACATTGTTATGTTTTGCTAATATTGCTATTGTTGAAATTTATCCTTTTGTTATGATATTATTGTGGAAAGCAAGTAAATAAATGAATTATGGAAGAAAATGGAGTATATGAATGAAAAACTTGATTAACTATTCTTGAATAGAGGCTAATGATAACAAGGGTTTTTTGACATCGGTGTTAAGAAAGGACACATTTAAAACATTTAAAAGAACCTGATTAATAATTTCATTAACAAAAACTAAAAGAGAAAGTGAATTCATTGTTCACCTTCTCACGGAGTATAATTAGCTGAAAAAGTGCTTTGTTTTTTGCTTTTTTTATTTTTATTTTTTATTTTTAATTTCATCATGTAATATTATATTTACTATGATTGAGTTTCATAATTTGTTCCGATCATCTTTTAATGGTGCTATCTCGATCTTATGATTTGTGTCACGAATTTGACGAGATAATAAGGTTGACTTGGTTTTTTTCATTATTTTTTTGATTGATTTTTTTATTCAACTTCATATTTCAAAATTAAATTGATTGGGGATTATGCTTCATAATTTTTTTTTTCTATGAGATTATCATGGTCTCATAACACAGCTCTCAAGTTTGACGGGATATCTTGGGTTGTTTTTTATTTCATTTTCTTAATTGATTATTTTTTTTAATTTCATCCTTCAACATTCGGTTGATTAAAAACTGGACTTCATAATTTGTTTTGATTTTATTTCTATAAGGTTATTCTGATCTCATGATCAAGATCGCAGGTTAATCAGGGTTGGCTCGAGTTATTTTTTATCCTTTTTTTAATTGATTATTTTTACAATTTTATTTTTCAACATTGGATTGAAAGAGAATTAGACATCATAACTTATTTAAAAAATTTTTTATTGGGTTATTTTAATCCCACGACTCGAATTGTGAATTTCAAAAGTTAACTTGAGTTGACCTAAGTTGATCTCATATGTTCTCAGACCCATGAGTCAATTAGGTCACATTGAGTCAACCTCTACATAGTTTATTTTTTTAACTATAAAATACATTAATAATGCTTGTCATAACCTAATTTTTGAATAAATATTAAAAAATAAATATATTTGAGAATAGAGTTAAAACAACACAAATTCGAAGTTCATGGATGAAATTATCAGATTTGAGAGTAAATTGGTCGGAAATTGAAGAATTAATAAGTTTGGAAATTTAGCTAAAATTTGGATTAGTTTAATTAATGAAATTAGAAGAATTAATAAGTTTGTGGACTTAATTAAACTTTGATTTAATTAATTAAATAAATTCAAGGACTTAATTGAAATTAATCCGAGAGTAAAATTAAAAAATTATTGATTAAAGGACCCAATTGATACATTTCAAACAGAAAGGGACCAATCCATAATCTGTCATTTTTTTCATGCCAAATGACGCCGTTTTGATCCCACCGTTCACCATCCCTTTCGTTTCGCACGGAGAAGACCGATTCAACAGGGAAAAATCCAGCAACTCAAGGCCACTACACCACGATCTCTTGCCCACGATCCCGCTCATGGATTGATTAACAGGGGAACGGGTTTCTGCATGCTCTCTGGCTCTATAAAAGGCAGAGCAGAGCAGAGAAAAAGCAGGGGGGGAAAGAACACTGGGGAAAAGACCAGAGAGCCGAAAAATCAACCCAGAAAAACAGAGGAGGAACAGAAAAAAAAAAGCAGAGCATAAACTCAAAAAAAACATACACGGAGAGAAGGAGAGAGGAAGAGAGTAGCAGAGACAGAGAGGAGAATTATCCCTGCAATTATCTTAGTCCCTGCAGAAAAAAGAGCAACCCGGAATCAGTAAAACAATTCAGAGAAAACAGACATACCCATTACCTTCTCAGCTTCTTCATCTCAAGAATTGAGAAATCAAAAGAAGGGAAGACAGTGGGCACAACGGGTGGAGAGAGGAAAGCCGTCGAACGAGAGTGGCAGTCACCACATCGCAGCCTTCTTCGTCATCTCCAGAAGCAGGTGAGCTCAATTCCCATTTCATTCTGTGTTCAGATAAGCATTTGAATAGTGCGAAGGTAATTTAATTACCTTCGCACTGTTGATGCACGCGTGAAATTGCTTCATGCGTGCATCAGTCATCTGCCCAGCCGGTCACTGGCTTGGGCCAGTGACCAGGCCGGGCTGGCTGGGCTTAGCCCAGCCCATATGGGCTGCGTTGGGCCCAGCCCCAAAAATAGAAAAATAAAAAAGGTAGAAAAAATAAAAAAAATACATAAAAAATATGTATGCATGAATAAAAATAATGTAAATTTATTGGTTTATTCACTGACGCCAGAGTTAGGAATAAAAATACCGGTTTAAATTTATATTATTTTTATTCGTTATATTTATTTTATTTAGCTAGAAAAATAAAAAATATGTGCATGCTTAAAAATAAATTTATTTTTATTTATTTATTCACTGGCGCTAGAATAGGGAATAAAAAATATTGATCTAATTTATTTTATAGCTACGTAATATTTACCAACGCCAAAGTTGGAGATATTCGTAGTTGAATATTCACTGACGTCAGAGTCAGGAATATTATAAGCAAATTATCATGGCGTAAACTAATAAACATTTAGCAATTTAAGACAAAACTAGCAATGCAGTCTGCCTCAGGCAGAACGTTTAAGGGGTGATAATATCTTCCCTTTTACGTAATCAGTCCTGAATCATAGAATCTCTGTTGACCAGTTAGGGTTCCTAGTGACCATAATACTAGGTGGTGACTCCTTAAACAAAACATTTTTCCATAAAAAAACAGGATGCCAGAAATCCGTTCTTTCCAAAGATTATATAAATTTTTAAGACCGTCGCGATGTCGAGTGCGACAATGCTGAATATATTTTTTTAAATAAAGTAAAATGAATCAACTATGTTTGAAAGCAAAATACTTAAAATTGGCATCTAGATGCTTTTTAGTTATTTCAATTTTTTAAGCACAATAAAAAAACTCAATTACTGTTTTTGTTTTTAATTTTGCCCCTTTTTTATTTTGGGTCACTTTATAATTTATTTTGGTTAAATTGTGCTTAAAAAATTAAATAAAGTAAAATGAATCAACTATGTTTGAAAGCAAAATACTTAAAATTGGCATCTAGATGCTTTTTAGTTATTTCAATTTTTTAAGCACAATAAAAAAACTCAATTACCCTTAAAACTAAATTTTTAAAACATATGTCCAGGGCTTTTTCATCTAGTGTTTCTTTGTTATAATTAAGTTGGTTCGCGACAATTTGGTCTTTTAATAAACATAAAATATTATTAAAATAGAAAAGTGGTTGCTGCGTGTGAGGGTGTGGGAAGCACCCGTGATTTTCTGGCGATGTGTATGGCATTTCTCGGTGGTCAATAATGCCCTTCAACCATGTCATCAGAATCTTCACGACATCTTCTTCCTAGTTTGTGGCATATGGTTGTGGTAGTGGGATGATCAATTGTCGTTGACCAGACTTTCTTTATTTTTCTCTTTTCTCTCTCTTCCCCTTGAAAATCACGCTACCATTTAAAATTTCAGAGTTTTCCTCTTAGTTATTGATATTTCAACTTCGGTCCTTATTATTTTGATTTTAAATTTTTGTTCTTGGCTCTTTTATAAAAGTTTTATTTGTTGTCAATTTAATCCTTCAACCCCAATTTGTTACATGTTTTTTTTTCAATTTGATCTTTATTATTTTTATTTTTAATTTTTTTCTTGACTCTTTTGTGCAGTTTTTTTTATTTATTTTCAGTTTCACTTTTCAATCGAAAATTCATAGTTGTCCTCTAATTTATTTTTTATTTCATTTTTTATCGTCACTCGTTTAGTTATGGATCCTTTTGTGTAATTAATTTTTTTTCAATTTTAACCTTTAACATTTAATTAGTTGGGAATTAGGCTTTATATTTAATCAAGGGTTTGAAAAGTTAACGTAGGCTGACAACTTTATTTTTGTTTTATTTTTTTTTATTTCATCATTCGATATTGGTTTTTTTTTTAAATGAGCTTCATTTTTTTTGTTTAAATTATTTCAATCTCATAACCTGAACTGCATGTTTAGAAAGATAACTCTAGTTGACTCGCCTCTTATTACTCAAGATATATATTTATTATGCTAATTGAGGTTGACTCAAACCTATTTTTTTAATCCAAATTCATCATTTCATAATTAATTGGTTAAAAATTGAACTACTTTGTTTTTCTCTTTTTGAATTTTTTTCCCCAAGTTATCACTATAGTTGTTTTTTTTAAAAGAAAAAACTAGTTTGATTATTATTATTTATTTCTTTATCATCTAATTTCTGACACATTCGAATTTATAATTCAAGTTACAGATTTTTTTTTCTTTAAAATACGCTTCACAGGTAAACATGTTTTTTATGAAAAAGAAAATTAATACCACGTTATATGGCGTGCACAGAATCAAGTAGTATTACTAAATTATAAATTTGGAGTCCGCAACAGCTTGTGCTACGATTTCCACAAATTATTTTGAGCGTTGACCAATGGTATGGCTGAAACTTACTGGAGAAGATCTTTATGTACGAAAATGAGTTTGTGTTTTAGAACAAGTCCACATCAGCTAAATGATGAGTGTTATTTACATCGGTCAGTATATCATCAAAGTTTTGTTCAGGGTAATAATAAAGTCTCTTCCACGAGGAGTGCGTGTTATTTATAGGAGTTGACAAATATGTCCCTTCTTGTAGAAAAAATATATATCTAAATTCATGTTCGAGCTCGGTGATTAACCTAGTGGTAAGAATTTGGGATCAAGAGGTTTGCTCTCTCTGTGGTCTCAGGTTCGAGTCATGTGGTTGCTCATATGATGACCACTGGAGGCTTACATGGTCGTTAACTTCAAGGCCCGTAAGATTAGTCGAGATGTGCGCAAATTAATCCGAACATCCACGTTAAACTAAAAAAATATATCTAAATTCATTGATTCAATTAGAATCTTCACCGGACACTATCGTATTAATTAGATGATAATAATAATAGGAAAATCATACAGTCGCCTGCATACTATTATAAAATGGATCGAATAATTTTTTCAGTGAAAAAAAATATACAAGTTTTTTAAATATGCTTTTTTAATTTTAAGTATAAATAAAAAAAATATATGCATGCATTTAATTAAATACATCGAGAATTATTTGTGTCAATAAATGCAAAAAACAAAGTATTAACACGTCTATTCAACTCGCATCACTGCAGGTCGGCTAATTTTTTTCTAACATAAAATAATTAATGTGTAAATGTTAATAACATGTTTTTTACGTCAAGTAAAAAAATGTAATCGTGAGAATATAGATGTTATTAACTCGCATCACTGCGTCTTGAGTTATGTATAGACGAATTCAATCAATTCAGGTTATTTTCGGCTCCTTATTCTTATTGGCTGATAATACTCATAGTTTACAACTTGTCATCGGGGATGTGTATTAGACCAGAATTCATGTTTTTAGTCAAAGTCAGAATATAGATATTTGTCTTTGACCGTTGATTGATGAGTTAAAGTAGTTCTGGTCATCTGGGGCTTTGACTTATGATGTACTGAGGAAAGAAAATTTTCTGATGAAGGCAACTTTGATGTGGATTATCAATGATTTTTCAACTTATGAAATGATTTCTGGTTTGAACATGCAGAGAAAACTAGCATGTCTATACTATATGAAAAATAACATGGCATTCATATTAACAAATAGTGCTAAAGTATCTTTTTTTAATTGCCACCAATTGTTCTTTCCAACTAATCACAATTTCAGAAAGAACAAAAATAAATTCGTTGTTGGCAGAGTTGATGGATATTGCATTGTCACTTCTTTCAGGTGAAGAATTGTATAATATGGTGTTGGAGTACGGTGATATTATGTTTGGCTTTGAATCTGGTAAGCAAAAGTTTCATGGTTTTGGTTTGACTCACAATATGGTAAAACGAAGTATTTTATAGAAGCTTCTTATTGGAAGACTAATCTCATCTGCCATAACATTGGTGTCATGCATATTGAAAAGAACGTGTTTGAGAACATTTTCAACATGGTTATGGATGTGAAGGGGAAGACAGAGAAAAACATCGAGGCCAAAATGAATATAGCTTTGTTTTGTCACCATAAAAATATGGAGTTAGTTTATGTTGGGTCACGGATCGTAAAGTCCAAAGCCAATTTTGCCTTAGACAAGAATACGGAATTACTTGTCTACAAATGACTTAAAAGTTTGTGTTTTCCTGATGTACATGCCTCGAGCATACCAAGGTTAATGAATTTGAAGGATTGTAGATTGGATGGAGTGAAGAGCCATGACTGTCATATGTTTATGCAAACACTCATTTCATTAGCTTACCAGGATTTATTGTTAAAGGGGATATGAGATACACTCACGGAGATTGGTTTCTTCTTTAAAGATATATACTCCAACAAGTTACAGACACGACATATAAAGAGGTTTGAAATGAATATCGTCCAAACAATATACAAAATAGAGATAATGTTTTCTTTATTGTTTTTTTTAACTTGATGGAGCATCTACCCATACATTTATCATATTAGGCAAAAATTGGAGGCTCAATCTAATATAGATGGATGTATCCATTCGAGAGGTTAGGGTTTACACATGCATCGTAATTAAAATTTTATTGTCTTTCTTTGTATATTTTAAAACATTTATGTAATTCAATACAGATACTTGTTCAACCTTAAAAGAAAAGTAAAAAACAAAGCACATCTTGCTGCTTTGATATGTAAATCCTATATTATTGAAGAGATCTCAACATTTATCTTGTACTATTTCAAGCCTTAATTGACAACAAAAATCAATCATGTTCCAACGCATAACGATGGTGGGAAAGTGTCTTCGAGTGAGAACTTGTCAATATTCTTCAATCCTAGATGACCTGTACTAAAAAATATCATGAGAAAAAGATATTTATCAGAAATAGAATTCAAATAAGCACATAATTATGTGTTATTTAACTACAATAAACTGAGACCTTTTATTTAGTAAATATACTACTTAACATGTCATTATTTCAAATATTTTATCTCTTGTAATATCATAAACTGATACATTATTAAATTCCTCGTAGGTAACATTATCAATATTTATTGTCACAAAACTTACAACTAATTGAATCCCAAATCTTTTGATTACAAGATGAACAATTTTCCTCATTGTTCAATACTATTTAATAGCTTTATTTGTTTGATTGTTTGCCTATTTATTTTTGTTCTTCTGTTTAATTTAATTTTGGCATATATTTTTTTCATACTGCTTTAGCATACATTTTTATATACTACTCATGCATAAGTACATCGGGAATGAATTAATACCTTTATGCATTTTAATTTTTCAATAAACCCAATTCTAAGTTAGGTGTGGAGTAGCGGTCTGCCTCATGACTTTTATTTGAGGTTCAGATTTGTGAAACATCTAACTATGAGATAAGTGTTTACTTGGTAATGGTGGTTAAACTATGCCCCAACCATTCTTTGTAAACCCATACACTGACTTCTTGAAAGGTGGTCACTAGGCAAATTATAGAGCATTTTGAGACCAGATAGTGAACTTACTCCTCAAGTAATAACTAGAATCAGTCTTTAGGGTATGGACTCTTTAATAAATTGTTTTTGCATTAGGGCAAACCTGATTAAAATCTTTAACTCTATAAGGTTTTTTTTTTAGTTAAGACCATGATTTGCATGACTTTTTCTGAGTATGAGGAAAGATTCGAGATAATGCAATTAGTCATGACAATTATTGTAATAAGTTTTGCAGTATTTTGCTAAATTATTAGAAGAAATTGAATAAAATCAACTGGTTTATGGCATATATGTTGTGTCTTCGCATGTTTAAAATTTTTAAGTAGTCTCTCGTATATGAGAGATGCTGCCGAGGTTTTTTAAAAAATTAGGAATCATTTAAATTTTTTTATCTTTTAATTTGTGTAGATGCCTAGGAGAAATTGTATTCTAGCAACAATGAAGGCGACTATGAGTCATTAGGTACCGACCAATAATAGGCACTTGAAGCACAGACATCGACTCATAACGCAGTCTCGTCGAGTGTGATGTTGCAGCATCAACGCAGGGTCCCTTCACAATAAGATCTATTTACTCACAAGTACAAGGCCTATTGAAAGAATAATCTTTCAATGTAAGTTTGTTTTGCTTTCACAATGACATGTTTAATAATTTTTGAAAAAATAATATCATTTAACGAATGCAATTCCAGGTTTACAAACATTGAGGCTGCAAGAACAATAACATCGGCCTTTAAATCATTGATGAAAATTCTATTGTTTCAATGGAGTCATGTTTCCAAATATCCTGAGAAAAAAAATATATGAAAGAAAGAGATCTTCCAGACTAGAATGACGTGGCAGTTTTGAAGAATTTCAAACCAGCGTATGTCTCAAAGGTTGTATGAGCACAATACATTCAACACATGATGTCCTCGTGTTTTACTTGACGGTTATAGTCCGGTACAGAGAGTTAAAACTAGCGTGTTCACAGTTCTGTTACCATGCATATCGACGACTTTGTTCTGTTAGTTTCGCATGCAAAGCAGATGGTAACATTTTTTATTACATCTATTTTTTATTAGTTTTTTATATAAATGTATTTAACTGACAACGTTTTTTTATTGGAAGCTATAGTTTTTGGACACGAGCCAAGCTTAATAAAGCTTTTTGTTGAAACGCATGTGTGGAGTGATGACCATAAAAAAGAGTGCAATAGTTTATTAATAATCGAGCTCAGTACTTTGTGGTATGTTGGTTATCAATTATTTTTTTTGTTAAGATTATTTCCTTGAATTTAATGAATTTATTTTTTATTTCCATGATACATATAATAGCCGCTAGAATGAGAGATACATGGACGATCCTTCGACCTATTCGAATATCGATTTGAATTTATAATTAGAGGTAGGATCATCTAGTGTACTCGATAGAAATCGAGTGTACGAACTCTCTAATACTACGATCAAGAACTTGTGGACGAATCGTAGTGTTTTGATTGTTGGATGCTCACAATTAGTCCTGAGCCTCTATTTTAGATTTATTATATTTGAACATACAAATGTATAAATTTATAATAAATATTTTATTTTTATACTAATTTATTTTATTTCAATTATTTTTCTACTTTTGTTCAATATATATTTTTAAAATATTACTGATGGGGTTACCGACAACATATCTCCGTTGTTATATTCCAGAGAGTTAGAAAATAATTGTTGCAAATGCCACTATTACTAATGGTTTTATCAACGAAATTAGATCGTCGGTATATTCCAAAGAGTTGGAAATGAATTCATGCAAATGTCACTGCTATTGTTAACTCATTAACAGAATTACAAATGGTATTTTATCGGTGATATATTATATTTATCATGAATACATCGATGAACAAATAAAAACACTAATAACATTACATATGGTTTTCCTGTCGGTGATATGTTGAATTTATCGATGAAGCCACCGACGAAATAAAAGGGATAAATTTTTTTGTTCATGTTTTATCTATTTATAAATCTATCGGTATATTTATTATTAACGGATTCACTAATAGTCCATAAATTACTAATAAGAATTTTTTTGATAAATAATTTTTATTTATAAATCTGTGGATAATATATGTACTGAAAAAATATTAGTGTAAATATAAAAAATTAGGGGCAGTGAAACTATTAAAGTGGTAGTGATATTTCTAAAAGAATTAACAAAAAAAAAAGATTTTTTTTCATATCCAAAGAGATGTAGATCTGTTTTATGTAAAATATTCTTCAATTCCCCTTTTTCGAAAAGGGTAGGATGCTATGGCTATAAAAGTGGGATCTTTATTACAGTTGTTTTCTATAATCTGGTTTACATTGAAGTACATACAGCTCCCAAATTGGCGTTAAAGAGAGAGAGAGATGAACTTCTTTATCAGTGTTTTGCTATACTTTCTTCTGACCTTTGCCGTTATTCAATCCCTTGATTATATTTTAAGAAGAAGCAAAAGAAAATCAGGCAAGCTTCCACCAGGTCCATCGCGTTTGCCAATTGTAGGGAACCTCTTGGATCTTGGTGATAAACCCCACAAGTCCTTGGCTAAGCTTGCCAAGACTCATGGCCAATTGATGAGTCTAAAACTTGGGCAAGTAACCACTATTGTAGTATCTTCAGCAACAATGGCCAAAGAAGTCCTCCAAAAGCACGACCTCACCTTCTGTAATCGGACCGTTGTCGATGCAGTTCGTGCTTTAGATCATCACGAAGCTGGTATAGCTTGGTTGCCAGTTGCAACGCGCTGGAGAAACCTTCGCAAGATATGCAACTCCCATATTTTTACCGCCCAGAAGCTCGATGCGAACCAGGACCTTAGGCGTAAGAAAGTTCAAGATCTCCTAGCTGAGGTTCAAGAACGTTGCCTTGTAGGTGAGGCAGTGGACCTTCGCCAGGCTGCTTTCACAGCTACACTTAATGCATTGTCCAATACTGTTTTGTCGCTGGATTTGACCGATTTGAGCTCCGATATTGCAAGGGAGTTTAAGGAGCATATAAGCTGTATAATGGATGAGGCAGGAAAACCGAACTTGGTGGATTATTTCCCTTTACTCCGGAGGATTGATCCACAAGGTATAAGGCGTCGCACGGCAATTCATTTTGAAAAGGTATTTGATCTCTTCGATCGTTTAATCATTGAAAGGCTGCAGTTAAGAAAAGTGAAGGGCTATATCCCACTCGATGACATGTTAGATACTCTTCTCACAATCAGTGAAGTGAACAAAGAAGAGATGGATGCAACTCGTATAAAGCACTTCTTTTTGGTTAGTACTCCTTTAATGTATCCCGTCTCTTCTGCGTGTCTTTCAATTTTTGTACTGTTTTTTGTGCATTCCGTTTGTCTGCTTAGCATCAAACACATGTTCTTGGCTTCTTCCCTTTTTGGGCTTCTATTTGACTCAATTGTGCAACAGGATCTCTTCGGCGCTGGGACTGATACGACTTCAAGCACACTAGAATGGGCAATGGCAGAACTACTCCACAGTCCCAAGACTTTATTGAAAGCTCGAGCAGAGCTGGAGAGGACGATTGGCGAGGGAAACCTGCTTGAGGAATCAGATATCACTCGGTTACCTTACTTGCAAGCAGTTATTAAGGAAACTTTAAGGCTGCACCCAGCAGTTCCTTTCTTACTCCCTCACAAAGCAGGAGCAGATGCAGAAATAGGTGGCTTCACCGTCCCAAAAAATGCACAGGTACTGGTCAACGTCTGGGCCATAGGGAGAGACACGAGCATGTGGGAAGATCCAAACTCATTTGTTCCAGAGAGATTTTTGGAATCTGGTATTGATCACCGAGGCCAGAATTTTGAGTTTATTCCATTTGGTAGCGGAAGGCGAATTTGCCCTGGATTACCATTGGCTATGAGAATGCTACATTTGATGTTGGGTTCGCTTATTCTATCGTTTGACTGGAAGCTTGCAGATGGTGTCACGCCAGAGAACTTAAACATGGATGATAAGTTTGGCCTCACCTTGCTGAAGGCTCAACCACTGCGAGCCATTCCAATAACCAGAGAACTTAAACATGGATGATAAGTTTGGCCTCACCTTGCTGAAGGCTCAACCAATTACCATGGATTCTGTAGAAGCATATTGACATCTCCTGCTGAGTTTCCTAGTATCTTTAATAAGCAAGCATCAGACTCGATTGTAATCATGCGAATCATGTTTCTATTAAGGGAAAACGCACTTAAGATAAGATGCCCATGTATTAATATATATATATATATATCAATCAGAAAGAGAATCGCTTTTGTCACGCGTAGGATTATATTCGGGGCTGATCACCGATTGATTGTTGGGTCAGTGTTTGTGCTCAATAATAACATAACAAAATAAAATAAAGAAGGGTTGAGCACAGTGGTGCACATTATTGTTGCTCTACATTCATGCTGTAAGAGCGAGATTACAGTTTTGTGACTCGTGAAAAAATTATTCGGTCTATCTGATGGGGGTAGTGAGGATTTTTTATCCTTTCTTTAATAAAAACTACCCTTAGAGAAAAAAGAAAAGGAAAAAAAGCATGGCATCAAGGGGCATTTATGTATTTTCACCTTTAAATGCAAGATGCTTTTACATGACTGCACTTAAAAGTCAGAGAGAATTAAATTTAATCTACTGTTGTTTTTTGCCTTTTCACATTGGCGTTTTGTGCTATTATTAAGTTGGATGAGAGGTAAATTTGTCTTTTAATAATTAATAAATATTAAAAAAATGGCTAACGTATCAGTGCGGGAAGATGGTTGCAGTCTTTAAGCCTAGTGGCAAAATGATGGCTTCCGGGGTGGTGTCTGAATCCTATTGGCGACCCCTCAATCACTGGATGACATGTGTTGTAAATAGATCTTCAATTTGGTGGGGACAACTCTTTCTCTACTTTTTCCTTCTTCTCTCTGCTCCTCGTTTTTCACGACTCGCCCTTTCAAATTTGAAAGATGTCCTTTGATTATTTTTTTTGTTCTTTATTATTTTACTTTTTAATTTTTGTTATTTAATTTTTTATAAATTTTAGTTTTTTTTTAATTTTATCATCCAATTCTAATTTGTCATGTATTATTTTTTCTACTTTGATTTTCATTTATATTTTTTTTCTTAACTATTTTGTGCAAATATTTTTTGTTTTTAATTTCATCTCTCAATTTTAAAATTTTAAATAAAAAACACTTTAAAAAATAATCAGTACCACACTAATAAACATTACCCAAAGAGATGGTTTTTACTAACCATCACTTCTCACAGCACTATCCAGGGTTTTGCAATGTAATTTTAGTTTATTATGATTATTTTTTTAATTTATTTTTTATAAAGTTATTTTAATTTCATGATTGAGATTATGACTTTAATGAGTTAACCTAAGTTAACTCGGGTTGTTTTTTTTTGTGTTTTTTTCATTGATTTTTCTCAATTTTATCATTCAATATTAGATTAATTAAAAATTAAGTTTTGTAATTTATTTCGATTTATTTTTATGAGATTATTATGGTCTCATAATTTAGGTTATGGATTTGGTTAGTTAACTTAAGTTGATTTAGATCGATCCAATATTTTATTATTTTTATATTTTTTTAAAAAATTATATCATTTTGAATTTTTTTAGAGTCAAACTATGTTTTTACTTATCATTTGAATTGCCTTTAAATCTGTTAAGTCGATCAAGTCATATCAAGTCAATTCCTATATGGTTTGAATTTTTTTCTACTAGAAAAAAGTTAACAACACTTGAACTTTCTTTTTACATTAAAAAAATTGACCCGACCTGCAATATAGAGTAGAGTAACGATTTAGTAAGACTTAATTAGTCTAGACTTGGTCTAAGGTTTAAATGTGTGCGTGTTTGGTAATGTGATGCATATTGGTATTGTAAAAGTGTTTTTAATTGAAAATGCATCAGAATAATATTTTTATTTATTTTTTATATAATTACATCAAACCCATTGAAAAACACATAAAAAGCATCAACTTGATGTTTTTACAAACAAAAAAATTTTAAAAAATAGTTGGAAAAACTTTTTGAAAGCAAATTGAACTAAATAAGTTAATTTATAAATCAACAATCTAAACTATAATTTAAAAATAAAATCCTTGAAATGACATTGTCCGAAGAGTTAAAAAAATAAAATAAAATTATTAAACCAATTGAAATCCATGACCTAGATTGTAAAGTGATAAAGATCGATCCAATCTATCATCGTTTTAAAATAAAAAAAAATTGTTGTCTTACTGTTTTTTTTAAAAGTTATGTTATATTTTTATTAGTTATTCAAGTTGTTTTTAAATTTATTAAATTAAATAATTAAATTTAAATTAATTTTTATATAATTTAATTTGAAACTCAAACTAAAAAAAACTGGTTAACATGTTTTAAAATAAATATACTTAATTAAATTTAATAATGCTATACAAAAAATTAATACTCTTAATATTTTTTTTTAAATTCCACAAAAAGAATAGTCCGAACCAGCGAAGGACAGGCAAATATACTTAGTTATATATCATACACGAGACAGCCACACGTGCGTATAAAAAGCCACAAATCATTGTCTTCATCTTCAAGCTCCTCCCATGTCTCTCCTCTCAGTCCCAAAGCGCCTCCTTTTGGGGTCGTCTCTCGCAGTCTCAATACATAACCAAACCAGAAAACTAAGAAGACCCTTTTGTTTCAATATGTCATCCGAGTCATCTCAGCCCCTGACTCACTCACTCACCTTGCCAACACAACTCGGTCAACCCATTCAAATCATTGCTGCACCGGGTGTCTCTGATTCTCAGTTCAGGTGAGTCAAAATTTTCAACCTTTGTCTTTCTATTGTTTCTTTATTGAAAATATCAAAGAAATTAAAAATAAAGTTCTCACCTCTTTTTTTGGTATTGCAGGACTGCTATTGAATCTTCATTATTCAAGCAGTGGCTAAAAAACTTGGAATCTGAAAATGGGATATTAGCTACTGGGTCATTCTTATTAAAACAAGTACTTGTTCAGGTAGCTCTTTCTTCTCGTTCTCGTTCTTTCTTGGCTGCTCAAGAAAATAAATGTTTAGTTGAAATTGGAAAAAAAATGTTTTTGTTGAATTCCTCTTTTCTGAAGCTTTAATTAAAAGCAAGTTCTATCTTTGTTGTTGTACTAAAATGCATTGCAAAGTCTCTTGCTTTAACATGGTTAAAGATGACTGGCTTTTTTCAGAGATTGCTTAAAAAGAAAAGAGATTATGTTCTGGAGAGTTTATTTTTAATATTCTTGCACTTCATAGTGGATGCTCTAAAATCAACTGTTCTTGGTTTTTCAAATTATGGTTTTTGTATGACCCATCTTATATGGTAATCTAGCAGGATTGCCCCCTCTTAATCCTTAATTTATTCTAGTTTTAGTTTATGTGCCATTGATGACAGGGAGTGGATATGTTTGGACAGCGAATCGGTTTTCTAAAATTCAAAGCAGATATTTTCGAAAAGGAGACTGGACAGAAGGTATTTTACCTTCTCCTTCCATGACTTGAAAGCACAGTTTTTTCCCAATACATATGGTTCTTGCATCGAGCCTGGTTCATGGAAATCTTTGGGCTTTTGATTATGTTTAATCATTACTAAACTTGTGGATATTCTATTTTGATTCATTAGTTCAGTTTCCCATGAGCTACATAAATACAAGGCTTTACATACCAACAGGCTATTATTTCACCTGCAGAGCTATGAATGATATAATCCATGTCTTTCAATGTGGACTAAAAAATTCATAGATTCCAGGTATAGTGTTCGCACGAGGACCTGCTGTGACTGTGTTAATTCTTTTGAGCTCTGAGGGTGAGACCTATGCTGTTCTGACTGAACAGGTACTTAATTTATTTTTTCTTTTTTAGTGTTCATTATAATTTGCCTTGAGTTTTTCAGCAAACTGATATAAATGAACAAGAGATTCGAGTTAAAATGATAGCTCCTTTTGTAATGCTGCTCTGTTCAAACCCTGATGAATTTTCATGCATGTCTAAGGTTAGGGTACCCACAGGGAGGCTTGTTTTGGAATTGCCTGCTGGGATGCTGGATGCTGACAAGGGTGATTTTGTCGGGACAGCAGTTCGTGAGGTATATTTCTATTTTGACATAAAACAGTTCTTTTTGGTGAAAAAGGCCATTGGCAATTTTGTTAATCAAGAAAACAGAAGCACAAACCATGCATTGAAAACACGATAAAAGTACACAATTATGTAGAGGCCTTCAAGAGCCAAGGCAATATAAAAGACAAGTCTGGTGTAGTTTATCAGAATTAGATGTTGCTAAAGTTCCTAATGTATGTATCTAATGCAATGGTTTTTACAGGTCGAAGAGGAGACTGGTATTCACTTGAAGCTTGGAGACATGGTTGACCTGACAGCCTTCCTGGACCCTTCTACTGGAGGCAGAGTTTTTCCTTCTCCTGTAAGTTGGCATTTGTGCTTTTATCTTATTCTGATGTTTGGAAGCACAAGCGTCAATTTGAGTCAGAAAACTTTTTGGAGTTTTGGGCATATGAAGAAAAAATTATCTACCTGAATTTTTATCATTAGTCCAAAAGCATACCAACTCACCAAGAGTCTTTATTACTCGGGGAGTTGTTTGAGAAGTGTCTAGTGGTATTCATTAGATTTCTATCAATGTGGATGATCATCATGCTATAAAATTCTTGGATTTGCTAGCACGAGGGTGCAGGTTTAGTGATTAGGTACTGCTTCGTGAAAAGTTGCTAAGGATAGGACAGGCTCCAAATTCTCCCTTCAAAAACCCCACATTGGAGGGACTAAAACTGGCAAATGGCTTTCAATTTATATGGTGACATTGGAAGTTGGCATCAGAACAAACATAGATTGAGCTTGGGAGAGTCACTGGGTGTCCAAAAGAAAGGAACTGGCGCTTTCATTTAGAATAATGAAGGGTCGAAATAGGTTCATTGCATTATGTTGATTTCAGTGACTTTTGTCGCTCAAACCATCAGTGCTCTTGTTGGATATTGTTGCATTTGCGTTCATATAATGAATTCAAATTCTACCATTTGCCAGTCATGTAATTTGTCAAAGTATATGCGTTTGAAATGTAGTTCAGCCTTCAAGTTGCTCAACAAGTGAACTTGACAAGGATGCTATTCAATTACTCTTTTTTTTTTTGGCCTAGTACCATCACATGACTTGTTTGCTTTTCCTTGGATAGGGAGGATGTGATGAGGAAATCAGCGTGTTCCTTTATAGAGGATGCGTTGGTAAAGAAATTATCACACAGCTGCAAGGAAAAGAGACTGGCCTCCGGGAAAACGGCGAGTTGATCAAGGTTCGTGTAGTCCCATACAAGGAACTCTGGCGTATGACTGCTGATGCTAAGGTTTTAATGGCCATTGCTCTATATGAGATGGCTAAAGGAGGAGGACTCTTGCCTCTTAAAACCTAATTTGCTGGCAGTGTAGATCTGGATTAACTGATGGAAACACCATCCCATCAATGAATAATTTAGACTACGAGAATCTGTTTTGCAATTCCTGCCTTCGGTTTTAAGGGGTGCTTGAAATACGTTTCATTCGTGCTTGAAAAGTAGATTCATAATTTTTTGGATGGAATTCACAAACGTTGGAATAGCTAATGGGCTTGGCAAAATCATTATCAAGAGGTTGCGTCCATTTATGTACACCCCAAGAACAAGGAACCTTCCCAGAATTTAAAAGCGGTACCCTACTCCATTGGACCTGAATAAACCTTGTACACTGGCAGCTCACAGAAGCCAGAAAGCATTCTGCGTCAAAAAATTTCAGCATCTCCAGGTCGGGACTGTTTCTGCACCGCACCCTGAAGCCCATAGGCATCAATACCAAAATCCAATATTATAGCTGCTACTGATTACGAGTACATTAGAAAAGTCCATAACCAAGACTACCCGGGGAGCGAACAAATTGAAAAGTGTTAAACCCAAGCCCCATGATAGAGCTAGGAGACGCTGTCCTAACTCAATTTTTAAAGCATCCTGTATCAAAACTGACGCGATTACAACAAAGGCATGTGCTCATTAAATGCCATCCGTCTCTCACGGTGAACATACAAATAAAATACATAACCCTGCAACGGCTGAACATGGTGCCTAAATACTTGTGCGGGTTTTATTTAAACTTTTTAAGTATCAAACTTTACTGGCAACAAAATCGTTATTACTTGATTCCCATATAATCGTCCCATCACATGTGCATACCTTTTTGTAATTTTCACCAACTCCTGCACTTCTGGCAATTACTGCTGCTGTGAGACCTTCATCTGATTTATCTTCAGTTCCAAATAACACTACTGATCTCCCAATCAGATCTGCAACTCTTAGCTTCCGTTTGGTCCCCGAGAAGAAGGCATCTCCTTTCTCATCAACATCTAATGTTCCCAGGTCGCCAAGTGGCTGATGAACAATAATCTCAGTTAGAAAATTCTATACAACTTCAATTATATCACATACTACAGGAAAATTATATAAGCTAAATAAAATTCAAACCACAAAACCCAGGAAATGTGTTAGGTTATCAATATCATACGAGCAAAGTGTGGAGTAAACATTAGTCTTTGTGCCATCATATTGATATTGTCTCTCGAAGATTTCTGGCAAAATGATAATAGCATAAACAAATTCAGAGAAGGCATGTGCTGATGTAAACCTCTTGTTCAGTTCCTTGATTTGTTGGATTAAACACTTTCCCAGTGCTTGCTGCTCCTTTTGTTAGATCACCAAACTCATTGATAGACCAACCATGTTTACCAGGTGACACTCCACTAAAGCTGGCTTCAATCCTAGCCAGTTCCATATTCACTTGAGCGAAACGAACAACGCCAAAGATATCTGGACCTTTGAATTCGGCAACAGCAGCAGACACTAAAAAGTCTGAAGTGCAGAGCATGAGGTTCAGAAACTGTAACTACATTTTTATATGACACAGACAACCTACTGCATCATGTTTCCTGATTATAGCAGTGATGGACAGGGGTTACAGATTCCACACATAAAATGAATGAGCAAAGCATTGCTGAACTCAGAAAATCAGCTATAATTGCCACGAGTGTCTTAATGAGGTAATGGCTCACAATCAAACATGTAACTTCATCTTCTCAAGCATAGAACTAGTTTGACACAAGCAAAAAGTTTCTCATTAAACAAGCATCTAAAACCTAAAAACAAGAACCTGTTGAAAAATGAACTTGGAAAATGACCATAAAAAAATTAAAAGTTGAACTCATGCTCAACATGGCAATGAAACCTCGTTTGAAAATCAGGTTATGAAAAGTAAATGTGAGGTGCCATATATACTCGGTACAGTTTAGGCACTTCTGAAAAACAGACAAATTCGGATGATATGTAAATATTAAAGTTCATAAAAAAACAAAAAAAAACACGAGAAGAAAGGGATATCAAGCTAGATATGAAAGGGCTACTAGTTGAACTAGCAAACCTTCAGGGATTCCTTGGCCAATTAGTCTAGCATTTCGACCTGTCTTCTCCAAAGCTTCAGTCATAGTCTTCACTGGAGAAGACCCAAGAATTCTTACCACTTGATTGGCCAAATCAACCTCCACATTCTTCACTCCTGATTATTTTTTTCACAATAGAAAACAACGCAAAACAGTAAAGAGTTCTTAGAAGGACAAGAAAATCCTCATTGGATACTGATCAATGACTGTGTATTTAAAACAAGGAGCCATCGCATACCATTAACAGTTTGTAACTTATTCCTGACAGAATTAACACAACCCTCACACTTCATATCCACCATGAATTCTGTCTATTTATCAAAGCAAGACCACAAACAGAATACAACAAAAATATTAATGAACATTCAAATAATCCCCCAAATCATAAAATAACCAACAAAAAAATTCCAGTATCGTCAAAAACTAATGTCAAAATCAAAGCTGAAACAGAAAAATGAAATATTTTCAACTTACAAGTATCTCAGGCAAGGCTCCATTATCCTGCAAAACAAAACAAACAAGATTAAAGATTCAAGCTTGAGACCTCAATATGAAAGATTATGACACAAAAAAGGGGGCAGCTGTTGAAATTGAACCTGTGAGATGGGTTTTTGATTTGATGTAGACGTGTCCATGCTAACGGAAGAAGGACGCTGAGTCAAATTCTTTACAAGACCAAAGCGAGCTGACGTGAGAAGAAAAGATGATGGTGAGAGGAAAAAGAGGTTTTCGGGTTTGGGATTTGGAGAAGAAGGGGAGAGAGATGAGAAAGCGAGGGCAGCAGGCAAAGCAAAGGCAGCTATAGCAGTCTTTGTTGTGTTTGTTACTGACCTGAGAAATGCCATTTATTCCTCTTTTTTTTTTAAAAAAAATTATTATTCTCTTCTCTGAAATTGGTTGGTGACTATTGATGTCTCTCTGTATCTAGAATTTTCTCTGTCATTTCACCGGAAAATTAAACTTTTAAGAAATTGGGAACATGAAATTTTGTAGAATTTTTTTTTTTGTTTTTCCCGTTACTGTATTCTCCAGCCAGCTTTTGCCCATTGTGAAGACCACCGATCTGTGAAAATCTTGTTTGGTCGGGGATTCACATGAGGGGGTTAATTTTTTTTTTATAGTTTAATGTGAGTGTTCTGGTCAGCTTACACATATTTCATTTAATTCTATGGATTTTAAAGTTAACGACAATGTAAGCCTCCAATAACCATCATATAAGCAATTACATGACTCGAACCTGAGACAAAAAAAAAACAAACCTTTTGATCTTAAACTTTTTTAATCTTATATTGTTTGGTTTTTTTTTTAGATATGAATTATTATGGGGTAACAATTAACCTACAAATTATTTTGATTCAAAATGTTATTTTATTTATTTTTTACTTTCTAACTTAAAAAAAAAAAAGAAATTACAAGAAAACAATAAAAGAGAAATGATGATGGTTTGTCGTGATTTCAACAACAAAAATAAAAAGAATTTAGTAATAATAGATCTTCCTTGTAAACATGGTTGAAAAAATAAGAATTTGATTTGATTTTGATTTTTTGAGTTTAGTTGATTTTAGGTTTTCTATGTAATTTTAGGATATTTAGAGGTAAATAGGTAATTAAGGAAAACTTTTATGGTATTTATTAAATTATTTTATTGATAAAAACACATTAAAAAATAATTTTTTTATCCCAAAAATCCTACCGTATAATTTTTCAAACCACCATAATAGTGATAATATTTTAAGTGCATAACAAGCGTTGTGTCATTTATTTTTTTTATAAAAATCAATAACATATTATCTACTTTTTATATATATATAAAATGTGGCACAAGAGTATGGATTTAGCCCAGAGGATAAATCAGACCTTTTATTTTTTTGGCCCAAAATGTATTTTTGGATTTAAATACTAGAGTTAAGATCTAGAAAAAAATTATTAATTTTTTAAGAAAAAAGACTTAATTTCAATTGATGTTTAAACTAACTCGAGAACACTCCCTATCAGCCAACAAAAAATAATAATCACAATTGCTTCATATTAGATTTCATTTCTATTTTTTTAATCTCACGCTGGACATCTCCTTGTAAAAACAAGTAACCGAACCTTTTCTTCTGTAGAATAAAACAGGAACAAGTTAGGTGAGATAGTTTTTTTTTTTTTACAGAAAAAAACTCGTAAAAAGGATTTGATTATGTGATGGTTTAAATTTTTTTAACATAAAAAAATACTAAGATGACACAAATATTTCTATATAAAAAAATATAACACTCGGGCCTTTTAAAAAATTTAATTTTAAAGTTAATATAGTTAATATAGTTTTTATATTATATATTTTAAAGATAAAAAACTGAATTATCCTCGATTAATTTTATAATTACTAATAATTTATGTAGAGAATATCATATTATCTTAGTTCATTGATTTTGTTAGAAGGATAAAATATAATTATACTATTATGAGGAAAAATGATATGTATCTAGAAAAATAGTGAGTTTGTGCCCATCAATTTTTTTTTTTATTAGTAAAGAAGTAAAACGCTTAGCAATTTTGAACAATTAAAAAAATTATTTATGCACTGTAATTCCCCTCTCATTTTATTATTGATTTAAATAGTGATTTGTTTTTTGTTATCAATTTTATTTTTTATTTTTTTAATTATATTTTTTTTGTATTTTGTATTTTTTTTAAAAAAATTCTTTGTATTTACTTGAGATATAGAGGTTTTCATAAGATTTTAAATCTTAATTGCAGGTCAATTTCATGAGATATATTTAGATTTGTAGCATTGAAAATAATTAAAAGAATGAGAATTAAAATATAAAAAATTGAGTTCCTAATTTAAGATTCACATGGAAAAGTTATAATTAGTCATGATTTTTATCGTTGAATTTGTTTTAGATCCCTTTAATTTTTAGAATATTTTTAGTCCAAAACTAAAATTTTGATTAATAAAGTTTTTGACAAAACATTATTGAAGAAAGAAAAGCTCAATTTATTCAATATTGTTTGATAATAAATTTTTATTTTTATTAATATTTTTGTATTTGAATTAGTTGGAATGATAAATGAGTGAAAATTTAATTTCTATTTTTTTTATAATCATTTTAAAATCATTCAAAAAATAAACGATTAGAAAAATTAATTTCTCTGTCCCTCAAAGTTATTTTGTGTTGAATTTCGTATATTTAATATGACACTATATAAAAAGAAAATACATCAATTTAATTAGGGCCAAATCAAGAATCAATACAACAATAAAAATAGTAATTAATGGAAAATCTTTTATTAGAACCTTGTGGCCGGTCATATCTATGATACAATTAAAATTATATTATTCTTTAATCTTAATGGTGGGGGTCAGCATATTTAATTAGGAATTTTAGTTTTGAATAAAAAAAAACTTTAATTATCATTAATAAAAGGAAAAATTGATTATAGGAGGGAAAAGGAAATTTCCTAACGTCTTCCTTAACTAAAGGCTTTCCCCCTTCCTTTCATCCATCACTGTCTTGTTATACGTCTGTACCAATCAAAACAAAAATTTAAACGTTTAATTTTTCAACAATCATTAAGAACAGTTTTAATTATGTGTAAATGGTGAATAGAACTGAATCCTCACTAAAATTTAACGCCCAGAAACTTATTATGTTATATGTGTGTGAATTTGAATTATTTGGGTTTCAGCTCAAACAGCCCTGGTCGCCTGAGCCAAGCCCGGACAACTAGCTATCCTGCTCGCCCTAGGTCTGGCTTGGGCGACCAGGTGCTTTTGCCCAATCCCGGCTTGTCCAGGAGCATTTTTACAAGTACTAACTTAACCATGGTGGTGTCCTTTACAGGAGATCAGTTTTACATGAACGGCTCATCAGCCCTGTTCATCAATGAAAGAAATGATTTTTTATAAAGATTTTCATGATTTCGTCAAATTCTTTATTGTTATCTAATAAGATTTTTTTTAAAAATGTCACTGTATTCTCACCTCTAGAAATAAACAGTGTTGACTGTGCGTTTCTTTCCCTTCTACTCAAATGTTTTTTCAAATTGTACATCTGTCATGCTCTTTATCTTCTACACCCCTTTCCTTTTGTCCCGTGAATCTTTCCTTATTCTTCTTACAACAAGCTAACACAACTGAACTACCGAAAACAGCTTTCTTTATATGAGCCGGCTTTTTTCCTATAATTGAGAAAGAGCATTTTAGTCTGTGCCGGGAAGTGCATGATATAATATTTCCATGATATATAGACAATAAGCTAGCAGCCCGCATTGTTTCACAAGGGTTAAGTTTGTTGTTGTAAGTAATTCGTGAAGCTTCCAGGAGAAAACCGCAGGATAACTTGTGAAGAAATGGTGTATTTTTGTTTTTCCACAATGGAAGCAATTAAAGAAATGGGGTTTGCACTTCATATAGTTTCCTCTATGTCATTGTTACTTGCTTTCGAGCTACAGCAGAATAGTATTTCACAAGACCATGAAGCCACCACTAGAACTTACTGCCTCATGATTGTCAGCAATTTTATCAGGACAACCTACGTCCAGGTTCAAAACAGGGAAAAAGAAAATATGGAGGCCAGGATATACAAGTTGTTGTGACTGATTATGATCATTTAGTTCAGTGGATGAATTGAACCACAAAGAACACTATCAAGGCAACATGTAAAAAATGTATCCAGCCAACAGAATATTATGCAGCAGAAGTTACCAAAAATGAAGAAGCTCCCCTCTAGGAGAAGATGTTAATTACTTGTTATCTTATCCCACAGCTTGGCGATAATATACAAGGAACAACAATCAACAGCTAGCCATAGTTTATTTGTTTTGAGCAATTTACAGGAAAATACTAGCACAAGATGAAAGCTGTCTTGCGTTCTTAAACACGATCCGATAAGTTGAGCATATCATATGAATTTATGCTTGCGCTCAAAATGTCATAGCTTTTACCACTTTCACAAGATGTCACACAGACAAGGATCGACTTGTCCTCAATATGAATGAACTGATCGAAAAAAAAAAAAGAATCCAGAAGGTGTAATTACCAATATTTAAAATAAGAGGATGAGCTATGTTCTTGGGAAAAACAATAAACCAGTTGGCAATGGAGCAGAATCCAAGGTTCTGCAAAATCTATTGCAACTTCGTTCTGGCAAAGACTAGCGGCTTTACCAAGAACTAAAGCAGAACCTTTTGGACATACTCTTGTGGCTCTTTAGCAAGTCCAACAAGAATTGCGGTAATGATCCAATCGCAAGATTGCCAATCAAAGAGAATTTCCAACCGCTTACTGTATGCCGGATACCGTTGATACCAACAGATTACAGACATTCTCTTCCTTCCTCTCTGTATATATAAGATGTTAAATTTGACTTTAGAGTCACTCAAAATATCCAGCGCTTTCCTGATTCTTTTGCTATTATGGAGAACAGGAGGTGCGAAATATTTCCAACCATGTTGGTTACAATACTCCTTAGTCTGAGTATCTTGTTTAGCTCCACTCAAGCTATTACTGATCAAGTAGTCAGTTCATCAACTAGTAACTCCATTGTGAACCAGGAAAGCAAACTAGAAACTTACATTGTGTTCTTAAAAAAATCGGAAGGCATGGTGTCTGCGAAACCTGAAGATCTAGATAACTGGTATCAATCATTTTTACCAGCAGTTACTACCTCAAGCTCAAACCAACAGCGTTTGATACATTCCTACCACCATGTGGTCACAGGGTTTGCGGCAAAACTTACGAAGCAGGAAGCAAAGGCTATGGAAACGAAGGAAGGGTTCGTGTCAGCCTGGCCCCAGAAAGTTTTGAACGTGAAGACAACTCATACTCCTAACTTCTTGGGTTTAGAACAGAATTTAGGATTTTGGAATCATTCAAATTATGGCAAAGGAGTGATAGTTGGAGTCTTGGACACCGGAGTAACACCAAATCATCCTTCATTCAGCGACGAAGGAATGCCTCCCCCGCCTCCAAAATGGAAAGGGAAGTGTGAATTTAACGGGACCTTGTGTAACAACAAGCTCATTGGTGCAAGAAATTTCTATTCTGCTGGTACACCGCCAATTGATGGCCATGGGCACGGGACACACACAGCAAGCACAGCTGCAGGAAATCCCGTCCCAGGTGCAAGCTTTTTTGAACAGTACAACGGCACTGCAGTTGGCATAGCATCATCAGCTCACTTGGCAATATATCAAGTTTGTAGCGAGTTTGGTTCTTGTTCAGAAAGTGACATATTAGCTGGAATGGATACCGCAGTGGAGGACGGAGTCGATGTGCTTTCACTATCACTTGGTGGTCCATCAGTTCCTTTCTACGAGGATTCAATTGCAATTGGCGCATTTGGAGCAATTCAAAAGGGCATTTTCGTGAGTTGTGCTGCGGGGAATTCAGGTCCTTCTAATGAATCATTATCAAACGAGGCCCCATGGATCCTAACCGTAGGGGCGAGTACTGTTGACAGAAGCATAAGAGCAACTGTAATGCTTGGAAATAACGCTCAATATGACGGGGAATCCTTTTACCAGCCTACGAATTTCTCTTCATCTTTGTTGCCACTTTTTTATGCAGGTTCCAATGGTAATGAATCAGCTGCATTCTGCGATCCAGGGTCTTTGAAAGATGTTGATGTTAGGGGAAAGGTTGTGCTGTGTGAAAGAGGTGGATATTCAGGATTGGTTTATAAAGGTCAAGAAGTGAAGGACGCTGGTGGTGCTGCAATGATTGTCATGAATGATGAGTTTTATGGCAATGTTACCACAGCCAGTCTCCATGTACTACCGGCATCACATGTTACCTATGCAGATGGATTGAGTATCAAGGCCTATATAAACTCAACATCATCACCAATGGCCACGATCCTTTTTAAAGGAACTGTTTTTGGTGTCCCGTATGCCCCCCAGGTTGCAATGTTTTCCTCGAGAGGCCCTAGTTTGGCGAGTCCTGGGATCTTGAAACCGGACATCTTGGGTCCTGGTGTTCGCATTCTAGCTGCTTGGCTTCATCCAGTGGATAACAGATTGAATACCACACCCGGCTTTAATGTGATTTCAGGCACCTCAATGGCTACTCCTCATCTTAGTGGGATTGCAGCATTGCTCAAAAGCTCGCACCCTGACTGGTCACCTGCTGCCATAAAATCTGCAATCATGACAACCGCTAATTTAACAAATCTTGGAGGCATGCCCATTACTGATCAATTTTTTGTTCCAGTTGATGTCTTTGGCATCGGCTCTGGCCATGTGAACCCAACGAAAGCAGATGATCCGGGGCTTGTTTATGATATTCAACCTGACGACTACATTCCTTACTTATGTGGTCTTGGTTACAATGAGACGGTTATAGGAATCATCGTACAGCGCCCTGTGACCTGCTCAAATAGTTCAAGCATACCTGAAGCACAGCTAAACTATCCTTCTTTTTCCATAAAATTGGGGTCTGGTCCTCAGGCATACACAAGGACAGTAACAAATGTCGGTCCTCTTAAATCATCTTACATTGCTGAAATCATTTCGCCACAAGGTGTTGATGTTAAGGTAATACCTAGCGCGATTGAATTCGGCGGGGGCAGTTCGAAAGCAACATATTCAGTGACATTTACTCGAACCGCCAATGTGAAGGTGCCATTTGCTCAGGGATATCTGAATTGGGTTTCTGCGGATCATGTTGTTAGGAGCCCTATTGCTGTTATCTTTGAATAAGAAACAGATTCATTAGGGTCCTCACCGTGACATCTTATCTTTCTGAGCCCTGGTAGGAGCTACCACTGAGCTAGCTTGTCTTTGTTTATGACTTTACGTGAGCCATCTTATGGGAACATCACCTTCGAATAAGTTGAAAAAGAATAAACTACCAAGTTGTTTGAATTTATCAATTTTGTTCATTTTTTCAGTGTTTTTTTTTTTTTTTATGAATTTACGGATTAACAGTTTTTTTCAAAGCCACCATAACAGGAAGACTAATTAACCTTTCTATATATCCAGAATTGTTATTTAAACAGGAGATGATTACAATTTTGATGGTTATAATTTATCTAAATTTCTATTTGAGTTCCTATATATTTTAAAGTTTTCTATTTAAGTTCCTGATATCATAATATTATAGAGAATAATATAAATCATATCTTGGGATCTTATCTAACAGTTTAAGCTATTGGATTAAGATGATTTTTTAACATGGTATCAAAACCTTGATGATCAAGAGGTTACGAGTTCGAATCTCATCATCCCTATTTATTTGATAAAAATTAAGCACAAGGTAAAATGAATTTGTACAAGTTTCAAGCCCAAAGGGCTTTCACTTGAGAGGGTATGTTAGAGAATAATATAAATCATATCCTGAGATCTCACCTAATAATTTTTGATAAGAAAAAAAAGAATGGGGATTACCTGATCTTTTATAATATTTTGCCTTTAATAATACTTTACATTTAACTCTTTGTATAATTAATAATATTTTTTTTATTAATATGGATGTGATCCAGCTTATATGTATCTCGATTAATTTTATAGTTTTAAATATAATTAATAATACTTGATATAATGCTTGGAGATGCTATGTTATAAGTTGGGTTTAATTTCCCTATTTATAAAGAAATCTAAACTTAAGGATCAACTTAAATAAAGTCATAATAATTCTAGGAAATTAAAGAAAATAATATTAATAGTCTTCGTTACCTAGAAGGAATAAGAGATAATCATAGCTTGTAAATCCGAGACTCGTAGCTTTCTATATCCTCCTGTCTCCAATACCAGTATGTCTGCAATATGTTTTTGGCATATGCTTCTAAGAATTTGTTACTTTCTTTCCTTGAAGCCAACAACTTGATTCTTATCTGTTTTATTTTTGACTAAATATTATATTTAGATGGATTATTTTTTAAGTTTTCAAAAAGGAATAAATATATATACTTCATTTTTTTATTATTATCTACATTAATGTATATTGTTTTAAAATTTTTCTTAATAATTTTTAATAAAATCTTTAAGGGTGGGTTTATCTGTTAACCAAATCAACCCAAGCAAGCGTTAGTAACAATGGATTCGAGATGTTCTCGACCTGCCCCTGTTATGGTGTCAGGCTCCATTAGAGCATCCACATTGTTGCTCTCTAATTAAGCTCTCTAGCTAAAATAGCTAGAAAATACATGTCTTACCCGCACCATTGATGTTCTCCAAAGGGCTCTCTACTGTGGCTTTGTCTACAGTACTACTCCCTATAGTTATGGAGCTGCAGAGAGGGAAGGAAGAATGATTATTTCAGATATCTTTTCGTTTTCTTCATCCTTTGAATAAATTATTTCAGATTCTACTTTGCCAATCATTCCTAACCATTTTTTTAGTTCTAAAACATTGAAAAAAAGACCGTGATTTAACATCAAAACGTGCAAGATTTTCTTGGTATAAAGAGGAGGAATTTATTATTATTTTATAAACCCTTCTTCTTCTTCTTCTTCTGTTTTTTTTTTCCTTGGTATAAATATTGCAAGTTATTAATGTACAAGGGATCCGAGTGAGAATAACGAGGAGGGCTAACGTTATGCAAAATCTGAACACAAAACAATCCTATTATTGGTCGGACCGACTCGGCACGATATGTCCCAGCCCGACACGTCGTCCCGAAGACTATTGTTGTTCGCGTTGTCCAAAACCAAAACTAGTACTGTCCGGCGCGTCACCTTCGCCGCACCGAAGTCATCCCACCCTTCCCCTTTTATCTCCCTCGCCTCTCTCTCCCACAAATTAATATTCCTCAACCCAAAACACACCAAAACCTAATTACCAAACCAAACAGCCACCAACCACAACCTTCTCAATCAACGACTATCATGGGAGATCTGATCGAGTCTGTTACTCCGTCAACGACACCACACTCTCGTCCATTACCAATCCGTGAAGATTGTTGGAGTGAAGAAGCTACCTCTACTCTTGTTGATGCTTGGGGACGCCGTTATCTCGAGCTTAACAGAGGCAATCTCCGTCAAAAAGACTGGCAAGATGTTGCTGATGCCGTCAACGCGCTTCACGGCCACACCAAGAAAACGTACCGTACTGACGTCCAGTGCAAGAACCGGATCGACACCATTAAGAAGAAATACAAGATCGAGAAATCTCATGTCGTTTCCTCCAACGGAACCCTGACGTCGTCTTGGCCCTTTTTTGAACGGCTTGACGCTTTGATTGGATCCAATTTTAATTCATCCGGGAAGAAACATCTCTCTCCGTCTCCTCCGGTGGCTCTTCCGCTGCCTCCGTCTTACCGGAGGACTCCTCAGGTTAGTTCTACTCCACCGCCGCAGCCGCCAGCTCTGGCGGTGGCTTTGCCGCAGAAGAGGCCTTTACCGGTGGACGATGATTATTTTAGGAGGAATTATTCGGCAATGGCAGCAGCGGCGGCGGCGGTGGAATCTGATAGTGAGGAGGATGAAGATGAGGAGTTTGAGGGAGGGGAGAGGGAGAGAGCGGAGGAGGACGTGGAAGGAGAGGGGATTAAGAGATTGGCACTTGCAATAGAGAGGTTTGGGGAGGTTTATGAGAGGGTAGAGAGCGAGAAGTTGAAGCAAATGGTGGATTTGGAGAAGCAAAGGATGAAATTTGCTAAGGATTTGGAGATGGAAAGGATGAGGATCTTCACCGAGACGCAGGTTCAGCTTGAGAAGATTAAGAAGGGTAAGCGTGCACCGGAGGATTATTGATGATTAATAAATTGATAAATCAACAATGAAATTGATCCCTTTTTTTTTTTGGTTAACTTACTGTATGTAAAAAAGCTTTGTTGTAAGATTAGGGTTTTATTTTGAAGAACAATTTTCAATGTTATAATTGTGGATTTTGTGCCCAATTTGATGATGTTAGAAGAACTTTAGTTACAGCTGATAATAATTTTGTTAGATTAGTTTAGTTTAGTGACTTTGTTGCCTGTCACCTATTTTAATTGACTTGAGTAAAAGAGTTTTATTGTAAAATTGGAGTTTCATGAACAAGGCAGCATGAGAGTGGACGTGTTTGCAATGTAACTCATACTGGGTATGGCGACTTATAATGTGAAGCGGATAGCAATATTACTTCCAGTTTACTAGAGATGGGTTCCTGTTCGGCATTGGTTAGAAGGGCCTGGTTTTGTTTCCAGCCTCGATTGAGGATAAGGTGTCAGTACAAGATTAGGTAACGTTTGCTGTTAGAGATGGCAATCTGAATAAAGAAAAAAATGTATTTTGTTCCGCCGAAGGCTGTTGTTCTTGTGCCTAGTTTCAAAGTATTTTCAATGATAAACAACAAATTTCCTTACTTCCTGGTGCAAATGCTGTTCAAATTACATCATCTTGTGTCTTCTTTTTTTTTTCTTCCCGTTTTTGTTCACACTTGATGCATCCTATGATGCTGCGATTTTGTTCTGATCTCCCAGTCCTGGATGCACCTTTTGTGGAAGTTTATTCTGCTTGTCCTTGTTTTATGTGCAAATTTGCAGCAGGTTCTGTTTCTGACAAGTACTATTGAGCTCTCAACATGGTGCCTTTGAAATACAATTTCTTGTAGTTGCTGCCTTGGCTTATTGCTGTATTGCTTGTGCTCTTCGTTGGTGAATTATATTTCTTGCGTTTTCTGGTGGTCTATTTTGATGGTTCTCTCAGATCAAGTGTTCACAGCCTTCTCCCCAGATGCTTTCTTTCCCCCTCCTTTTTGCCTGCTGAACAGGATTAAGTGCTAATATGAGGTAGCTGCCTTTTTTGGTGCTTGAAGGTTTCTTCCCGAATATGTTTTACCGGTACTTCTACTGCGTGCAACAATTATCTGGTTTCAAAATAAGGATGCTTTATATTGCTGTGCAGCCGCAGCTGCTGCTATAAATGTTAATATTTGTGGCTATGTGCACCTCTTGCTCCAGATAATGTAACTCCTCCTGCTTCTGTTTTTGTTGCTGCAGTCCTTCAGCTAATCCTTTATTGTTATTAGTTTTATGTTATGCCGATATTTGGATTGGCCCTCTATCAAGAATCGACCGTTTGTCTCCCACAGCTTATTTATTCCTTCGGCTCGTCTTTGGTTGCCGTATTGTTCTCTTAGTTGTATTCAAAAAGGGAAAAAAAAAGAAAAAAAAAAGAGATGCAATGACCTGGAATAGTGAAAAACAAGATTAAGACCAACATCCTAAGGTCAATCAAGCATATCGCATAAGATCAATCGCAATAACACCTCGTTAACTGCATAGACAAGCATGATGGTGTTACCAAGATCATACACCTCTGGCTGCATATAGCAAATATGTAAAATAGAAACAAAGTGACACGTCCATCAACCTAAATGCCGGCCATCGTTCATTTCCATATGCAAACTCTCTCCCCTACGCTACATAAATATGTGTTTAGGTTTGTGCATTGATTTACAATTTCAATCATTTTCTAGCTCTTTCACTAGAATGGAAAACAATAGGTCTGAACTGTTGCCAACTATGGTGGTTGTCTTTCTTGTTGGCTTCATCTCCATGTTTAGCTTCTCTCAAGCATTCACTGATGAAGGGAAACCACTAAGAACTTCGGAGACTAGTCAAAAAGGCAAATTTGAAACTTACATTGTCTTTGTACAGAAGCCAGAGGGGGTGGTTTCTGCTGATGACCTGGACAGCTGGTACAAGTCATTTTTACCAGTTACAATTCCAAGTTCAAACCACCAGGAACGCATGGTGTATTCTTACAGACATGTCGCCACTGGGTTTGCTGCAAAACTAACAGCAGAAGAAGCAAAAGCTATGGAAGATAAGGATGGGTTTTTGTCTGCAAAGCCCCAAAAGGTATTATCTCTACATACAACTCACAGTCCAAACTTCTTGGGGTTGCAAAAAAATTTAGGATTTTGGAGAAACTCAACTTATGGAAAGGGAGTGATTATTGGGGTTTTGGACACTGGAATATCTCCGGATCACCCTTCATTCAGTGATGAAGGAGTGCCTCCTCCACCAACCAAATGGAAAGGGAAATGTAACTTCAACGGAACTGTGTGTAACAACAAACTCATTGGTGCAAGAGATTTTACTTCATCGAAAGCTGCACCACCATTCGATGAAGAAGGCCATGGGACTCACACGGCCAGCACAGCAGCTGGAAATTTTGTAAATGATGCCAGTGTGTTTGGCAATGCTAATGGCACAGCAGTTGGTATGGCGCCTCTGGCTCACCTGGCCATTTACAAAGTCTGCTCTGATTTTGGTTGTGCAGAAAGTGATATATTGGCTGCAATGGATGCTGCTGTTGAGGATGGTGTGGATGTGCTTTCGCTTTCCCTTGGTGGTGGCTCAGCGCCTTTTTTTGAAGATTCAATTGCAGTGGGAGCTTTTGGAGCAACTCAGAAGGGAATTTTCGTTAGTTGTTCAGCAGGGAATGAAGGTCCATATAGTGGTTCTTTATCAAATGAGGCCCCGTGGATTCTCACTGTTGGAGCAAGCACCATTGATAGAAGCATAAGAGCAGATGTGTTGCTTGGGAATTCCAATCATTTTTTTGGCGAATCCCTCTTCCAGTCAAATTCACCTCCATATATGAGTCTTGTTTATGCAGGTGCTCATGGTTCTCAATCAGCAGCATTTTGTGCACCAGAATCATTGACAGATATAGATGTCAAAGGCAAGATAGTTCTTTGTGAGAGAGGTGGTGGGATAGCAAGAATAGACAAAGGACAAGCTGTGAAGGATGCCGGTGGTGCTGCTATGATTCTTATGAATGACAAGGATAGTGGCTATAGCACCTTAGCAGATGCTCATGTACTTCCTGCATCACATGTGAGTTACTCAGCTGGGTTGAGCATCAAAGCCTACATAAACTTAACACAAGTTCCAACAGCTACAATCATGTTTCTTGGAACTAAAATTGGTGATAAAACTGCTCCGACGGTTGCTTCATTTTCCTCTAGAGGGCCAAGCTTGGCAAGCCCAGGCATATTGAAACCCGATATTATTGGCCCTGGCGTGAGCATTCTAGCAGCATGGCCAGTTTCTGTGGAGAACAAGGCAGATACGAAGTCCACATTTAACATTATCTCAGGCACCTCAATGTCTTGCCCACATCTGAGTGGCATTGCTGCTCTGCTGAAAAGTGCCCACCCTGACTGGTCTCCTGCTGCCATCAAATCTGCTATCATGACTACTGCTGATTTAGTTAACCTTGGCAACCAGCCAATTCTGGACGAGAGGCTTTTACCTGCTGATATATTGGCCACTGGAGCTGGCCATGTTAACCCATCAAAAGCAAGTGATCCGGATGAAAATAACGATCTGTTCTTTTGCATTTTCATCTCCTGAGTTCGGATTCGATTTTTCTAATGATTGTTTGCAGGCATTTAACCTTTTGAAAGAAAAATTCATTTCAGCCCCCATAATTTGTGCACTAGATTGGGAACTCCCATTCGAATTGGTGTTTGATGCAAGTGACTGTGCCATAGAAGTCGTTCTCTGGCAACAAAAAGACATTGTATTACCTTTCATGAGTCTATTCTTAGGTATAAATAAAAAAAATATATGTACTTTTACAATTAATATTTTTTATAAATAGAAAACTAAAAAAAACTCAGGAACCGAGTCAATTCCTTGATAAAAATGACTATTGAGATACATGAAAATAATTGTAAAAAGAAACCATTGAGAATCATTGTTCTGCGTAAGTTTTACGACGAGCATATATAAGTTCGAAATAGAAAAAAAATATAATTATTAAGTATAATATATAATTTTCTAAACTAAATAGAAAAAAATAAAAATAACTAAGATTTTTATTGCTAAAACCTCTTACATCAATTTTTATAGATTAAAAAAACTCCTACTCGAGCTTAAATTACTTTTACCTTGATCTACATAAGAGCCCTCTTTTTTTTTTTTTCTTTACTTATGGAAAATATTCAGAAAAAAAGTTAGTATAAATAAATTTAAAAAAAAATCAGTGTTTTACTTGTGAAAACGGTTAGTATACTTGTTATCTGAATTTTACAATCAGTCCCCAAGTAGATTAATAACTTAAAATGATAGCTGAGAACTCGATGTCTCGATCAATGGCTAGGTTCTGCTTGTCACCTCCAACGCATGCGAGTTGCTTGCCGTGGCATTTTGTGTTGGAACTGGAATCCATTCCTTCATATTGATTTGACTTTGTAAATTAATGCCGGGCTGCCAGAACCTAGATAATACTGAGTATCAGAATCTCTCCGCTGTTAGGGTTTTTTGCTGCTGTCAGTTGGGTCCCTGACAGTTGATTGATGATGTCTTAGCGTTAAAGAGACACCATGATAAGTTTTCCTTATGGTTAACCTTGGCAAACATTTATGCAGCTTTTGTTAGCCTAGTACAGATCTTTCTCTGATTCTGATTTTGTAAAAACATATTATAATCTTCTTTGTTTGAGATGAGTTCATATTCTAACGAGACACTTTTCAAAGCTCCCCAGTAGTATTTGAAGATCTAGAGATACATCCGGAAGGCCTTATTGAGAAAGCAGCAATGGTGGCCTGTTAAAATTGCTGAGGGCAAGGAGGTCGCGGATCCATTATCATACTTGCTGTCATATTTGTTAGAAAATCACAGGCTGAAGTTCCAAAGAAATTTATCTTCCTTCGTCTTCCTCCTCCTTTCTCTATCCTTCACTTTAATTCACAAATTTAGTGCTCCAGGAATAATATGGCCTTATTTGAGCATCCTATGTAACATATCTCTCAGTTCCATTTACATGTTGAGGTTTAACGGTGTAAACATAACCAATCTCTGGGTTGAGTGCCGAAAGGAGTGCACAGCATAAGAACTTGAGGGAATACTGAGAGAGAATAAGCATTACAGCATATTTCACGAGATTCTTTACATTAACTGTAAACTAAAAGAGAGAGAGGACAGGGGCTATATATATATATATATATATAATATTTGTTTTGAGTTCTCACACTTTTATGATAGAGATTGTATGCTTGTTGAGTAAACACAATTGAATTAATTTTTTTTATTAATTTTATTATTTAATATTGGATTGATTGAGGTATTAATGAATCTTTCCTTATATAACATTATTCAATGAATAATGCTTTGTTTGTTTTTCTTCTATGATTTTTTTTCAATCAATATTTTTTTCTCCTTTTAATTTCATTTATTAATATTAAATTTATTTTTTATTGACTTATCACACTCTCATTATATGGATCGTGAGTTTGACAAGTTAATCTAATTGACTCAATTTTTTTTCTTTTTTTTAATTGATTTTTTTTTAATTTCATCCTTTAATATTTAGTTGATTGGAAATTAAACTTCATAATTTATTTTGTTTACTTTTTATTATGTTATTCCGGTCTCATAACCCATAAATGATGCTTAACGAATTAACCCGAGTTAGCCCAGCTTGTTTTTTGTGTCCTTTTTTTAATCGATTTTTTTTTAATTTTATCATTCAATACCGGGCTAGTTGAGTTACATAATCTGTTTTGATGTGTTTTTTTATTGTGATATCTTGGTCTCATGATCAAGATCATGAATTTTGACATTTTAACCCCAATTAAATCGGTTTGTTTTTTTTCTTTTTAAGAGGTTATCTCAGCCTAATAACCTGGGACATGGTTCTTTCAACATTAAAATTGTTTTTTATTGGTTTGTCCTCATATTATGATGACCTGGGCTATGAGTTTGGTAAGTTAACTCAATTGACTAAGTATTTTATTGACTCTTTCTTTTTTCAATTTCATAATTTAATGTTATGTTTGATTGTGAATTAAGTTTCATAATTTGTTTTTATTTGCTTTTTATTAGGTAATTATACTCTCATGACTCGAAAATAATGTTTAATTGGTTAATGTAGGTTGACTTGACTAATTTATTGTGTTATTTTTTTAATTAAAACTTTTACAAATTTCATCGTTTAACATTGAATCCAACATGTGCAATTGAGAATTGAGTTTTATAATTTATTTTGAATTGTTTTTTATGGAGTTATCCAAATCTCATAATCAAGTTACGGATTTAGCAGGTCAATCTAAGTTAAATCAAGTTATTTTTTTCTATGAGATTATTTTATTCTAATGACTTATGTCATAAGTTTGGCAGATTGACTCAGTTATTTTTATGTTATTTTTTAATTGATTTTTTTAAATCTCATCCTTTAATATTGAGCTGATTGGGGATTGAAGTTCGTAATTTGTTTTGATTTGATTTCCATGATGTTAACTTGGTTTTATGACCTGGATTGCGGGTTTGACAAATTAATTCAGTTCGCTTTTTTAGGTATTTTTTTTTTAATTTCATCCTTCAACATTGGGTTGATTGGAAATTATGATTTATAATTTGTTTTAATTTGTTTTCTATTGGGTTATCATGATCTCGTAATCCAGATTACATATTTGACATGTTAACTAGGGTTGATCTAAGTAAATCTAGTATGTTGTTATCTTAATATTAAAAAAAGATGTTATCTCTTGGAATTATTTTTAGTCAAATTATGTTTTTACGGGTCGTATGAGTTATTTTTCGATCCATAAAATTAACCAGGTTATATCGAATCAAACCTCACAGTTTTTTTTTTCACTAAAAACAAATATTAGTAATATCCGAATATACTTTTTTATATTTAAAGAAAAATTTAACCCGACACACCACACCACATAACTTGCACGGTAAATATTCTATGGCCTGCCTTCTCTACCCGAGAAAAATTTGTCATATACATCTAGAGGATGTGAAAAGCTCCCTGTTTCGGCATGAAGGCATATACTGATTGATGACGGACTGGGCTTCGGTCTGCTTTCAAATTTCAGATTCGGCTAAACACATCTTGCCTCGGAAAGAGTTAAAAACTAGAAGGTTACAAATACAATAGCTAGAGGGAAAAGAAAGCAAAATCAAGACTTAGTCGATATTTAAGGGTGGTAAAGACTGATGCCGCAGAAATATTCCATCTCCAGATTTTTGCATGAAGTCTTATTCTGGAAACATATATCCTAAATATGCACACGGAGACAAACGCAATGAGAAGGAAGTCATCAGAATGAGGCATGGAAAGCAATAGATTCGGGAACTTGAAGACCAGGTCAGAGTATCATGTTTTGCATGGTGATGAAGGTCCATTTCTTTTAAGCGGCAAGTATGGTAGAATAATATTTATCCATGACCAAACGACGATTCATAAATTTTATCCATGCATGTGAATTGATTTATATTCTTACAATTTAGATAAAGTATTTGTAAATATATTTTATGAAAAGCGGATCACTCCTTTATGTAAAAGAATTTATAAATACTTATAATACTAATAGGAGAACACTTTGCAATTTTTTTAAAATGTTAAAATATGAATGTTAGTGGAATTATCAAGTTTTATTTTCACTCAATTTAAATATCTTTTTTATAAAATAAAATAAAAAAGTATTTCAGACCAAAAGACGTTTCATGTTGCCGTCTTAACTAAGAAGGCAACAATAAAAACAAAAGCAGCAGGACATTCCATAATCCATGATACTGCAGTAGCAAAACTTGATTCACACTGACAAACTCTACTGAATATGCCGGCCATGGATCTCTCTCTTTTTTCCCTACTACTATATATGTTGGTCTTGAACCGATTATAGGAACACAACCCAGTTGTCATAAATATATGTATCTTTTCCTTCTGTTTCATGAAGAAAATTAACTTGTTTACAGCTATGGCTATCATTCCTTTACTCCTACTAATTTTCATGCTTAACTTCTGTCCTGAGATTGCTCAAGCTACTCAGCGCACAACTAAAATAACCGAAAAGACCACCTTATTAAACTACATTGTCCATGTCGCAAAACCAGAAGGCAGAACTTTGGCAGAGATTGAAGATCTCGAGAGTTGGTACCAATCGTTCTTACCAGTTAGCACAGCAAGCTCGCAGAAGCAACAACGCATGCTTTACGCATACCAAAATGTAATGAGTGGTTTTGCAGCAAGATTGACTCAGGAGGAAGTGAAAAGCATGGAAGAGAAGGATGGCTTTCTTTCAGCACGGCCTGAAAAGATATTACATCTACAAACAACACATACCCCCCGCTTCTTGGGTTTGCATCAGGAACTGGGATTCTGGAAAGAATCGAATTTTGGAAAGGGAGTGATCATTGGAGTGCTAGATGGTGGAATCTTCCCCAGGCACCCGTCATTCAGTGATGAAGGAATGCCACCACCTCCTGCCACATGGAAAGGGAGGTGCGATTTTAACGCTTCAGACTGTAACAACAAACTCATTGGTGCAAGGTCATTCAATATTGCAGCCAAAGCCAAGAAGGGATCAGCAGCAACTGAACCACCAATTGATGTAGATGGACATGGCACCCACACAGCAAGCACAGCTGCTGGTGCCTTTGTAAAAGATGCTGAAGTGCTAGGAAATGCCAGAGGCACAGCAGTTGGAATCGCGCCTCACGCTCATTTAGCAATTTACAAAGTGTGCTTTGGTGACCCTGGGGACGATTGTCCTGAAAGTGATATATTAGCTGGGCTTGATGCAGCTGTCCAGGATGGTGTTGATGTGCTCTCACTTTCTCTTGGTGGAGATTCAGTTCCTTTCTTTAATGATACCATTGCCATAGGATCATTTGCAGCAATTCAAAAGGGAATATTTGTAAGCTGTTCAGCTGGAAATTCTGGCCCTTTCAACGGCACATTATCTAATGAAGCCCCGTGGATACTAACAGTTGGAGCAAGCACTGTAGATAGAAGATTTGCTGCTATTGCAAGGCTTGGAAATGGTGAACAAATTGATGGTGAATCCCTCTCCCAACATAGTAACTTCCCTTCAACACTATTACCTCTAGTTTATGCTGGCATGAGCGGTAAACCAAATTCCTCTTTATGTGGTGAGGGAGCATTAGAAGGTATGGATGTGAAAGGAAAAATAGTCTTGTGCGAGAGAGGAGGGGGAATAGGCAGAATTGCTAAAGGGGGAGAAGTGAAAAACGCCGGCGGTGCTGCCATGATACTCATGAATGAAGAAGCCGATGGCTTCAGCACCAACGCTGATGTTCATGTTCTTCCTGCAACACATGTCAGCTTTGCTGCAGGGCTGAAGATCAAAGCGTATATAAATTCAACACAAGCACCGATGGCAACGATCCTATTTAAAGGAACTGTCATTGGAGACCCATCATCTCCTTTTGTTGCTTCCTTCTCATCACGAGGCCCCAACCTGGCAAGCCCGGGAATTCTGAAACCTGACATCATTGGGCCTGGAGTGAGCATTTTAGCTGCATGGCCATTCCCTCTTGACAACAATACGAACTCAAAATCAACCTTCAACATAATTTCTGGCACGTCAATGTCATGCCCACATCTTAGTGGCATCGCCGCCTTGCTCAAGAGCTCTCATCCTTACTGGTCACCTGCTGCTATCAAATCGGCCATCATGACTACTGCTGATACCCTAAACATGGAAGGCAAACTCATTGTCGACCAAACACTTCAACCTGCTGACGTCTTTGCCACTGGGGCAGGCCACGTTAATCCATCAAGAGCAAACAACCCAGGATTAGTTTACGACATCCAACCTGATGATTACATTCCTTACCTATGCGGTCTGGGCTACGCAGATAACGAAGTTAGCATAATTGTGCATGAGCAAGTTAAATGCTCAGAAAATCCAAGCATTCCTGAAGGTGAGCTGAACTACCCTTCATTTGCTGTCACTTTGGGACCTTCGCAGACATTCACAAGGACCGTGACAAACGTTGGCGATGTAAATTCAGCTTATGAAGTGGGCATCGTTTCCCCACCAGGAGTTGATGTGACTGTCAAGCCTTCCAAACTCTACTTTTCAAAGGTGAATCAGAAGGCAACATACTCCGTAGCGTTCTCTCGCACTGAATATGGTGGCAAAACCAGTGAAACTGCTCAAGGATACATAGTATGGGCGTCTGCTAAATACACTGTTAGGAGTCCAATTGCTGTAAGTTTCAAGTAGGAAAAGATGCATCTATGGATTCTTATCGGTGGTATAAATTTGGACTCTGAAACTAAAACTTAATTCACACCAGATGTCCTGTATCCAGTTTCTTTTTTTCTTTGGATTTAAGATGAAAAGAGAGAATAAGAAAAGTTTTCATTTTTCTTGCAGCAGTAAACTCTTGCTTCTTTCCTTTTATTTCGAACATTAGTTATTCCCACAGCCAAACCCCACCAGCATAATGTGGGGAACTCACTGATTGCCATACCAGCATAATGTGGGAACCTAGACATTCATAGGGAAATGTCAAGGGAATCGGTCATTGCCATATTCTGACAACTGGAAGCACTCTCTTTCAAATGTTATCTTTCTCACATGAACAAAAACAAAAGGAGAAACAAAAGGAGAAACAAAAGGAAATTACCTTCCAATCGGAAAGAATGTTGGATAAAGCACGTACAGATTACAACAATAGTTAAAGCAACCACCAAAAACACTTTTTCTCACAGGAAATTGCAAAAGATATTTCATCCAACAAAACTACAGAGTAGTGGCACTACAGCCTTCCGTGGCCAAATGTTACATGAAGACATACCATATTACGGAACTAGAGCACAGGGAGCATGAAACTTGCCGTAAACAGGGAATAGCACAGGACATATCTCTGACTTCTTTGCACCCAGTTGCTGGACCACTGTACAATATGTTTGTACACCCTCATGCCATCAGATACAAAGAAGCTGAATCTAAAGGTCTTTGAATAATGCTCCACAATAAATAGAAAGTTTCAGAAGCATAGGCAAAAAGAAAGCAATAGGGCATGACCAGAAGTTGTCTGTAATTGACAATTTTGTTGATTGAATAATAGCACTTATCATAGGCAAAAACAGTAACAAAGAAAACACCATGATGAAACCCTCAAAGTTCAGGAGACAAGTGTTTCCATGCTTCATCAATAATCTCCATGGAGTTTGCTCAACCAGATCCAAGAAACAAATGAGAAAATACCAAGTTGTACCAAGCTTCAAACAACTTACTAGTCCACAAAAGCTTCAAGTATCTGTTCCAAATTGGAGATTAGATGCCAGAAAACCAGGAGAAACATCCGAACTTTCTGGACTGCATAACCTCAAACTGTGTTCAGTTTAGGTACAAGGGAAAATGAATGCTCTGGAAACCCCCACCCCTAAATCATCCATCATATGGTCTCCATCAAACATTCTGATCCAAGAAAAGCCGCGACAAACTTAATCATGTGATATGTCAACCAAATCCAGGAGGCACATCAGGGTCTTCATCACTGCTGTCACAGGGCTCCTTTGGCTCAACGTCTGCAGAAAAGCCTGGTGGGGGAAGATCAACATCATTCACCTTCAGCATGTCCTCTGAATGGTTGGGCCTTTTCTTCTTTGCTTCTGGAGGACCTTCACATGGCATAGGCAGCTGCAACTGTTCTCTCTTTTCATGGTTACTGTTCTGATGATTGTTTGATAGAGAGAAGCCTGGTGGTTCTTTTGGGTCACTAGACAAGTTATCATCCATTGATACAGCTGATGCCTTTACCAGACCTTTATAGTTAGTTCCATTCTCAACTACCATTGCACCATGAGTAGATGATTCACCGTCACCCTTCCTTTCAGGGTTGACCAATTTATTATAGACAGATTGCACTGTCTCTGTGATTTCATTTTTCATTCCATCAGCTGATCTAATGACTTCCCATACACCATCAGAAATTTGGCTCGTCAGTTTGTTCCTAGTGATTACAAACAAAACACAGGAACCATCATCAAATACAAAGCATTTTCAAGACTCAAATCAATTCAATAGTTGAATAGCTTCCAATTTCTTTGCCAAAGAATTGAACTTGAATTCTGAAATTTCTCCAAAATAAAAAATAAAGTTCACAGAACCAAATCTCTGAAACCATAGAAAACAATCAAACATTTTGTGCAGATATGCTAGGACCCCACTTTGCATAGAAGATTGGTAGCCCCTCCAAGTACTCTATTCAAAATCATCAAGCAGCATAGAAAAATGAGAAACTTACCCAACCTCATCGTATAAGGCATCAAAAAGCTGTCGGGGTTTCATACTTTCAGCACCAGCACGATTAAGTGTTGCTGAATGTCTCACAATGGAAATAATGTTGTTGCGCAACTCTTCCTGCCAGTCAAAACTTTTGTTTAGATATACTGATGAAGTAACAAGAAAGCACAAGACCACACCAAATGCTTCAAACAGAACTTTCTTAATCAAATTCCAAGTCAGTTGTCACATGCTTCAGAGCAGTTAGTGGCAACGAGGATAAAAGACTATCCAGCTTTTCACCTTATACAAAAGTTCAGTTTGGCGGGGATACCGATAGAGGTCTTATACGTTAATGATGAGAATCTATGCAAATCCAAATAAAAACACTCCCCATGCCAAAGCGCTACAGATCAAGCAAAATGCATAATGTCAAGATTCAAACCAAAAAATCCCCTGCAATCCCACTCTCCAATGTTTTGCCGGAGCCAGTGTCCCTAAAGTTAAACAAAGTTCAGTGTTTTCATATTGTAAAGGAGTATAATTACACAAACCAACTACTAAATATTTACCCTCGCTTTGTAGGAAGGGAAGTGGGGAGGATAGGTTTCCTTCTCTTCCCTTCCCTTCTAATCAAAAAACTAATTGGATGAGTGGGTGGGTGGGTTAGTATCTATCCTTTCTCCCTTCCAATCCTCCATCCTTTCCCAAATTACTAAACAATTACACTGCTTTTGCATTAAAATTTATTAATGAAATAAGAAAACTCCCTTTAAAAAATTTAATCAACAAATTCCTTAATCACTACTGCTTTATGATAAATCATTCTTTCATTGGGTTGGCATATCAATTCTAACGTCAGTGATTAAATTAAAAGCAACGAAGAAAAACCTAGGGGGGAGAGAGAGAGATTCGATCGTACATTGTCTTTGAGCTTGCGGATGATGTTGAGACGGAGATTGTCGAAGTCACCATCGTCTTTCAGTTTAGCTATTACCTCCTCTTTGCTTACTGTTGTTGTTGTTGATGATGATGATGATATTCTCTTCTTTTTGTTGCTCTCCATGACCCGCTCTCCTCTTATTTCCTTCCTCTCTTCTCTGCTTTTCTGACTCCACATTTTTTTTTTGTTTGAACGTTTGGGTGTTTTCTTTCAGGGATGTTACAAATATTGAGGTCATGTGTAATATTTATATATTTAACCTTAACTTTAAAAATTTTAAAAATAAATATTATGGATTTAGCTGCGGGTCAGAATTTTTAAAATACAGTCAATTTTTACATGTTTTATTTTTATATTTAATAATTTATGGATTAAGTATTTATGCAATTTTAGGGACTCTTTACAGAGTCAGGAAACATATATTTATTAAATTTAAAATACAAGGACAAAGTTAGACAAAATCATAAAATACAACCTCTAATTTGTCAAATCTAAAATACAAGGATAAAATATTAACCTTGTATTTGATCATAAACATAAAGTAAATTTTTCTATATTAGTATTATACAGTGAAATATTAGAATTAAATAATTTTTTTCAAACTTGTAATTGAATCAAGAATAGAGAAACTAGCTCTCAACTCTAAAAAGACTTAATCAAATATCTATGACAACAACATGGTAACGAGTAGAATTATTAAATTTGAGTTTATTATATTATTATGATTTTATAGTATTTTTATGTTGTTTTATTTCTCATTATGGTTGTATTTTTTTAAGTTAATTAATCCCATTTGTTGTTGTGGGTTAGAAGAACTTGAAAAAAGTCTTATAAATTGATATCAAGGTAAAATTAAATATTAATCAACAAGTTTAAAATAATCAAGAAATTTCAACATTGTTAATTAAAAATACATTAACCTAAAAATACATCTATCTAGTTGATTAAAAATTAAAACATCTCTTTTGTATAATTTCTAACTTTCTATTTGCAAAATAGGTTGCAGAAATCATATCCAACTTAGAAATATCCATTTTAATAATTTTATCTTTTATCTTTATCCTTTCTAATTTTTGTTTCTCCTAACTTTGTTGTATCATTGTAACTTATTGCTCTAACATAAATTTCCTTATTTATTTATTTTTTTGTTCCTTAATTTCAACTAAAGTATCTTTAAATTGTTGTAAGAAATTTGTTACAGTTTTCTCTCCAACTTTCTCCTTACCTTGTATATGTTTAGGTTGTTCATTTGTAGTCTTTTGACTAATTGGCCTGTCTTGATAAATCAATAGTTCATTATCTTGTTCTAAACTAACAGAATTGAGAGTAAATGGAGTTGATGAAACGGAACTTGCACTGGTATGACCTTTTTATTTTTTTATTTGACTTTTGTTGTTGACTTACACATTTCTATTGTCATTTGGGTTTTTTTATAAGATAACTCAACAATGTTCAAATTGAAATCATTTGCTAATATAAGAAGCGTACATTTACCAAGCATCATTAATCTGATAAAAAATAAGATAAATTTAATATGATAAAAAAATATTTAACAATTTAACATAAAAATGAATATTAAAATTACCCTTAATTCTTTAGTCATTCCACTTTGATAGCAATTTTCAATTTGGGTAACAACAGCAAATTTATCAATTTCTTTATTTATTTTTTACCATCAACTTAAGATGTTTAATTACTTGTAAATGATTGTTTAAATTTCCTCCATTCTTTATAAAATAAGCATATACTCAAATCCAAAAATGTTTTGTTTGTTGATCAACTTCTGTGATTGAATCTCTTCTTGCATTTAATCATACAAATATAAGTAAATAATCTTCACCGGACAATAACTTCTTACTTTTTTGTTGGTTTTTCACTAGTTGGACAATTTAATTAGAGTATGTAGAATATTAATTATTTGATTAAAATCACTTAGTTGAGAGGGAATATATCATAACTCGCTTATAAGAAAATTGGTGAATGAGTTTGGCAAATTTGAATCTATTTACATAAAAAAAATTAAATTAGAAATTTTTGATATAACATATATTCAAATTATACTTTAAAACACCATTAATTGATGTCATAACTTGATTTTAACCCTCATTTTTCTACATATTTCTAAAAAGATGAAAAATCATAAATAAATAAAAGAATAAAAGGGAAGGGGATTAAAATGGAGTGACAAAAGAAAATGAAGAAATAAAAAATAATAAGAGACAATCGGGAGACAGTGCCCAAAACATGAAAAAGAAAAATAGGAGGGGACATTTTGGGAGACAGTGCCCAAAACATGAAAAAGAAAAATAGGAGGGGACATTTTGCACAAAGTAAGGTTAAAAAGAGGGAATGAAAAGGAGGCTATAGGTTTTATCATGCATGGACCGTAAAACTTCACCTGAATGGAGAAGCTAGGTCAAGGTGCTTTGAGATTTGAAGTAGCATCAGTTTTTGAAGAGGAAGAAGGGGAAAATACAGACGGAATATAGTCGTTGCTCAATTTTTATTTGTACCTTCTCCATGTTTCAGCTTTCTTGATAGAATGTGCAGAAATTTTACATGTTGACTTAACAATCCTGTTGAAGTTGCTAAAAAGAGAGAAAAACAAAGCTAACATGATCATTATTCCCTTCCTTTTACATGCTGCGTTGTAGACGTTACTGAAGAGATAAATTGGTATTTTTTTTCTTCTATAAATATACCTTTTTATTTCACTATAAATTGTTCTTTAATATATTTTAATGAATTGATATAATTTGGTGGACTTGATAAATCTAAAAATAACTCGGATTATTCTTGATCAATTTAATATTAAAAAATAAAATAAAAAATAATAATAAAAAATTAACCCGAGTAAATTCATTAAATCACGTAATACAGATTATGAGACCAAAATAATCTCATAAAAAATATAAAATTTAAACAGAAAAATAGTAAAAATTTATTATAATAAATAATATTTTGATATATATATATATATATATAAAACATTTTCCTAAGATAAATGATAAAATAACATTCTACTTGGCATAGAACATACAAGGGAACTAAGAAAAAGCCAAGAACCCTTTTCCGTAGGATAAGAATGCATCCCGGTAGGGTGCTCCTCTTAAAGAAGCTTCAAAATGGCCATTGCAATTTGGAGAAGGTGAAAAGAATTGGGCTGGGAGGAATAGTGGATGCTAAATACCACATAAAATCCTACACCTAGTAAAGAGTAAAGACTGAAAAGTAGCCAATATCTTTTTAGCAGGCCTTGATTAGACGAGGACCATTCTAACTTTAGTTTTTTGCTCCTCCAAGGAATTCCAGAGTTGAATTCACAGCAAATATGAGCTTTTTCTAGTCAAAACATGAAAGAAATGGGCCAAAATTATTAAACGCCCTACTCCTTTTAGGCCAGGCAAACGTCTCCGATGGGAGAATATGAGCTCAAAAATTCTATTTTAATTGTATAAGTTTTTAAAAATATTTTTTATTTAAAAATATATTAAAATAATATTTTTTTAATTTTTTTTAAATCAACGCATTAAAATAATCTAAAATATAAAAAAATATTAATTTGAAGTAAAAAAATAAAAAAATTATTATAATAGAAACAAATGATCAATCCTTGTCTGCATTATATATGGAAAATGCCAATACCGCTAGCATGACCTGCATCCAAATTGCAGTCAAGGGACATGATTGCTGATACAGTCTTGCAAATCCTGACTTTTTTAAAACTTGTGGTGCAAATTTCATCTTCTCGTGTACAGTTGCTCGTCATGTGAATGTTAGTGCTAGACTACTTAGCTTTGGAAGCAACTTCAAGGCTCTGGGCTTAAAAATAATTGAATTTTCTGACCCCAAAGTTGGTTGATGCTTCTTGATGATGTTGAATTGTCCTAGCATTGGGCCATGAAACATTGAAAAGAGAAGCTAGCTACCCTAACACTCAGAAAGGACTTGCAGCATGATATTCGTGAATCTTCGTGTTCACGAATGCATTGGGCCGTATAAAGTGAATCTTCGTGTTCATCGTTTACATCTGCAAGAGGAAAAGTAAAAGGGCAGTGGGGTTGGTGTGAAATAGTTTACAGCATGATATTCAAATAGTTTCGAACCCATTTCCTTCAGCATTCCCAACTACCTCCTCCTAGTGTAGGTCCATGACCAGCCAATAACTTAGAAACCAACCTACCACCCATTCTATAAAACGTATTGAATGAAATTATATATATGTTTCTTTGTAGATTCATTGTTGTAATTGGTTTTTATAGCACAAAATATATGGTATGTTATTATTTTTTAATTAATTGGATATAATGTGTTTCTTTTTTGGGTTATAATGAGAATAATCATTCTTAATCTCTAATTAAATATCCCCTGGCCACTCCTTTCATGAATTGAACTTGGAGAGCTTATAAAAAAATAAAATTAAAAATCTAATTTTAACTATTGATGCGTTCATTTAAACACAATAAATTGTTGGTGGAACCTTAACTTCTTGTGACAGAGAAATGTTACACACTTGGCTCATACCAAAATATACAAACACATGCAGTCAAAGGGCAAAGTATCTCTGTCAAGAAAATTATCATAGCTATTGGCTTTAAAAAACAACTGCTGCCTGCTAATTGCTATGCCCCACTGACGGATCCATGGCCTACACAAGACCCCAACATGTGCAATGCAATCCAACAGCACACCAAGCAGCAAATACAATATGCGTCATGGCTTGGCTCCTTTGCCTGTGCTCTGACCCCTGGAATCTGTGAAGGAGTACAAAACTGAGGACTCCTCACCTAATGAAACGGCCGGTCAATATGATTTTCTTTAAGATGAACTTCATCAATGGCCTCCATGGGACCATTTTCTTTTGCAATCCAAGGAATTTATATAACAAGATCAAGCCAAAAGGGTTTATTAACAAGATCTGAGCTTTCAATCTTGCTGACCTAGCTAATAGTTACAGGATCATGACCTCTTCCTTGCATGGATCTCCTTCTCTCTGTAAAACTAGATGTCATGCTCGCGCAGGCTTGTAGCATGCCTGTGTGTTATCGTAAAACAAATATAAATTAAAAAGTATACAGAAAAAACTATTGCAATCAACAATGTTTTAAAAAAAAATTACAAAATTTTTTTTGAAAAAAAATAAAAGAAAAAAACCGTGCATGGAAACACTGTAGCAATCTATAGTGTTTCATAAAGAAATATACAGTTATAATTCTCAACCATCTCAATATTAAAAAAATAAAATTGACTGTAGCAATCCATAGTATTTTAAAGAAAAAAAATACAAAGCAAAATTCTCAATCAGCTTAATATTAAAAAAATAGAAGCAACAAAGACAATTTAAAAAAAATCATATGAAAAAACAAAAATCATAAAAAAAAAGAAAAAAAAAAAGATCAATCTTCAATGTTTTGTGAGGAAAACTACAGTTGTAATTCTCAACCAACTCAATATTAAAAAAATAAAATCGACAAAAATAATTTTGAAGAAAATTATAAAAAAAACATAAAAACCATGTGAAGAAACACTATAGCAATCCAAAATGTTATAAAGAAAAAAATTAAAAAGCTAAATTCTTAACTGTCTCAATATTAAAAAAATAAAATCGACAAAAATAATTTTGAAAAAAATCATTAAAAAACATAAAAATTATGTGGGGAAACACTGTAGAAATAAAAAATGTTTTAAAGAAAAAAAACTACAAAACTAAATTCTTAACCATCTCAATATTAAAAAAATAAATTCAATAAAGATAATTTTTGAAAAAAAACATGTGGAAAAACACTGTAGCGAAGCAAAAACTATGTGGAAACACTGTAGCAATCGACAATGTTTCAAAGAAAAAAACTATAAAGCTAAATTCTCAAGCAGTTTAATAGTAAAAAAAATAAAAGTGACAAAGATAATTTTGAAATATATATATATATATATATATATATATATATATATAAAGATAATTTTGGGGGGGGGGATAAAAAAATGAAAAAAAAAGGCATGTGAAGAATGGAAAAAAAATACAATAAAAAAACATATAAAAAAAACTACAGTAATTTCCATCCAAAGTTGGTCAACGAAAAACACTTTCCAGTTAAAGAAAAATTTGGCTTGGTTTCCAGAAAAATGTTTTCCTAGAAAATTTAGGCGGAAAACATTTTCTGGAAGTTGTGAAAAATTTAGAAATGTCATATTATTTGCTGATTATATCAAATTTAATCATCAAGCTTTTGATTGCTATATATATTTTGTTTTGAATATTTAATTTTCAATTTTATTTTTTAAAATTTAATTTTTATATTAACTTTGGTCCTCATTTTTATAATTGTTATTTGAATTTTCCCTTATTATTTTTTTATTGAAATTTTTTATCTATCAAATTCGATTCTCATTTTTTTTATTGTTACTTATTTTATTTAAAATAATTTATGAAATTTTAATTATTATTATTTTAATTTCTTCATCTTTCATCTTTCTTTTATTTTTTAGATTTGATTTCTATTATTTTGATTATTATTTATTTTATTTAAGATAATTTATGAAATTATATTTTTTTTCAATTTCATTCTCATTCAACTTTTTAATTTATAAGATTTGTTCCTTATTATTTTAATAAACTTGAGAAAATAAAATATTAATAAGTTATTTTTCATGATATAACTAAACACTGGAAAATATTTTTCAACTTAGTTTTCATTACACTATCAAATATCAGAAAATAATTTATTTTTTTAAAATTTACTTTTCTAAAATTTACTTTTTTAAAAAAATTAGTTTACAGCGGGGCATAAAATACAACCATTCTCGCAACGACCATGATTGCAAGGAACGTATAACAAGATCAAGAGAAATAACGTCAACACCCAAGATTTGCCAATGGCTTCATACGCAAATCAAGAATGCTTTCAGTCAAATGACGACCTCCCTATAGTCCTCCTGCATCGTCTCCCTTCATTCAACTCGCCACTGAAAGACATACTACAGCCTCACTTCCACCTCCTCGATCCAGCTGATTCACCTGAACCTGCTAGCTCCTTCCTCTCCTGCCATGCAAAATCTGTTAGAGCTCTCATCTGCATCTACAATACTCCCCTGAGTGCAGAAACCCTCAATCTCCTTCCTTCTTTGGAGCTGATAGTGGCAGCCAGTGCTGGCGTTGACCACATTGATCTAGAGGAATGTCGATACCGTGGAATTATTATGACTAATGCCAGCACAGCATTTGCGGAGGATGCTGCAGACCATGCCGTGGCACTGTTGATTGACGTTTGCCGTAGAATATCTACTGCTGACCGGTTCGTTCGTGCTGGCTTGTGGCCAGTTAAGAGAGACTGTTCACTTGGTTTCAAGGTTTATTATCTTGTTTCTCTATCTTTTTTGCTTTAAACTCATCTGTTGATTGAATTCATATTTTAGCTTGAAGTTGGTTTATAATTGATAGAGCTATGGTGAAGTTGTTATTCAAAACTATTTTGAAAAAAAAAAAATTTTAGTGTTTTTATATTATTTTAATATAATAATATCAAAAATAAATTTTAAAAAATAAAAAATATATTATTTTGATATATTTTTTAAAAAAAATATTTTAAAAATCAATCATTATTGTAATAAGATATAAATCTCCTTAAAAGCCTCAGCCACATGATTGCTAAGCCCGATAAAAAAGTTAAGTGTAACTTCAATCAGAATTCTAAAGTTAATTATACCAACATGAGGTAATAAAGTGATATTTTGAAATATTCTTATTCCAGGAACTCATGAAGATGGAATCATGATTTTTGTACGTAGTTGATATTATTTGGAACTATTTGTTAGAGAAAGATAGCTTTAATTTTAGCATGCTATTGAGATATGAGGTACGTAGCTAGCTAATGGATGGATTGAGTCTGATATTGGGGCGGAAAGGGAAGCTAGCAATAGCACACACCTATGGGTGCAGTGCAAAAATGTCAAAGAAGCTGCTCCCCTGCCACGGTTATGCCTATGTAGTGGAATAGTAAGGAGATTTTAACTTTTGATGCAGGTTTTTAAGTGCTTATAATACTTGTTACGCAGGAAATGACATAAATTATATATTATTCGGCATTTAAAGCATCGCTGCCTTTGTTGATTTGTGTATATATGTATATATAGACGGGCAGCATTGCTTCATTAATTTTCTTTGCTGTATGACTACTGGATTTGATAGAGCACATTATTATTGGTAAATTGTTTCTTAAGAAACATAAATGTAATTGCAGATGGGAAGAAAACGAGTTGGGATAGTTGGACTGGGAAGAATTGGATTTGAAGTAGGAAAAAGACTTGAGGCTTTTGGCTGTAGCATCGCTTACAACTCACGAAAGAAGAAGCCATCAGTTCCATTTTCTTACCATGCTAATGTCCTTGACCTTGCAGAAGACAGCGATGCTCTCATTCTTTGTTGTTCACTGACAGAACAAACTCACCATATAATCAACAAGGATGTGTTAGAAGCGCTGGGAAAGGAAGGGGTGATCATCAATGTTGGACGCGGAGCTCTCATTGATGAAAAGGTGTTGGTGCAGTTTTTGTTGAGGGGAGATATTGGTGGCGCCGGCCTTGATGTGTTTGAGAATGAGCCTGATGTTCCCAGAGAGCTATTTGAACTTGATAATGTAGTTCTGTCTCCACACCGTGCTATTTTCACCTCAGAATCACTTGAAGCATTACATGAACTAGTTTTCACCAACTTAAAGGCCTTCTTTTCAAATAAACCTTTGCAATCAGTCTTTCAGATTGAATGAAAGGATTCTCCAATTATGTGATGTAATTGTTTCACATGTTGACATGTGTTATTATAATTCCACTGTAGTATATGTTATCTTCAAAATAAAGCCAATTATTTGGTTACATGTAATACAACATATTTATTATTAATAAAAGTTTTTTTTAATATTTAATTATATTAAATTAATGAATCTGATATTTGATTAATGAATCTGGAATAATGATAAAATTCATGGAAAAATAATGCTTTGCATAGAAAATTATAAAATTTTTATAATTATGAGATTCCTAATGCATTAAAATATTGTTCTTAAATGTTCTTGGTCAATACTTTATTAATACTGGATAATAATTAGAGTTGTTAAAACTAATGCATATTATATTTATTCTTTTATAAAATGAAGTGATTGCTCTCATAAACTGAGGTATAAGGAATGCTTGAAACTAACATGCAGGTGATTATCAGATAACATGTACACTGAATTGACCCGTAAAAAAATTTCATATGGAAAGATCACTTATGTTTATACTCACGTGATAGTTGTATAAGTGATCCTTAAACTTGAGGCCACTAGGTTAAATTATATAAAGAGTGTTATGTTTTGATTCTGGCCATATGTTGTCCTAATCAAGGATAAAAAACGGGAAGAAATTGAGTATAACATAAACTATATAAAGGTATTAATTTGAGTAATCAAGAGATGAGTCATCACCATATATAAATTAAGGAAAATGTTTCATCTATTTTCAATTAGTATTTACTGTGAAATACTTGGCCGAGATGTAATGAGTTTAAAAAGGAGTTTCAAAATCTTATTTAAAAAATCAATTACTATAATACTGAGAATTAAAACGGTTTAACAAAGCAAGCATACTTCATCCTATAATGTCTAAATCAGAATATCCTTGATAAAGGGATAATAATTACATTAAAAAACAGGTCACTAAAATGTTAAGTCACTACCAAAATCTTTAGATTTACCGACGGAATTTTCTGTCAGTATTTGCACTACCATTCTGTTGGTAAAAAAATTACCGATGAAATCACCGACTAAAAGTCTCCGTCGGTGAATCTTTTGTCGGTAATTTTTTGTCCGTCAGTAAGTCTATTGGTAATAAAAAAAATATTATTACCGATGAATTTACTGACAGAAAAAGCGAGCAAAAAAAATATTTCATTCCATCGGTAACTTTCTCAGAAACAAACCGTATGTAATTTCATCGGTAATTATTTAAAAATATATAAATATATATATATATATTACAAAATTATAAAATAATTAAATTAATATTAATCAACACTCTGTGATACTCAAAATGCTTGGAAAAAAGAATATCAACTCAAAAAAATTAGCAACAAACAAATAACATAAAAAATAAATTCAACTAAAAACATTCATATGAAAAAAATTTAAAAATCCTATAAATAAATCAACTAAAAATTGATCTCATATGAAAAAAAAAATCTTACAACAACATTCATGCAATTATTAAAAACAAAACAATTAAAAATAAAATAAAAAACAGATATAGTAAAAAAAACATGAAAAAAGAAGAATTTTTTTTTTTACCTTAATGTAGTTGCAAGTGAAGCTAAGAAGAGAAAAAAACCAAATTCATAAAGTATACTAATTAAAAAAAAACTGAGAAGAAAACATAAGAAAGGAGAAGAAGACATCCTTGAGCATGGAGGAGAAGAGAAGGAGTTGAGGAGAGAAGAGAAGAAAAAGAAGAAGAAGAAGAAAAAGAAGAAAGGAGACGGGTCTGTTGTGAAATTAGAGATTCTAGGCTTTTTATTGAAAAGTTTACCGATGGATAATTAAATATTTAATCATTCCATCGGTGATTCTGTCTATAATATTTAATTTAAATTTTGAATTTAATAAAAAAAATTTAGAAACTGCCAAATATCACCGACAACTTTTCAATTCATTTGTAATATTTAATTTAATTTTTTCAGAAAACCGTCAAATAACACCGATGACTTTTCAATCCATCGGTGATTTTGTCTGTAAAGAAAAATAATTAACAGTGCAATTGAGAAATTAATAGTTCCAGAACTCTTTGTAAAATACCGACAGAATGTTCATTCGGTGATTCCTTTTGTAATTAACATGATGAATAGTGTTGATAGTTTACCAATGATTTTTCTGACGGAATTACCGACAAAATATATTTTGTCGGTAATTCCGTAAGTAAAACTGACATGTCATTAATTTTTTTTAATTATTTTTCCCACTGTAATTCCCTCGGTAAACACTAAGGGAATATTTCTGTCGGTAATATCCGTCAATAATTTACCAACGAAAATATTCTCTCGGTATTTTCGTTTGTATCTATCAATTTTCTGGTAGTGAGTCAAACTATTTATGACTTTCTTAATATTTAGGGGATCATGACATGTTAGTGGACATTGTATTTGATTTTCAAATATAAAACAATTAATTATTGAATTAATAATAAGTTAAATTATTTAATTTACTTAATCTTATTTTATTTAGGATTGTGATTTATATTTGGGGCATCTTATTAGCTAACTTAATGGGTGACATATATAAAAACTATTGATTATAAATTAAATTGAAATGATTAATCAAGTTTGACTTGATTGTTAATAAATTTGAGACATTAAATCAACGTGATTCGTTTGTCCATAATTATTGTGAACGGAGAAATTGTAGACGCGTTAGTGGAAAATGATGGCTTTATTGGTTGGAATTAGAATGTAATCGAGTTGAATTGGTTTTGAGAAATCTGAAAAGGATAGTGGCATGCATCTTGGAAGCGCACTTTTGATCACAAAGAGAGAGAAGTGACGAGAGGAGATGCTTCGGGAGCTAGGGAGAAGAGAGAAAGGAGGGAGAAGAAAAGGGATAAATAAAAGAATAAAAGGGAAATGGTGAAAAAAAAAAAGAGTCAATGGTATTTTCATCTTTTACTAAAATTTGATTATGGTATTGATCACATCAACCCGATATATAAAGTTTAATTTTAAAAAATATAAAAGCAAAGTGTAATAGCTAGCACTCAAATATCAAGAGGTTAGAGTGATTTTCTCTTTTTTAATAAGAAAATAATAATGCTAAATGCTAAAATAAAAATATGATAAGAAAAGATTTTCTAAATAGGATTAAGTGTCACTAATTTAATCATCCATATATATATATAGGTTTCATTAATCCAACAATCCTAATATTTGAGTCTTCTTCTTGTCATATTTTCTTGGTATTTGACGTCACTCGGTAAAAAAAACACAGAATAATTAGCATGCATTAATTAATTTATACAAGATTCTTAACACATAAATATTAAAGTTTATTTTGATCCCGTTTATGAGTCATGAGTGTATGATGAGGCCATCGTATATTTATATTATTTTTCTCCTAATGGAGTGTCGATTTTTTATTTTTTTTTATTTCAGTTTGGTCAACTGTTAGCTACTACTTGCTAAAAAAAATTATATATTGAACTATTTTCAAATAAAGTCGTACTTGAGAGAATATCTTGAATAAAAAACTGAACGTTGACATCCGCAATTAATCTATTAGGAAAACAAAAACTATAATATAATCAGTGAATAGTAGTTTTCTATAATTATTCTTAATAATTTTTCATATTTTGAAGAGTTTTTATGATAATAGAGGAAGTTAAATTTTGTGGGTCACAGAGTTTTTCAACATTGCTAATGGGACCAAGTTAGTCGAACCATTCAAAAAATCATTAATTATAATCAACTTTAGTTTTTTTTTTTAATATAATGCATGCTTTTTACCCTACGTATATATACATATTATATAAGATATTAAATGCCAGGAATATTAAAAAGAAAAAAGAAGATGACGACCTTAGTACGTATATATATGTACTAATTTGTCAAAACTCTTAGTGTTGAGATCGTTTTGTATTTTAACATCAAAGCGTGGGGCGGAAGTAAAATTATGAATAAAGACAAAATAAACTAAACTAAGATAAGAATCTACGAGATGTGTTATTTTTTGTATTTGAAAGAGAATCTGCAAGTGTTTTTAGAACCATAAGAGTTGGAATTTTAGCTCAAATTAAACACAGGATGTAAGTTGGCATGAGATTTATATAGTTAATTTTGCGTGAGAGATAAATTTGGATTTAAAAGCTGGTATTTGGGCTTCTTTTTTTTGTGTGTGTTAGGCAAAAAGATAATAAATAGGAAAATTAGTTTTTTCAATCTGAATTAAACTTTTAAACTTAATAATTTTTAATTAAATTCATAAAACTTATTAAAAGTGTGATTACGTATTTAAAATTAATTAATTCTTTTAATTTTTACCCAATTAACTTTCAAATTTAATTTTTTTGAATTCAATTATATCTTTAATTAAATCAATTAAATATGTTAGAAGTTTAATTAGTTCTTTAAACTTTAATTTATTCTTTCAATTTTAGTGGATGTAAATCTCAACTTTCTTTTTGTTAAGTTTTTCTTCAACTTATCTTGTTATAATATCTCAATTTAATTATTCTTCTAGCTTTTTGATATGTTTTAACTGAAAAACTTATCTTTTTGTGTCTAGAAAAGATTTTTAAATTTTAAATTTTTATTTTTTTTAGGATTTTTGAATAAAAAATATATCTATTTCTAAAACAATTTTGTAGATACAAAAGTGGGTTATGAAAAATAAGAGGTAGCAATCAAGTCTTTATTATTCAATTTAAAAAAAAAAAAGAAAGACAAATCCATGGCCTTACACGTGCCACATTAAGAGTACAAATCACAAATGAATCTTTTTTATTTTTAATAGTGTCTCGTAGATGAACCATTTCAACGACATAGCTTGATCGCCTTGAAGAACAGGATGCGCTGCCATTAATTAGCTTTCCTGGGTAGGAGAGAATCTTGCGTCTTCCTGAAAAGCTTATGCTCGAGATGCTGAGCAAAGGTGCGGGGAGGGAACAATGGTGGCTCAGCTTCAGTCACAATCTCTGCCAATGGCTTGAGGATGATTTTCTCCTTTGGTGGCTCGCAAAAAACTGCCCATGAAATCCTTACCTTCTCCTTGTTAACAAGTCCCCTGTGAATAATACTCTTGTATTTTCCATTGCTCAAGATCTCAACAGTGTCACCAATGTGCATGATGATTGAGTTGGGGACACATTTTGCCGTTATCCACTTGCCTTCATATAAGAGTTGTAGACCAGGCACCATGTTGTGGAGTATAAAAGTGAGTGCACTTATATCGCTGTGAGCTTCAACCCCTAAGGCTAGATCTGGCTGAGGGCACTTGGGGTAGTAGTTGATCTTCATTTGGAGTAGCAACTCTTCCAGACCACCGACCTCCTTTTCTAGTCTTCCTTCTTCCAATCCCAGGCCAAGTGACAGTACTGACAGAATTTTGGTTGCTAAACTTCTCAGCTGCCTTGCATATTCACTAGTGACTTCACTGCAAATTAAGTAGACAATTTTATGATATTAAATGTAAGTTTGGAGATGATATTACATGGAAAAAAATTTGACTTTACTAGCAATACTTGTGTTGCTTCGACCCTCATCTTTCCTAGTAAGGAAAAACTGAAGAGAAATTGGAAAGCATAGTCAAGTTGGACGTGAATGTGACTGTGGGATACGGACCCATGTAGGATATGGATCTTGAGTCTAAGTAACAGGCGATTAACAACTAAAAAAGAAGTATTAATTGTCTCAGAAAGATAAAGAAAACTTACGTATAATCACTAGGTGTCTTAGGCCAAATGGACATGTCACGCTTGTCCTCAGGAAAAATGAGATGGAAGAAATAGTCCTCCCACTCAAGCTGCCCACTAGCATTGTTAGCTAGCTTGCTTCCATACCCTTGAACATTTCCAGAAGCCTGATCATTAGCATGCTTCTCCTTTTCCTCAATAGGAAGATCAAAGAAAGCCTGTCCAGCTTTCTTGACACGATCAATCAAATCATCAGGAATTCCATGGTTAACAAGGTGCATAACACCCCACTCTTTAGCTGCCTCGACTAGCTCTTCCCTGCATTTCTCACGGACCACTTTGTCCTCAGATTCCATTTCCTTCAAATCAATGGTTGGAACTTGAGGCCCTTCAACTTTCTTCTCTTCTTCGAAAACATCGCGAATGCTAGTTAGCTCCTCCTGGGACCGAATATATTCTTTTGGGATTGATTGAATCCCACTGCTTGCCAGACTCTCAACTCTTGGAACTAGGAATGATGAAGTCACCATTATATAGCAACAGTACTCTTGATGTTGTATGAAACTAAACTTTTGCGAACACAAAATCGTTTGATAGGATGCTGAGGTTTGAAGAAACGCTAAGCAAATATAAATAATAAGTTTTGGGATCATGTTCTTATAGAGGGACAACGATCAGAGATAGAGACATTGATCTGGGTCGGTTAATCACGTGATTAGACATTGTACCAGACTCTTTAGCACAGTAAACAAAGGCTGATTTAGCAAGCAAGATTGGTTGACTGGAGGGTCAAAGGACGACGGGTAGAGGGATCTCGAATGCCAGAGTATTTCTACCAGTCCTCTTGTTGTTCACTTCCAGATGTATAGTTCGACAACATTGAAATTGTGTTTGAGTCTGTCTCACGAGATGAATGTACGTAGTGGGTGTCTTAATTTCATCTCGGAAACTCCAAATGTTTCTTTCAATTATTTCATACAATTCTCATTATTATTATTATTATTAACAATATACTAAAAGGCGTGGGGAAAGCACTGTAGCTTCCCCACGCCTTTTAATTATACTTATATATAATTATTATTATTATTATTATTATATTATAATATTTTTTTTTGTTTTCATTTTTTTTCTGTTTTTATTTATTATTATTTTTTATGCCTTTATGGGTTTTTTTTGTTTTTTCTTTGTATTTTTTCTTTTAATGAATTTTTTTTGTTTAATTCAGTTTGTTAATGGTAAATTTTTTTATTTAGTTATCAGACTTTCATGATACGGATCCCGAGTTTGACGGGTTAACCTGGTTTAACGAGTCCCAGAATTTTATTTTTTTTGCTTTTTTCTTTTTAATTAATTTTTTTCATTTAGTTTAGTTTGTTAATGTTAAATTTTTTTCTATTTAATTATCAGACTTTCATGACACGTATCTCGAGCTTGACAGGTTAACCCAGTTAATTATGAGTTAACCCGTCAATTTTTTTTTTCTATTTAGTTTTTAAACTTTCATGACGTGAATCTAAGGTTTGAGAGGTTAACCTGGTTTGAAGAGTTAACTCAGTTAATTCAGATTCTTTTTCTTTTTCTTCATTAGTTTTTTTCTTCCCGTTGATTTTTTTTCTTTGTTTTTTTTCTTTTTAATTAACCTATTTAATTATCACACTTTTATGACACGACCTTGCAGTTAGACCCACATCCAAGGCTCTTGGGTCCGGTGTTGCAACCAGACTCACTTAAACTTGAATCATGTAAGTTTAATATTATTATAAATATTACTCTTGGATCATGTGTTGCAGCTAGACCAAAGGCTCTTGGGTATATCTTTGCAGAAAGACATAACACTATTAGATCTTAGCTCTTTTTGATATTTTTTATGCAAGAAAAAAAATAACCCGTGGCGTATGTCTTTATTTTGTTTTTCTTTTCTTTTCTTTTTTAAGCCTTTTACTGTGGATTGCATAGTGCAGTCCACAGTGAAAAAACTGATGCCTTTAGTTTTTTTTTGTCGTTTTTTCTTCTTTTGTAATTATTCTTTTAATTTAGTTTCTTAATATTAAATTTTTTCTGTATAATTATTAGACTTTCATGACACGGATCCCAGGTTTGACGGGTTAACATGGTTTGACGGGTTGACCCAGTTGATTCAGATTGTTTTTCTTTTTACTCATTAGTTTTGTTCTTCCGATTTCATCTTTTAATATTGTATGCAGTCCACGGTGAAAAGGTTGATGCCTTTAGTTTTTTTTTCTTTTTATGCCTTTCACTGTGAACTGCACAGTCCAGTCCACGGTGAAAAGGTTAATGTTTTTTTTTCTTTTTAATTAAATTTTTTTTATTTAGTTTGTTGATATTGATTTTTTTTCTATTTAGTTATCAGACTTTCATGACACGGATCTCAGATTTGACGAGTTAACCCAGTTAATTCAGTTTTTTTTCTTTTTCTTCATTAGTTTTTTTTCTTAATGTTGGTTTTTTTTTTCTTTATTTTTTTCTTTTTAATTAATCTATTTAAGTATCACACTTTTATAACACAACCTTACAGCCAGACTCATATCCAAGACTATTGGGTTTGGTATTGCAGCCGGCCCACTTAAACTTGGGTCTTTCAAGTTTAATGTTATTATAAATATTACTTTTGGGTCAAGTATTGCAGTCAAACCTAAAACTCTTGAATATACATTTGCAAAAAAACCTAATAATTTTAGATTTTAATTTTTTTAAATATTTTTTATGTAAAAAAATTAACCCGTGGCATCGCACGGATCATTTAACTAGTAGTTCCAATTCCCCATCTTCATCTATTTTTTTATTGACAATGATAGAGGAAAATGTGAATAAATTTGAATACTATTCCTGAAATATCATATAAAAGAGAATTAACAAAATATTGAAATTTTTTTAAAAAAATAAAGAATTGTATTCAGTAAAACAAGTATAATAATTAAAGGATTTCTTTTCGTCAAATACTATTTACCACAGTTCTTTGATTATACAAGAACAAGGTTAATTAAGTTATAAATAAATATAATTAAAAAAATTCAACATCATAAATTACCGTTGTCGATGCGTCTCCTACACATCCTCATCAATGTATTACATATAAACATTATATCAAATTGTCTATTAAGATCTGTTAGCAAATCCTGAATAATAATTCTAAAAAAAAAACTTGAAATCTCATGTTAGTTGAAATGATACCTTGAGGATGAGATGATTAAGTTCAACGTCAGTAAGAATTTTGAGTTCTTACAAATATTCAAACACCATTGATCATATAGATAGTGCTCTTTCATGACATAATCTCAGAGAAAAAAGAACATGTGCGTGATAGAGAGGGTTATCGATTGAAAAATTGAGAGTTGAGTTAGACTCATTTGAATCTTGATTTTATTTAATTATTTAATTGAAAATGGAAAATATGATGATGTTACTGAGTGAAAATTGAACTATGTAGGATTAGAAAAAAATCTTGAGAAATTAACTCTCAAGTTTTATGGTATATATTCTACTAAAGAAGTTCTTTGTGGTTGTTTTTTGTTTTTTTTTTGGTTAATTTCAAATTATTTAGTTTTTGAGATAATATATCCATCTACTTTATATAGTGGGCGTATTCCTCCACATACCCTTTAAGATTTTTTCACTTCCATAAGAGCTCATATATCAATAATTTTTCTCATATGGCTCATTTTTTTTTTAATTAAAAGTGTCCCTTTGACCACCAAAAATAATTTAATTTTCAAAACATAAAAAATATAAGAACTTTACCAAAAGAAAATAGCTTATACAAAAAAGGTTTTTTTAAAAAAAATTGAAGCCATAGAACGTAGAAATCAGAGCCTAAAAAATTAAAATAACCCAAAAAAGAAGACAAATTAGACATTTATTACTAATAAAAAGGAATTAAATCCACGTCCTGTAAATTTATATTGTTTCGATCGGCATATATCTATATATTTTTGGAGATTTTACAAGTTATTTTTATGTTTATTCTTTTGCTTTGAGTAATGTTATATTTGAATTAGAATTCTACATTTCAAAGCAAAGATTAATAAAAGGTGTAATTTGATATCTTGAAAGTTCTCTAGACTTTCTTGCTTTTCCTTGGGTGCGTGAGAGACTCTCAAACGAGGGCGAGCAGCCGAGCACTGTACTGCCAGCATGGTCTTAAGGCAACACGTTCATTACATGCAAAATCCGAACACATATTTTCTTGTCGATCAAAAACTAAGTCAACAGATACACATCGCACTGTGTTATTGTGGCACTTGTGGAACCCGAGATTGGCCAGTATTACCCCCTTCGATTTTCTAATTAATAGGATGGATTAATGTCACAATTAATTAATTATTAATTGCCGACCAAGCATGCAGCAAGTCCAGCAAGTGGTTAATTTCTCTTTGGAAACTTTATATTTCTTTATGCGAGTTGTAAAGCTCCAAAAGCTTGGATTATTTGGATATTAATGAAGACATTAATTAGTTTGGGGCCGGTGGATAATCACGTGATGAGAGATCACACCAGATTCATTACCACAGCGAAGGCAGGCTTATTAATTAGCATATGCAGGATTGGTTGACTGGACTGGAGGGTTCTAGCACGAGTGGAGAAGGGAACTCGATCGTGTCCTAACTAACTCTATCAACAACACGCGCTGGTACGTACTTCAATAAGGTAGAGTTAGCTAGGAATGATGATCTGTATATAATAATTTACTTGTTAAGTTGTTTGGTTGCATCTTTTAGTATTATAAAAATTAAATTTTGTTTTGTATAAAATTATTCTAGTGTAAAAATTTTTATTCCATTAAAACAAGTATGACAAGTTTGTTCAATTCTATGTATAATAGTTAATTTAGTTTATCCGAATCAATCTAAAAATAAAAATAATTATTATCATAATTTTTAAACTCGACTAGGAGTCGACCCGGGTCACGTGTCAAGTTGAGTATTGATCCTGGTTAACGTATGAATAAAAATGGTTATTATTATTGTTTAAAAATCCGATCAGGGGGTCGACTCGAGGCCAGAGCCGAGTCACGGATCGGGTTGATCATTGATTTAGGTCAACATAAGAATAAAATAATTATTATCATAGTTTTAAAACTCAAAACTCAACTTGAGAGTCAACTTGGGGCCAGGCTCGGATCACAGGTCGAGTTGATCATTAACCCGGGTTAGCATAAGGATAAAAATAGTTATTATCATAATTTTAAAGCTTGACTCTCTTCTAATGTTTACCAAACATAAAATAAAACAAATTATCCAGTCCAATCTAAAGAACATCAAACATAGAACACAATAGTTATTTGTCCACTCCTATCATGTCTAGTCCGATCTATTAATATTGTCTAACATACTAAACATTATCTAATACTCTATATATGTTGGTCATGATTTAATTTCTTTTCTTTTGGACAAACAATATTTTAGCATAAATATGTAAGATTCTTGAGTTTGAGAATCTTCACTTGTTTGGCAAGATGAATATGTATATATATATATATATATATATATATATATATATATATATATATATATATATATATATCATCTTATCTTTCCTCTTAACAGTTTTTATTGTTTGAAATCTTGAAAACTACTCTACCAAGGTATTTTTGTTTTATTGATCCATCGTTTCTTACTTGCGAAGTTATACTATAATTGTAGTTAATTCACATTTAATTTAATTATTTTTTTTATATGTCACATTTAATTTTTATTAGTGGTATATATCTCGTTTAATTTAACTTATATGGCTTGCTGAAATTAGAAATATGATGGAAATATGATTTTTTTTTTACTTTCAAAAGAAATATATATTTTAATTCTATGGACTTTATGTGGTAATTAATTTATGTTCAATATATTCCATGATTTCATGTTTGATGCTTTTTTATAACTTTCATCTAAAATTTATGCATTATTTACGTGAACGAAAAAGCACATTGCATATACATAAATGGATATACTATGACATGTATGTTCTGACAACTAACCTTATGATAGGTATAGTGGTCGATCAAGAAGGTACGTTCATGTTCTTGGCTTTTTAGATATAAGTCAATAAGTTAATACTAAATGAATTTATTGAATATACTAAGCTAATATGAGAGTTATTCATATTAGCCTTTAAAATTATTCAGAGTCTTATTGACGCACAAAATAATTCGAAAAAAAATCCCCTTTTTTAAAAAAATATACGCTAAGCCCTTTATTACCAAATTAATAACAGGAAATCTATGTTTCACTTTTAGCAAAATTCGATTTTACCCATAGCATTAGGGTTACTAATTATATTACAATTGCAATATAAACTAAAATTAGTGAGATTTTTCTACATGAATATATCAACAGTGTCAGATCAATTTCTTCTAATATAAAAAAAAAATTAAGTGTTGTTAATGTTTTTTTAGTAGAAAAAACAAATTAAACCATATGAGGGTTGACCCAATATAACTTGGTTGACTTGATGGATCCAAAAAAAAATGAATAACCGGTAAAAACATTGTTTGACTAAAAAAATTCAAAATGACATTCTTTTTAAATATTAAGATAAAAATATATTGGATCAATCCGGATCAATTTAGGTTAATATGTCAAATTCACAACCTGAATCATGAGATCATAATAACCTCATATAAAGTAAATAAAAACAAACTATAAAACCTAATTTTCAATCAACTCAATATTAAAAGATAAAATTAAAAAAATCAATTAAAAATTTATAAAAAAATCATCCAAGTTAGTTGGAGTTAACCTATAAAATTCACAACATGAGACATGAGACGAATATAACTCCATAAAAATAAAATTAAAATAAATTATGAAGTACAATTCATAATTAACTCAATGTTGAATGATAAAATTAAAAAAAAAATTCAATTAAAAAATAGCTCGAGTTAACCTCTCAAACTCATGATCTAGATCATGAGACCGAGATAACCTCATAGAAAGTAAATCAAAAAAATAACTTGGGTTACCCTATCAAACTCATGGCTTTGATTATAAGACTAAAATGGGCTAAATATTTGGGCTGAAGTTGAAACAAAGCTAGAGCCGAAAGCACTCAACCCAGCCCAAACCAAAAGTATGCAACCGTAGCCTTTACAACCAAGCCTAGATCATGACCACCATCAATGCCCCATGTGCAAAAACAAATCCCACAAACGAGCCCATTACTCCACGTGACGACACGTATAAGAGCACGTAATCATACCACCCATGCACACGTCGGTCCGAAACAATGACATGGCAGTCGGTCCGAAACAATGACATGGCAGATTTTGTAAGCCGCATTGGCTAAACAAAAACACAGTATTTGATCTTTTGAAAAAGCCGTTACATTTCCCTCCACACATTTATCCTTCGCCTTATCCTTTTCCAATTCTAATATCACAAAAACGACACCTCCGTTAACCAAAATCCACGATACAAACTCTCACCAGAAACCACACCACAGAGTAACCATACTGTTCTTTTTTCCCTTCTGTTTCAATGGCTAGCAAATTAGCCTTCAATTTGACATCTCCCCGAGTCTTCACTGCTCCTATTCAAAGACCAATCATCTCTTCATCTTCATCATTGCCGTCCTTATCATCTCCTTCTTGCTCTACCAGGGTTCAACTCAATGGAAAACAGTTTTCTCTTCGCGGAAGAATGCTTTTTCTTCCTACCAAGGCCACTGCTGACCAGCAAACTGGTCTGTGTCATCCTCTCTCTGAACCATGCATGTTGCTTTTAAATTTTGTCAATTATATAAGTTTTGTTTTATCACAGTGATTTGTTTGCTTGTTCTATTAGAGATTAATCGATCAACCATTTTTTTTGTGTTTACATAGTTTTATGACATTTCTTCTGATTTGGTGCCTTGATTATAAATGAAATTCAACAATATAAAATAAAAAAGAAGGCGGCAAAGGAGCATTTGCTGACTCCCAGCATTCTTTTTCAGATCAAGTCCAAGAAGATGACATGGATGATGGTAAGATCCTGCAATATTGTAGCATAGACAAGAAAGGCAAGAAGTCGTTGGGTGAAATGGAGCAAGATTTTCTGCAAGCGCTACAAGTAGGGAGAATCAGTATTTTCCTTTCTTTCCTCTGTGTTCTTCTCTCTCAAATGCATAATGACTGTACAAAGAACAGGTGTGATGAAGTTTACTTCGGTGCCCTTTGTAGGCATTTTATTATGAGGGGAAAGCTATAATGTCAAATGAAGAATTTGATAATCTCAAGGAGGAACTAATGTGGCAAGGAAGCAGCGTGGTTATGCTAAGTATGGGCTTTTCATAATCAAGTCCCAGCAGCCCTATTTGTTTATGGAACTAGTCCTTCTGAATTGGAAAAGTTTTTAACACCTATTTCCTTTTAATTAATGGCTTTTGCTGTATTTCTATAATGCATCACAGGTTCTGATGAACAGAAGTTTCTTGAAGCCTCTCTTGCTTATGTATCAGGGAATCCAATCTTGAGTGATGAAGAGTTTGATAAACTGAAGATCAAATTAAAGGTTATTAATTTCACTTGGCTATTTTCATGTCTCTGCGTACTTTTCCACAACTATCACCACACCAATGTTAAATTTCAACCATACCTGTGCTTGACAGAATGCAAACAAAAAGTTTGAAAGAATTCAGTTATCATTCATCATCCTCTATACTTCAGTCATTTCAGATCAATTTACTACATCTTTCCAACTATAAAATGTTTGCCGCTTGAATTGAGATTATGCTGCTAGTTCTAATTATAAAATGTTTGTCATAATTTTCATACAGACAGAAGGCAGCGAAATAGTTGTTGAAGGTCCAAGATGCAGTCTTCGTAGTAGAAAGGTGCGTTTGTCTATAAATATTTCGTTACTTCTTCTGCTCCTAATTCTGGGAAATGCATGCGCATTACTTTGTATTCTGGACAAGTAATCTCTGCATGTGTTCCTAACGACAAGCAGGAATTAACCTAACATGTGCTGCCAACTTTCTTCCCACAGGTTTATAGTGACCTGTCTGTTGACTATTTGAAGATGTTCCTGCTGAACGTCCCGGCAACTGTTGTTGCACTAGGCTTGTAAGTAACAAATATTCTTTGTCTCTTGAAAGAACTAAAGCTCTTGGGTAGAATCTGATAAAAAAAAATACAGTGAATAATTAATTAAGCCTTCCCTTCCTTCTTATTGTTTATTGTGTGTAAATTAAGGAGGCTCCTTCCAAATCTTGGCAAAAGTTTTACTTGAAGATTTTGATCTATTTTTCTAGCAACTGGTGGGATGTAATTTTCCTTGGGTTGTCTTGACAGGTTTTTCTTCTTGGATGATATCACTGGTTTTGAAATCACTTATCTTTTGGAGGTAAATCACAATTTCCTCTCAAGACTTTATGATTAGAGCACTGATCACCGGCGAGACTGGGCGTCTTTCTTTCATATTAGAGAGATACTTTTGCACTTACAAATGGCCTGTCAAAAAGTTTAAAAAATAAAATAAAATCATTACTTGGAGCTTCAATTGATCTTTGACATTTCTATGATTTTGTTAATTGATGCGCTGCAGCTCCCAGAGCCTTTCAGTTTCCTTTTCACCTGGTTTGCTGCAGTGCCCCTCATTGTTTGGTTAGCTCTGACACTAACAAATGCGATTGTGAAAGACTTTTTGATCTTGAAGGTAAAATTTGCGCTAATATCTCTTTTCCTAAGACTCTAATAAGCAACAGCCACATAGTGTCAACAAGCTGCACATTGCAATATTACTGATGATGAATGCCATGTTTATAGGGCCCCTGTCCCAACTGTGGCACGGAGAACGGCTCCTTCTTTGGAACCATATTGTCTATTTCAAGTGGTGGAACCTCCAACACCCTTAAATGCTCAAAGTAAGTTCCATGTTATTTGCTGACCACATTGCTCAATGGACCTTGTGACTTTGATTAGTGACGTTGCTGCAATATTTTGCTTCAGTTGCTCAACTGAATTGGTGTACGATTCGAAAACACGCTTGATTACACTGCCAGAAGGAAGCGAAGCTTGATTAGAGGTAAATACCGTCTACCGGTCTACCCTCCAGTCTGCTTAAACTCTAAAGTGTCTCATGCTTGATACTTGATATAAATAGCTAGGACTCAAAACGTTGTTTCAATCTTCATCCTTGAAGAGACAATATGCTGTGCATCATGGTAATATTCATGGCTATCGAATGCAGGAACTGTCCATTTAAGGGATATACAGTACAACTGCTACTAACTTGTAAGTTTGGCAGCGAAGAGTTTGCCTTACGCAGACATTTGGCGAACAACCGTGGAGGAGAGATTTTCAAATGCTGTGTACACTGGATTGTATCCTAGTGATTGTGCTAATATTGTATATGCAAGTATGTACATGTTTTATATATACATCGACCTATCACAGGCTTGTTAATTAGAAGCTGAGAGCAGTTTGTATGTTATGAGCTCTATAATCCGCTGAGTGTGTGCTGGAATAATGAATTATTCTCTTTCTGTTAGCCTGTTATCATTGGCAAAAGGAACACCACAGTTGCTGCTTGGCTGGGTTTTTTTTCCGGCACAGCTAACACCCAATACTAGAACTATGAAAAATCTAATGTTTTCACAAGTTCATCGATTTCCTTGGTGCCACCAGTTTGTAAGCATAACAGTGCCGGAACGTCAAGCGCAACTTCAAGTATTTCTTTATCATTTACCATGAGAATCCATACACTTGAAGAATCCCTAAAACATAAAACTGGCTTGGGTCAGTTTCACTGTTCAGTGAAAATGGTTAATATATTTTTTTAATCATTAAATAACAACTCTTTGCGTGTTGCTCTGATGAGAGATCACCGGTTTGAACTCCTCTAAGACAAATATTCGTTGTAATTTAATATTATACTCTTAAGAAATTATATTAGTAAGATGGCTTGTTTAAAATATATTGGCGTAAATGATAATCAAGTTCATGTGGCCAAGGAGATAGGTGAATATTTCTAGGCTTGCACTGCAGATTCGACTTTTATGGTAAAATTTATGTTTATTGGCTCACTTTTTAATTTTCTTTTCTTTTTGTTTTATTTATGAGAGTGTTTGAGAATATTATGTTACCATAGAATTTGCTAATAAAAAAAAGTTTATAACTACTCAAAAATAAATAAATAAAAACCCAGGTGCATGGAATTTTATTTATTTATTTTATACTTCAACATTATGTTTTTATTTTCTTTTTCTATTTGTTTTTTCTTTTCGATTTCTGATCTAAATTTATCTTCATATTTTGTTAATCTCAACCTTGTATTTGTTTTTATTTTTGAAGGAAAATAATGCTGCATTTAATACTTCTTTTTATCACCACATATATTTTCTAAGTTAGCTTGGATTTCTTTACTATATTTTTCTCCTCACCTAACAAATAAAATAAAATAATTAATAATTAATAATTAATAATTAAAATAAATAATTAATGTTTCAACATATAATAAGAAATTTAAAACTAATTAGGAATCCATAAAATATATAGAAATATCACGTAACAAAGTTAGTTGAAACTAATACAAAATTAGTAGTCTTGTTGTTGAAACTTCATAGCGGAAAAAAGAATGGAATATATCCCTCTTACATATGGATTAAATGCATTAAGGTGTCCTCTTAATGCTCCAAAATATCTCCAAGTTTAATCTTGGCTGAAAACTAGCACAATCAATCAATTCAATGTTTTTTTTAAATCCTTCGCTTTGGATGTTATGATGAATTCATTTGGAAGTAATGGATCCTTGGTGTTTGTGGATAAGTTCATTTAGAATGTGTAATATGTCCTTGGTATTAGCAAATTGATCTATATCACTAACATTTAATCGATGCTTGGTTTTTTTTTTTATTTGGATTTAAATTTAAATACACTATAAAAATTATTTTTTAGTTTTGTCATGTTTCTCGTAAAATACTATGGGTTTTTATAGGAATTTTAATTTAGTTTTTGTAATTATTATATGCCTAATATGAAAAAAAAAACTTAATATTTAATTACACACAAAATTTATTTATGTTGTTTAAGAGTTTTAATACATTTTTTATATAATTTTATCACATTTATTAATATTTTTTCTTCAATCATATACAAAAAATCTGTTTCTTCTTCAATTATATACAAAAATATGAAGACTTTGTTCGAATGTTTATTTTAAATTTGTTTTTAAGACTATAATAGCATTTTTTTAAGAAACAATCCTTACAATTTATAAAATATCATTAATTTTGCATTTTTGTTTTTTTATTATGTTATTAAATAACAAATAGTTTCAAAAAATACAAAGGCTCATATGAGTTTTCAAATTTAATTTACTGGATCATAACCATGCCAAAAAAAAAACCAAACAATTTTTTTATGTTTTAAAAAAATTTGGTACAACTTGTGGGAAGGCTAGTATAGACAAACCATAATGTGATAATATTGCAATACTAGCATTCTTACAGAAGTTCATTGTAACATCCCTTGGGCATTCATATTCCAAACACAAGCAAAATGAAGTATATGGACACCTGTTCTGGTACAATAGCATCAATCTACCTTGAAACTCTAACAAATGCTAGCCTTTCGAAAATCAGTTACACAATAGCATTGGTACTCCATTTATAAAAATTGTTCCACCTCACATGATTGCTACATCCAAGTAATCTCCGATCTACAGTATGGGAACAAAAACAATGAGAAACCCAATATTACGCTTTTGGATGATTCTGCAAACTAGGACATTTTAGTTTTACCTGGAAATTGAGTTCGGCCAATGCCTTGAGATCATCTGGTCGTCTCCCACTTGAATGTGTCATCCCCACCTAAAAAAAATAAAGTGAAACGCATTGAGGTAGACAACTTTCTATAAACAATTGGGAAATTTCTTTATACATGTGTGTTTAAAGTAACTTTTGTAGTATGCGATTTGTTTGAAGTAATGAGTGGGGCTGTATGCCCAGAACTTAAAACATGGCATAAGATAGTTCAGAACTAGGAAAAGAATAGGGGATTTGGGGAAATAGAAACATCAGTTAACAAAGAAGCACATACCACTCTCAACACAAAACGGCCATGTTTATCAGGATAAACAAAAGCAAATGACAGCTTTGCATTTCTTCTCCTTGCCTCTGGAGCAACCTCTTTGACCTGATAAAGAAAAACTAGAATTAACTACACAGAAAAATTGCTCTCTCAACCATTGATGGGAAGGTCTTTGTTTTTTCTTTTTCTTTATCCATCTTATTTTAAAAAGGGGCTAAACAGGAAGGATAAGAACCAACATACAAGATCAGTTAACTCGCGAAGCGTTGCATCTTTCCATGTATAAATTTGAACCTCATCTTTTGGTTCCTTGCCTCTCACAGCAAAATCTTCTGGCTTGTGATGACTTCCAATCTGCAGAAAATTAGAATGAAAATCAGATACAAAGTGAATTCATCAATTTAGTAAGTGATTCCATTCAAGCTTGATGCTTATTCACGAGGTCAGATAATATTTGATTATTTCAACAACAAGTTCGTGGTATCTATTCATTAATAAATCACAATTCAAAAAATTGGCTGTGTTATTACTGATCTCTGATCCGATTCCAAGCTATTTCTTATGAATCCAAAGGTGAGATTGCTCACGCTAACTCTAAATTGAATGGCAGAATGATCCTTGAAGAGCTTGATAAAGGAGAAGGGGAAGAAAAAGAAAACGAGGGAAAACCCCTTAACTAAACCTTAATTCACGCTAAAGGTAATAGCAAAGCAAATTCCTTTGCACTATAATATAATCACCCAAAGCTATATACATTGTTGGTTCAAAGAAATAATGTTCTTTGAACTGGCTACCTGCCTCCAGTTCTTTTAGAGCCTTCTTTTGGAAGGGAAAGTTACCATCACCAATATCTAATATCCAAATTCTTTTAAAATTCATGAAATATATCTCACGAACCAATTCCAATGAGTTTGGTAGCTTTCCTAAGGGAATTTTCACTACATTTAAATCAATTCCTGGAATTTCACTAGAATCCACAGCTTCTCTACCCTAGTACCTACACAGACTGCATCACTCCAATTCTCAACTAAACCCTAAATCAAATGCCTTAATTTCAAAATAAGGCATAACCAGATGCTAAACAACTAAACCCTAGAATTAAAAAAAACAAAGGCACTTTCGGTTATTTACCCATTTCAGAAAACACATTATGCATGCAATTGTAGCTTTAAATTACTTTGAGCAGAGAAAAATGAAAAGAAAAAAAAACACCTTTCTTAGCATTATAGAACACTAAAAATCGAAGTCGAAATCTCTATTAAAAAAAAATTGCAGGTACCTTAGTGAAAACTCGAAGTAATAAAGGACAAGTCTGCATTTTCAACAAATAAAAAGCACAAATATCAGTCCACGACTTCAAAAATATACACTATTGAAAGAGAGAACAAACAGTACTATATAGGCTAAGGTAGACCTTTTCACGATCGATAGGTTCGATGCGGGGACGAGGAGGAGGAGGTGGAGGATGGGCCCGACTGGGAGGAGGAAGGGTTCTGGCATGGGCTGCGCCACCACCCATCTCGCCGTCTCTGTCTCTGCTGCTCTTCTTCTCCATTCACTCTCTCTGCTCTCTTTTTTCCTCACTTAGAAGTTTGAAGAGGTAAGGACGAAGACTTCAGTTTTGAAACTTTATTATGGGCTCTCACCTAGGTCTATCGTCTTCGGTGACCCCCTTTTTGTTTATGGGCCAATTAATTTCTGCTAAGCCTAAGCCCCTCTCTTTAGATTTTTTTTATTTTCTTTATATATATATATATATATATATATATATATATATATATATATATATATATATAATTTCATATTGAATTGGGATTGGTTTAAAATGTCTCTAATAAAACTAATCTTTTTCGATAGTCCTTAACTCGATTCAAGTTTTGGTGGTCGGTTTTAGATAATTTCGTTGATATATTTTTTTATGTGGCATAGAATATATATATATATATATATATATATATATATAAAATAAAATTATGATATTATTTGGAAAAAAAACAATAATTTGCAGATAATTATTCAATATCAAAATTATAGTTTAAATAGTCTTCCCTAGTTAACCATAAGCTGGAAAAAAAATAATTAAGGCTTGATAAAGCAATAATGTGTGTTTTTCCTTCCAGGTTGTGTTTTTAGGCTTCTGCCTATCAAGTCGGTCCACAAACACTTCAGCCACATGCCCTACGTTAATCTCCTCCAATTGTAAAAGACTCAATTACGAGTGAAAAATAAGCTATAGACATAATGGAGTATATGCTTCATAATACATACAAATATTTAACGCGTTAAAAGTACTTGAAATTACTTAACCTTTACCTAAATGTCTACATCTGCTCGGTAAATATTTTTTTGCAGTAGCACTATAACTTGGACCTTTTGTAATAATAGCTAGGTCCATAACATATCTTGGACTCTGTGTTGAAAATTTATTTTAATTAAATAAATTATTAGTAAAGGTGAAATTAATCTTAAAATTTTTTTAGTCTTTTTATTAAAAAAATACTTGTTTTTTTAGATTTAATTATTAATTTATGATGGCTAATTAAAAGCTAATACAATAAGAATTAATTATTTAACCACTTAACTTTCAAAATTCACTATAAAAAAAAATAACTTTAAATTTTTAGATTTTACACATTTTTCCTTGCCTCATTTTTAGTGTTTTTCTAATCCTTTTATGTTTTAATTTTCCTTCCAGATCTAAATTTTATACTCTTCTCATTAAGAGATATTTGAGTTGCATAATCTTTAGCTCAAAGATTTTGTTTAGAAGTGCATTTGAACTACGATGACGTTGTTGGAATCTTGGGAGGCATATTGCAAATATCTCAGTTGCACAAGTGAAAAGTAATAAAGTTTTAATAACAAATGATTCATCTTTGACAATAACAAAATTCTCATATATTTCAATAAGTAAATACTCTTTTTAGTTTAATTTAAACATATATATTTTAATTTATTAGTATATATGGTGGGACTTTAAATTAATATCAATTATAAGTTTGGATATATACTTAGCATGCATGCTAGTGTTATATTTATATTAATAACATATTTGTAATGAGTTATCATATTACATACTTATAAATTTAAATTTGTAAGAATTGTAGTAAATAAAAATTAAATGATTGTATGGCGTATTAGATAAGCATAAAGTTTAAGGTGTGCAAAATCATTTTTTTTTAAATGATAAATTGTTTATATACATTCATGGGACGTCCACCATTTGACTTTTGAACCTGCAGGAAAAAAAACTGGAATGTCATGACTAGCCAAGCTACCATGAGACCCACAGAGTTGTTGAAGTGGGAGACATGTCATCAACACCATAAGAGCATGGAGCCTCGCCTTGAAGAGGGACTCCGCCCTCCTTTCTTTCCCCGGAACACGCCTTCCCCTTTTTTTTCTTTTCCTTTTGGCACCCGGCGTCATCATCAGTCCACGCTCCGAATCAATTTCTCCCCTGCCCTCTGAGACCTGACACTTAACCCACTTTACCTCCTCAAAAGTTTACCTTCTAAGACAGACAAACAAAATATTTGCTGATTCGAGGTAATTTGACACCAAAATGGCAAAATGCATGCATGGGTTGGGGGAAAAAAACATACATTTCCTTTAAGCTGTATTTGACCATTTAGAGCCTACATTACGTACCAACAAGGGATACTTCTACTTCTTCCGGTATTGGTATATAAAATTGAATCAACTCGGTCAATTCAACTAACCTATGATCTGATATATAAGATTGAGAAAACCTTACAGAAATTATACAAAACTTGTAATTCGGATCATGAGACCAGATTACCCCGTAAAAGCAAACCCAAAAAAATAACGAAGTAAAATTCTCTATCATAAAAAAAAATTGAATAAAAAACACAAATAACAAAAAAAAAAAATAAAGAACAAATCTGGTATAAAATTAAATGAAATAAAACAAAGAGGAATGAAATTAAAAAATAAAATATCCCAAGAAAAAAATTAATAAAAAGTCGCAATTAAAATAATTAGGATCAATTTTGATATCAATATTAAATGAAATAAAAGAATAGGGGAAAGAAATAAAAAAAATAAAAAAATCAAGAAAACGATAAAAAATATAACAATCAAAATAAAAAAAGTCAAATTTGATAGATAAAAAACAAAAAATAATAAAATTAAAAAATCATTCTAATTTTATAAATTATATCACATAAAATAAACAAATCAAATTGAAAAGCTGGTTTGAAAAAAAGAGAGGAAGGTTTGGCAGGGGAATCAACAGGGAGAAAAAGAAAAGAAAAGAAAGTTATGGGCCAAACTGCATTGCTTTACAGTTTGACCGTTCTCGTATCCTGCAGTAACGTAAAAAGTAGAAGAAATCTTCAGGCATGGTTTGATATATACATATAGCAATCACAATTCAGTAGCAGGGACATTTCTCCTTGTTACTGATATTATGCTGTGGAAATCGCCACCTTGGCATGAACCCTCTTTTGCATCAAAACCACCTAACTTTTATTCTTTACAATTCTCTACTATATACAAAGGAAAAAAAAGTGAAATAAAAAGAACTCTCTTTTCCTTTTTGCTTGTTCTTTAATATTCTTCCAAAAGTTCATTTCACCATAAATCTTCCTATTTCCTCTTTGCAACTTCACTTCTGTTACATCCACAGGTAGAGAAAGTAGCTGATCCAGAAATTGAGCTCTAATTCTTTTTATGTATCAGCAAATATAATCACCACACTGCATTGCTTTACAGCTCCATCTAAACCTATCTCATAATTCTGAGATGGGTTCTCCCTTCTCTCTCACTTTGATAATTCTTCTTTCATTAAATTCAGTGAGAGTTGAAGCTCAAGGGATCAAATCTGCTCGTTTACTTGATCTACTCATCAGAGACTACACACTTAAGTCCAGTGGCGTACGCTTCAAGACAGGTATGGTACACACTGTACACTTGCCAGCAAATTTCTCCGGCATCAAAGTCGATGCGGTGAGGTTTCGATGTGGCAGTCTAAGAAGATACGGCGCTCAAGTTAAGGAATTCCATCTGGGTATTGGTGTAACCTTGCAGCCATGTGCTGAGAGACTCGTGGTAATTAGACAAAACTTGGATCTTAACTGGTCCCCTATATATTATGCCAACTATGATTTATCAGGATATCAACTTGTGTCACCTATTTTAGGCCTTTTAGCTTACAATTTTGGTAGTGATGTGAACGTTAGCGACTCTTTTGAGATCGGAATTCATGCTGGAGAAAAACCAATTACTGTAGACTTCAGCAATGCATCAACTACTGCCAATGTATCGGGAGTTAGGCCATTGTGTGCTAGTTTTGAAAATGATGGTAGGGTGATAATTAAAGTCCCAGAATCACTTTTTGTTTGTGTAGCTAAAAGGCATGGGCATTATGGTTTGGTGATTAAGTCACCGCCAGCGCCACCACCATCAATGCAGATGATAAAAAGGAAGATCAGCTTGTGGAAAGTGGTGGTTGGGAGCTCAGTTGGGACTGCATTGGGTGTGTTTTTATTGGGGATGCTTTTTGTGGCAATGTTTGTTCAGGTAAAGAAGAAAGCAAGAATGGAGGAAATGGAGAGAAGAGCTTACGAAGAGGAAGCTCTTCAAGTATCGATGGTTGGACATGTCAGGGCTCCTACAGCAACTGTTACTCGGACGACGCCTATAATTGAGCATGGGTCTAGACCTTATCCTTCTTGAACTGTTCGTTTTCTTTATGATCATTATTCTTTTTGTAATATTAGATGCAAGGACAAGTAATTTGTATTGAGAAGAAGGATAGATTAGCCAAATTCTTTTTGAGTTCCTTATATGGGTGCAGAGACAAACTCTGTTTCTTGAGTTCTGTTTTCATTTGTTTACTCTCCCTTTAATTCCTTCTCTTTTTTATCCTGTTTTTAGAATATAATCCCATTATGATTCAAACAAGGTAAACAGGCAATAATCTTGGTTTACGGCAGACAATTTCTAGATCAGAATAACCAATTCAAATTTTGAATCTTTAAATAATATGCAGAATTCGTCTCTTTTTTTCTCTGCTGATTCACTTGTTTGTCCATTTTCTTACAAGTGAATTAAGCATTCAGAAATGAAAAACTGTAACCTTTCTTCTTCTTCTTTTCGGGTGGGCGAGGGTAAAGCTGCTAAAGTCGAAGTTCGCCTAATACTGTAATAGTTGTTTGAGAGGTACAAAGAAAAAGAAAAAGCGACACGTTCTATAATGCTGTTTTAAGATAATGTCTCCGAATATCATGGCAGCACAGACATGTCCGATGTACCTTTTACAATGAGCATAGACAAAAGACTTTTGTAATAGTCTTCGTGATCTGAGGAAAAGTCAAACCTCATACTTGAACACTGTGGCAAGTAGCGTTCAGTATAGTTGCTTCTTTTCTGTTTTTTTCTTTTCTTTTTTTGCTTGAAAATAAATTTTTTATTTTTTAAAATTTATTTTTAATATTAATATATTAAAATAATTCAAAAACATTTAAAATAAATAAATAAATTTTTTATTATTATTAAACAGCGTTTGAACCGCGTCTGCCTTTTTGCTTTCACTTCAGAAATGCTGTCGATATTGGGCCACTTAACATCAAAGTTACTATAAGAATGATCGGTCAAGATGTTTTAGAATTTGAAATATGCTCCGGTAATTTGGTAAAAGGTTTTGAATTTATAAATGCGGGTTCTTACATGCGTCCATGGAAAAAGGTGCATTTCTGATTGGAAACCCACAAAAGGTGTGCCTCTGAGTTTACTACTACAGTTTCTGGATTTTGGTACTTTTGTATGTTATTCTTTCTATGACACTTGAGCAGCTTCATAATTGTGCTTCAATTGCAGTATCATCTGAAAGTGAGCTTGTGAAACCTCTTCTTGCAGCAGAGGTATGCTTTTCAACATTGTCTTTATCTGCCCAAATTAAGCTGGAGTAAGGGTAACTGGGAGGGGCTTGTGAACAAGAAGCAAATTCGTCATAAAAATTTCTAATAAATTGATGACAACAACTAGCCTAAAGGTTTCGGATAGCTTAAACTGAAATGATAACCACGAATCAGTTTTGGGTTGTTGTTAATTTTGGGCAGTGTGTTTGCAGGATTTGTGGTGAAAAATTGTGGTAGAAGACGATGAAGAATTATTGCTGAAAATATGAATAATTAATTGTTGCTAGAAATTCCTTTAACCAATGCTATAGAATTTGTTGTTTTTGTTGGGTTGAAACTGTGAGGAACTGTGGGGAAATCTGTGTAAGTTATGCTCTTGAGTTTGATATTTTTATTTGCTTGAAAAGGTTAAGAATTGTTGAGCAATCTGTTATAAATATGAATTTAGTGGCATTTTTATAAAAAAGCATGGTTTTAGCTTGAGAAGCCTGATAAATCTTGAGCTCTAAGGTAAATGTTTTCTAATTATTGATGAGTTGTGGATTCTATGATCCTATGAGAAGTGGGATTTTTATTTCATTTGGTTTTAATGTTGTTTAATGTTTTATATTTTATTTATCAAGTTAAACTATTGAAGTAAAAAAAAAACAAAAACATAAACTCTTCAAAGTATGGTAATAAAAACCTAAGATGAAAACCATCTAGGTGGTGGTCTAGTGGTAAGAGCTTGTAACTAAGGGGTTTGCTCCCTCTTAGGTCTCAGGTTCAAACTCTATGACTGCTCATATGATGGCCACTGGAGGCTTACATGGTCGTTAACTTCAGGGCCCGTGGGATTAGTCGAGGTGCGCGTAAGCTGGCCCGGACACCCACGATAATCAAAAAAAAAAAAAAAAAAAAAAAAAAAAAACCTAAGATGAAACGTTGCTTAGAAGTGGTCTTATTTTGATTACCCTTATCTTATGAGTTAAGCCTGGGCGTGTCCAGAAAATTGCTAGGCCAACGAGATTAGAGGTGCAAATTAACTAAGATGAAAGCATCAGCGAACCTTAATTTGTACCAAAACAACACTCGTAGGGAGAAACAACCACTTCTTTCAAGTAAGCTAATGCTTAATGGATGGGAGCCATCATGAATTTGAAGTGCTAAGGTAGGCTATGCCCGAAATTTCAGTAAGCCCAAATGATTAGAAACATCGACAGAGCATTTACTCTAAGACATTGGCTTTTTTAATTAGTTTGAAATTATTTTTTTATTGATAAACCTACATCTTTATTGTTAGAATGTGGGTTTTCTTAGTACAGAGAAAAACTAGTTGATACTGCTTCCTGTCACGAAAATAATTAATTTTTATGTTAACTAATTTTATTTATTAAGATGATTTTAATTCATGCGTATTTTTTAGAGTGTTTAAAAAAGATTTGAGTTTGAAATCTTTTTTATTTCGAGTTAATTTCAAGTTTTAGTATAACTTTTTAGATTTTTTTAATGTTATGAACCATCTATCAAAATTTCTATAATAGTTTGATTGAAAAATCAGTTTTTTTCATTAAAAAAGTTTAGCACTAATTTTTCACCTACTGAGATGGCTAAAATTTGAGTTAAGTCAAACCACGCTATAGTTGATTTTTTTTTTTAAAAAAAAGTTGAAGTTGAGGCACGCAGTATACCATCCATGATCCACCTCAATTATATCTTTTTAAAGGAAGTGGGCTTGCACGCAGGCGTTTCTAAGTTGGACAAATGCCTGATTTTTTTAACATTTTTTAATTTATATTTAAATTAATACTCATCTATCTGATTTTCTTTCTTTATTCTTCTATTTAGTATTTTTTTTAAATAGTTTTTGTTTTTTAAGTATTTTTTATATATTTAATTTTTGAATAGATTTTTCTTATTCATCTACAATATTTTTATATAGTTGAATTTTAATTTGAGATTTTTTTAATAAATATAACCTTGCAAGAGCTTTTTTTTTCCTTTTGATTTTATTTGGTTAATTTTATATGTGTATTTATTTCTATTATAATTTGATTAAATAAAAATAATAATTTTATTAAACAGTCATTAAACACAATTGGGTAAATAAATCATGTTTTGATTTCAAATATTTTGATTTACATCTACCTCTTGACTTTAATGTGTGTATATATATATATCGTTAATGATTTTTTTTATTTGTTGATATAGAAGGTTCTAGTTTAATTTAATTAGATATATGTACAAACTTTCTAATTTATGCTTAATATTTTTTATGAAAAAAACATATAAAAAAAGCCTAAATGTTTAGTTTTTTTTTACTGGAATAACAAATATCCGATTTATAACAAAACATAGGTTAAATAACTAGTATTAATCTGAAAAGCAAATTTCAAATTAAAAAATTGAAAAATAATGTCTTTATGATTTTTATATGACCATATTAAAACAAAAATCAAAGATTAATTAATTCACCAAAATGATGTAAAAAAAAATCATTGAATATTCTGTCGTATTTGTTCTTACAATTTATTGCTTAACATGATCATATATAGTTATTAAAAAAGTTATTGCAAATATAAACTAATATCATTTATAAAATATACATAATAGAATGATTTTTTTTAATAACATTATATTTATTAATTTAAATAAATATTTAATTTAAATTTTAAAAAACAGGTTTTCCAAGCTTAAAAGGCCGAGCTTGGACCAATCATGCGTGGGCCTAGATTAGGCTCACACGATTTACACTTTTATTTTGTTTATATATATATATATATTGAGTAGCGTACATGTCATTTATTTAACATTAAAAAAATATAGTAGACATTTATTCAATATTAAAAAAATGCATTAGATAATGCGTCATTTTCAACAATAATTATTCAGCCACTTTTTATTTTAATGAAAATCAGGCTAAATTTTTAGATTATTAAAGCTTTATTTTTTAAACATGTTTTGACTGGAGAGCACTCCTAGAACATTGTAGAAACCTAAATCACTCCATCTCTAACCCCAAAATGTTATAAAATCACCATAAAAAAAAAATCGAAGTGGATTTAAAATATCTTTATGATCCTCAATTTGCTTTCTTTTTTCAACTGGTTGATGAGAAAAAATCACTATTGAACTCTTTACTGTACTACAAGACAAACTAATAGGCACTAGGATTAATATATTTTGTGATTGAAATATGGTTGGAAGAATTCTTTATTTTTTTTATATTTTTTTGATGATTTTCTTTTTTATTTTTTATAACTCAAGGAGATTGAAGCATTTGTTTGAGGAATGAAATTTAAAAGAACTAAGATTTTTTTTAATATATAATATGTTTTTATTGCAGTATTGATCCTTTATTTGCGTTGTTTTGGATAGAAAAAGCAGTAATTTGTGCGTTTTTGATTGTTGTGTTGATACTTTATATCTTTTTAATCCATTTTGTTATGAAAAAGAGGAAAAAAAATAAATAAAAAATAAGGATTTTGACTAAAGAAATATACTTTTTCCTCCATAATTTAAATCCTTTTACTTTTGAATATTTATTTTAATTGGTGTAGAATTAAATAATTTATTTTAAAAAAATAGTTTCTCTTCCTTTACTCTTTCTTATATTCTATAATTTATTATACTTATGTTACCCTTACCTACCAAGATTTTATATAATCTATACATATAAAATATTTATATATGTATTTATTTTTTATTTTTATCCATATTTTTTATATGTATTAAAAATTAATTTGGAATCCTAAAAAAAAAAACCATAGCGTGGCAACACAGTGGGGATGATTACTAGTAAACTAATAAATTGCTATCATCTTAAACTTAAAAATTGTTGCTTTCTAATTTTTATATTCCAATTTTTGAATACTTTGATCACCCTGTCACTAACTTATCAGTGGTTGGGCCTGGGCTAATGAGATGTTGAGGGTCCGTGGGCTCAGTTAATTCTTCCCAAATAAGGTTAAACAACCCAACCCTAGCTGAAAGAAGCAATCCCCTGTCCAAGTTTCCAAAACTAACATACCTTATCCTTCTCCGAAGCTGACACGGAAACATATTCAAAAAATACAATGATAATTCCAGAAATCGAACGGTATTCTTTCTTTCATTCCAAAACCTCTATATAAGCTCTCTACACCTAACCAAACGTTCGCTCGCTCGCAATAAAAAATAAATAAAAAAAACCCACCATTACTGCACTGTCTGTTACTCACTTTCTATTATTTCCCGGGAAAATTTACTTCCTTCGACACATCATCGTCATCTTCTCCATTCTCCCTCCCTCTCTCTTAGGGTTTCTTCCCAATGGCCGATCCCACGATGTCACCGCCAAGCCAATCGCAGCTCAACGTTGCAGCTTCCACGACGCAACGTCGTCAACATCATTTAAATCTTGAAAGCCTAGCTCCATCACCGTCATCATCGGAACATGTCAACCGTCTGATTAATTCTAATCATTATATTTCCCCCTCGAGACCTATTTACTCCGATAGGTTTATTCCCTGTAGATCCAGCTCGAATTTCGCTCTTTTCAACATCTCTTTGCCCTCGCCTTCTGCAACCGCGGGTAGTTCGCCGGGGGACGGAGGGAAGGAGGACAATCCCAATGCGTATGCGGCGTTACTCAGGAATGCACTCTTTGGTCCTCAGACTCCGGATAAGAAAGACTGGGGGACAGGGGCGGCTGGACGGAATATTTTCCGGTACAAGACGGAGACTAGGCAGTCAATGCACTCGCTTTCGCCTTTCGGGTTTGATGGTTTAAGTGGTCCTGGTGTTAGTAATGTTGCTATTAAGGCTCCTAGGAAGGTTTCTAGATCACCATATAAGGTTGGTGTTATCGTAAATTGTTGTCGAATTTTGAGTTTCTTGAGATTTGATGAAATATGGGTTTTATTGAGGTCGTTTTATTGATTGATCATGCGTTTTTTTTTTTTTGCGTTTTTTGTAGGTATTGGATGCCCCTGCATTGCATGATGATTTTTATTTGAATTTGGTGGATTGGTCGTCGCATAATGTGTTGGCAGTGGGGTTAGGGACTTGTGTGTATTTATGGAATGCTTGTAGTAGCAAGGTTAGTGTTGTGGGTTATGAAGTTTAATTTTTTTTTTTCTTCTTAGGTTTTTCTTGATGGGTTTTTTACTCTAAAGTTGGTTTACGGTGTAATATAGGTGACCAAACTGTGTGATTTGGGGAATGATGATGGTGTATGTTCAGTAGGATGGGCTCATCGTGGTACACATCTTGCTGTTGGAACCAGCAATGGGAAAGTTCAGGTTAGTTATAGTTTGCATTTGTGTTGAGATTCTGATACATGTACTTGTTGTGTTGATTTCAATATGGTTTATGGATATAGAAATGCTTTATGATTGCAAAAATGAATGTGAAAAAGGCTGAGTCTATAGGGGGGATAAGAAAAGAAATTCATATTTCAAAAGAATGTGGTGGGCAAGGATTATTGCATTAGCAACATAGGTGAGAGGTAAGTAAATAGAAAGAAATATGGCTGTCGATCAAATTAGGGTCAACAAATTTCAACTTTGTATGTGGCTGGAAGAGACTGTCTGTCTCACAAGTGTTGATTCGCTGGGCCTTGAGGGGTTTTATTCACAGTTTTTACTGCCACAGGCAGGTAAAACTGTAGGGGGTTTCTGAACTAGATCTTTAGGGGGTATATGGTTTATTGGAAGAATTAGGTGTTGTGTGCCCATAAATCATGTTCTTGGCCATACTTGAACCTAGACATACAAAGGTCTAGGGCACCAACACCAGAATATCTTAGAAATTTATCATCAAACTGAATATTTGCATGCATGATGCTCTAGATCTTTTTCTAGAGAGGAGACATGAAGAAGGGAAAATTATAATTTTCAAAATCCCAACCATTATTAGGTAGCTTTTTTACATGCATTATGTGGCTGCTAATGCATACCATAAGCATGACGTCCTCACCATTCAGCTGATGTTTATTCTCTATTTAATTTATTATTGTTCAATCCCTTATTGTTTTGGCATCTTGGTCCACTGCATCTTGTTGCGGTTAATTGTAATGCAAGAATGGAAGTGGATAGTGTTGTTATGTCCAACCACCTTTAGATTTTAGTATATTGCTAGATCAACCTAGCAATATTTTGATGATATTCTCATCAACTTATATGTAGATTTGGGATGCTTCACGCTGTAAAAGGATTAGAATCATGGAGGGTCATCGATTGCGAGTTGGGGCCTTGGCCTGGAGTTCATCAATGCTGTCTTCTGGTAGCCGGGATAAGAGCATTCTTCAACGAGATATACGAGCACAAGAAGACTTTGTTAGTAAACTCTCTGGACACAAGTCAGAGGTTGGACTCCCCTACATTTGTTCACACTGATTTAACTTTTTGTTCAACCATTTTATGCTGTTTACTTTGGGCTTCCCTAGAATTATCATTCTTCGTTTGCATTCGTCTCCATTCTGTAAATTCTAGTAGCGGGCATTTGTTATTACATATTATAACCTATTTAATCTATTTTTATTCTGTTTATTGCTTTTATGTTTCCCAGCCTAATAATCAATTTGTTGGGATCTAGGTTTGTGGACTGAAGTGGTCTTATGATAACCGTGAGTTAGCATCAGGCGGAAATGATAATCGAGTGAGTAGTTTTTTCTCTACAGCATATTGTTATGATCGCTGGACATGTGTTCATGGTTTCCTGCATGGAAGACTAATATGTTGTCATCTATATGCAGCTTTTTGTTTGGAATCAACATTCAACCCAACCTGTGCTAAAATACTGTGAGCATACAGCGGCTGTAAAAGCAATTGCTTGGTCACCCCATCTTCATGGACTTCTTGCATCCGGGGGTGGGACTGCTGACCGGTGTATACGATTCTGGAATACAACCACCAACTCACATCTCAGCTGCATGGACACCGGCAGTCAGGTAAAATATATGTTTGCTAATCACTTCTACTGTACTTCTTAGATATGATATGAAATGTACGTGGTTAGAAAATCCTTACTGGCAACTCATATCTGCATCTTCTTTTTTTGGAAAGTAACGTAAGAAAGTGTTCAATGATCGATGGAGCGTATAGTAAGAAAGTGTGGTCCCATCCCATAAGATGGCAAATTGCCAGTGCACATACTTCTACGTGCATGTAGTCTTGGATTATTATATCATAATTTTACTCAAAATTTACCCCCGACTCTCTCCCGTACCAAAACTTTTTACTCTTCAGTTTTCATCCATTTCAGGTGTGCAATCTTGTGTGGTCTAAGAATGTCAATGAACTAGTCAGCACACATGGATACTCCCAAAACCAAATAATAGTATGGAGATACCCCACCATGTCAAAGGTACTGAAGTCGGTGTATTTGTGATGATAGCATATTATCTCTCATCACTCATTGTATTAACATTTCTTCCTTTCTTGCAGTTGGCAACTCTGACAGGCCATACATACAGAGTTCTTTATCTTGCCATCTCACCAGACGGACAGGTAGTTGGTTCTTCATTCTTGATAACTGTAGCTTTTCTTCTTCCAATAAATTAGCAGTTATGCCAACCATTTCTTTTGTTTTAATGTTTCTTTTCTTAACTGTAACAACTTTTAACCGATTCAGACAATTGTCACTGGAGCTGGAGATGAAACTCTGCGGTTTTGGAATGTGTTCCCTTCCCCTAAATCTCAGGTAATAGTTTTCATTGAATGGTGATAGTTATTAATTGAGTCCATGCTCATATTTATACCCATAATTAATTTTTTTCTTTTGGGGGGGGGGGGTGGGGGGGTAACCCAGGTGCTTGTTCTTTCTAGTAAATGACTACTTTTCTATACCTCATATCAATAATGTGTGCTAGCAAGATTTAAGGATAGGAAAGTGTCAGGAGTAGACATGCCATGTCAACATTTTGGTTTTGCGTACCCTAACCCAGCAGAAGACTAACTCAGTATATGGTTTGACTGTTATTGTAGAACACAGAGAGTGAAATTGGAGCATCATCTCTGGGAAGAACTACAATCCGGTGACTCCTTCAGCTGTTGCTTTTGGAGAGTTTCTTGGCTGTGCAGACTTTGTTAGTCCAGAGTTTCTTGGGCTGTTTTAGCATGGGGAAGGAACGTGGAAAATGTGCTCATAACCTGGAGATTATTTCCGTGCGAATGGAGTTCATCAGTTTGGTTTTCTCGAACCAGCCCAGGACATGAAAATGCTAGAAGCGGGGGATTGGAGGTGATGAATTGTCATATGATTCTCGGGAAATTATGAGTTTCCTTCTTCTCCCCGTTTGATGCATGGCATTTACCATTAAATGCTTCTTGCATTGTATATCGACAGATGACAGTAAAAGATGATTCGAGGTGTCGGTTTACCATTTATTCATAGTTTATGTAAATAATTATTACTTCCACATATATCTATCTATCAATGAAATATTGCATTGCTGGATCCGAATTCATTCGCATATAGAAAATAATTTTGCAAATCCCAGAATGATCCTTTCAAGGCGTTATAATTTCATTGTATGATCGCAGCTTGTTTGAATATAAAAATAATTTCACCTTTACATGACGCATAACACCTTTCTTTCTTTTTTCGGATAAACGACTCGCAACACAGTCGCAGTGTCTTACAACAATGGCTAGTTCATCTATATTAGAACGTGCTCGCACGTGTAACAAGGGATTCTGGGATGCAAAGAACAAAAGACAAGTGTCTCAACCCCATTGCTCAAAGTCTTAGTAGATTGGGTAATATTTACATTCTATCCCTCCCTAGTTACGTAACATCTCGTGAGAAAATAAAACAAAGTCCAAAGAGGTAGATCCTTAGGGTTGTTGAGCTTGTTGAAAGCTCTGCTGGGTGCTTGGATTATTCTTGTTCTCCTGGGGAACCATTTCGGACCATGGGATCAAGCTCATTGGTGGAAAGCAACACTTGCAGTTCTCTTGGCATGGCTCAGGCAAGTTCCAGTTGCTTGCTTGCTCCTTTTTCTCAGGGGGCCCGCCAGATTCGGCAGTATAAGGTGCTGCGGCATCCTTGAGTGGACCCCAGCACTCTACCTTGTTGAATTCTGGAATATTGGAATGAAAGTAAACCCAAACTAAAGCCTCCTGCAATTCAGGATAGCTGCTAAACAAATTCCCATCTCCATGAAAGAAGGCCTTCAATACCTAGTCATCCCAATATTTTTTCCAAGTGATTCAAGAGACTACTTACGATGATCAAAATTGACAAAAGAAGCAACAAACAATTATTGAACATACCACAGGAAGTTCTTTGCGGAAGATGAAATATCTAAGTCTACAACATAAATCTAGGAGAAAATGGCCTCCACTTATATGGCAGTGAACATGGAGAGACATCTTTCCCTTTACTTTCTTCCACTCTGCCACCACTTCATCTCTGTACAATTTGTTGGACCATCCCTGCAACTGCAAGAAAACCTCAGTTCCTTTCTATCCTTCAGTTCCTTAATCTTATTAAGAAAAGGATCTACAAAATCAAGCAACTCTGTAAATTCCCTGTTCCTTCCGTTTATCTTGTCTAGAAACTCAGATCCTGTTGATTTAAAAGTGAAATCATGTGCTTCCAGTCATAAAGTTTCCCAGATCCCCCCCCCCCGGTTATACTGCAATTTAAGATTCCAGCTTAAAGGGGGAATATAGTTTAACTAGCAGATTGAATAAGTTTGATGATCTCTTAATTCCAGAAAGGTTTTTGGTATAGTAAAACAGGATTACCTGAGAATTGTTGATGGTTTGTGAGATGGCTAAAGTAAGTTTAGCTGTAATATCACTATGTGTTAGTGTATAAGTCCTCGGCAGATTCCCTGGATGTTTCTTCTCATCAACCCCTAAAAACAACACCTTCAGTTTTGATGCCTCAAAAATAGATGGCCCAAATAACCTTGCCACCTGATACGATCAAAACAGCACAAAACACACTAAGAAGAATAACAACAAAAAGAATCCAAGAGAAGAAAAATGAAAAGAATCCAAGAGAAGCGAGACTTACAGGACTGATAGATTGGTTCTTCCTCCTGAGTTTTTTCTTTGAAGGAAATAGAGAGCTATTTTGATCAAATATAGAGGGTCTTAGCTTTGAAGGAAGAAAGGGAGCAACTGCCAGAGAGCCCATCTCCAAATCCTCTCTGCAATTAGATCTTAGCTCCGACTTATGAGGCACCCCAGAAAATTGGAAGGACGCTCTCCTAAAATACTTGCTAAAAGTACAGTATTAACTCTCTAAAGTCAGAAAAAAAAAAAAAAAAAACTAGAGAAAGTTTAGGAGACTTGAAATTGGGGGATATTTTTCACTTTTGCTTTGCTTGCATGCCTTAACTTGAGAGGATTTTGAGTTCTGAACAGAAAAGCAATGGCGAGGTCCAAAAAACCAACCCAAGAAGTAAGAAGATGGTGTCTATCTTTTGAGCTAATAACAGACTTTAGGCTCAAATAATAATAGCTGTTTTCTAGCATTGATAGCGGCGAGACAGTTTCTTAAAGCAACAGACTTCTCGGAGGTCCTGTATGTAAGACTGCCACGTTGGGGCATCATGCAATTATCACACGTGTAACACAATCACATTCACCGTCCGAGTTGGTTTTAGGTGAATGTGGTTTTGGTTGACAGAGATACCCGAACGGTTGGTTCAATTCAGCCCTGACCCAAAACTGAAACTTTGGTAGTTAGAAATACATTCGGTAATATTTGTATTTGTTTTTGCGGTCCAATTATATTTCGGATTTATTTTGCTTGAAATTATTATTTATTATATTTTTAAATTGTTTTAATATGATAATAATATAAAAGATAAATTTTAAAAAATAAAAAATATATTATTTTAATACAATTTTTAAATAAAAAAATATTTTAAAAAACATCTCTAATCACAATAAATGAAACTGAAAACCAAATGACAGAAATTTTCCCTTTGAACCACACTTTAATCATAAAGATGGTGATAAAAATGATAATATTAAAATAAAAATGATATGGGAATCCAAATATGTCAAATCACTCATGCTAATATTAATATATATTTAGATATCAAATTTGATAAGTGATATATAGGGAGACTAGCTAAAGTCAGCGGTCCTAATCTTTCTTTTTTATTATTATAATTATTTATCAAAATGGGCTAATTGCTTGCAGGGTTGGTAAACTACATGTTGATTTAGTTTCCCAATGTTGCCCTCGGAGCTGGACTAATATTTCAATGTGTATATTTATCAGAAAACTATAACTATGACAAGCGGAGGCATATAGCATGAAAACTATCCCAATGCTCCCTTCCACTTTCATTTTTTTCTTATTATTTTCACCCATTTTCAAAACATATAATATTGTTGATTCCTTAATCAACAGACAATATATTCTTAATGATTTTCATTAGTGGAAAACTATAATTAAAAGCTTAATCATGAGTGAACATAGATAGCAATAGAATATAGAGTTTTAAAACTTAATCTGACATGTTTAGAATACTTTCACAACAACCGACTGAAGAAATGTAAAAGAAAGAATAAAGATACCAATAAAGCAATAAACTAAAGCTATAAATTACAATAAAAGAAAAAAAAAACCCCAATAACACATTAAAACTCTATTTCTTATTTATTTAATATTTTTTTAACCTGTGTTATTTTTTTTTTTACTTTTACCGAACCCTGTTAAAATAATAAAATACTTAACTATTTGAAACAACGTTGTTGGGAGGTAAAATTTTACCAACCATGCATTTTTTGAGTTGGTAAAATTTTACGAGCTCCAAATTGCAAATATTGATTTCTTCTATGGAAAACAAAATGACACAAAACTATAATGAATCACAGCTAGCATGAGAACGCATTAACTTACCTAGCAAATTAATCTTGCTAGTAGCCCTAAAGTAAGGGGAACATCGCGGGTGGTACTGTGTCCATAAATAAATATGATATTCCTGTATATCAGTGCATTTTAAAAAATGTTTTTAATTTTTTTTTTATTTTTTATTTTATTTTAAATTAATATATTTTTGATATTTTTAAATTATTTAAATTAATAAATAACTTTTTAAAAAATAAAAAAAATATTTTAAAAAATAACTACAGATACCCTCAATCGACTTGTGAATTTCAATTGTGAGTTTACGATGGCAACCAAAAATAACAAACAAACTTCTGGCAATAAAACAAAAATAGTAACTTTCTCGTTTTACTTTTATTTTTTGACGTGGCTTGCAAGCAAAAGGACCTGCAGGGACGTCGTTTCGTTGTCCCTTATCAGAAGGTATCTCTGTTATAGCATGGCAGATCAACTTCAGATTTCAATTATGAACATCTTTGTACGGCTGGATTCTCTGGTGATTAATTATCAGAAGGTCTTATTTTTGTTTTTCTTTTTTTTTTGTTAATTTATTATTATTTAGATGGTTTCGGGATTGTTTTACGCTTAAAATATATTTTAAATTTTTAAATTTTTTTAAAAATGCTTTTGAAAAAACAAATAAGATCAATTCTTGTTTATTTTTTATATTTTTAAAGTATTTTTTTAATATTTTTATTTTAAATTATTTTGATATATTAATGTAAAAAATAAAAAAATTAATATATTTTAAAACTAAAAATATTTTAAAAAATATGTAATAAATACCATAATATCATGAGAGCTTCAAGACGAGGCCAACTTTTCTATCAAAGATAACGCTATCCAGTCATCAATTGCATTCACCAGTGGCATGTTCTGAATAAAATTTTACAGGGCTAGATTTATAGTATTATAGCATATGTTGCTGTATATTCAATTTTGGATAATAAATTCGATTGCGTCAGAAGTCGAGAGAAATTAACTAATTAATTTATCTAAAAGTTTTGTTTAATTTTGATTGTCTAATATAATGAGTATTTATAGGAAGTTGTTTTTATTCTTATAAAAAATTGAAATATTTCTTTTAAGATTTTAAGAATGTTTGTTTTTTTTCCTTGCTTTAAAATAATTTTAAGTGCTATCTTTTAAGTGAATCTCCGTGAAACTATCTTTTTTTTTTTATTATCATACACCCGATTTCTATCAAGTCTATCGGACGATCCTGATTCCAATCATAAATCTGAATCGAGTTTCGAATGAGTTAAAAAATCATTCTCATATCCATTTCTTTCAACTAAATGTTATATGTATTCTAAAAAAAACAAAAAATCAGCAAATTCAAAAACATAATAACTCAATTAAAGAAATTATTGCTATCTAACATATCATAAAATTTTAAGTACGACTATCCATGAGCTGTTGCACCCTTTTTTGATAATCATCATTCTACACATGCATATTTATTAAAAGCTTTATCAGTTTTGGTTTGCGTTCAAGAATCATAGCCTAGAAAAAAAAAGTTATTAATTAAATATATTAATATAAAACAACAAATTAAAAAAAAGAAATGCGATGTAATGAAACCATAAATCTATCGATTTTGGTTCTTTGCAACAAATTATGACCATCGTAGAAAATACTTGGACATCATATTTTAAATATAATCCGTCAATATAGCTTTCAAGATTTAAGAAGATCTGAAATCCTTCCAAATCATTACGTACTTCCATTGGGCTTCTTATATTTATTCTCATTCCATCTCCCCCTTGATCTTTTCGTTTCTTGGTAAAAAAAAAGAAGAAGAAGAAAAAACCCATTTACCAATATGTTTCTTCTCATCAAATGATATCTTATTATATTAAGTTCACCATGCACGTACCTGGACATTTTACATCGAAAATGGAAATTGTTTAGTCTTTCGAGAGAGACTGTGCCTCATATCGAGAGAACCCGTGATCACACAGTATGGCATAAAGGCATATACTAGATAAATGGTACGCATTTCAATTTCTTAATTTAAAAAAAAATCAATGTTCAATAAAATAAATATTTATTAATATTATAAAAAGATATCTTTTAAATATTTTAAAAAATATCTCAATAATCTTACTTGATAATAAAATAAAAATTGAATGAGAATTAGATAAAATCACAAATATAAAAAAAAATAAAAGAAAATCCACACTCAATTACCTATAAAATCAAACATTGAAGGATATATTTTTTAAAAAATCATTAAAAAAAAGAATAAAAAAACCTAATTCGATTTAATATGTCATATTAACAGCCTAATCGTAAGACTAGATAACCTCATCAAAAAAAAAAAAATTAAAGTCCATTAACCTAATGTTGAAGGATAAAATAAAAAAAATAATTTTTTTTAAAAAAACCTAAAAAATTATTAAAGTTAAATCGAGCTAATCTTCGAAACTAATGATCCAAGTCATAAGACCAAAATTATCTCATAGAAGACAAACGTAAAAAAATTAAAAAACAAAATAAATAGCAATCAAAACAATAAAGATCAAATCTAAAACAAAATTTAAATGAAAGAAAATAATGAGAGACTAAATTTAAAAAATAATGAATTCAAAAAAATGATAAAAATAAATACCAATCAAGAGAATGAGAATCAAAATTGAATATAAAAATTAAATGAAATAAAATATCAAGCGACAAAATTGAAAAACAAATCAAGAAAATGTTAAAAAAATAACAATAAAAAGAATGAAGATCAAATTAGATAAAATAAAATAAAATATTTAGAGACATAATTGAAAATAAAAATCAATCTAATAAACCATTAAAAACAAAATAAATAGCAATCCAAAAAATAAAGATCAAAATTTAATACTAACACAAATTGAATGTGCATCTAACATATAAAAAATGAGAACAATATTTTACAAAAAATACAAAAAAAAACATTTAAATGTTAGTTTTAATTTTTTTACATTTAAGAACAATATTATTCATTTTATTATGCGAACAAAATATAAAAAACAGAAACAACCCTTAATCCATTTTTAAAATTTTTGCTTGCTTTAAATGTGCATCTAACATGTAAAAAAAAAAATTCTTTATCAATATAAGAATAATAAACCTTAACACAAATAAAAATTAAATAATTTTATTTGAGAATAGCAAAACAATCATCTCACTTTGCAAACACAAGTTACCCGATTAGTATTTTTTATTATTTTAATATAGTAGTACTAAGGATTCAGCTGTCACCTCTCTTATAAAAGTTTTCATATCTCACTCAAACATAATGCATCCACAATATTCTTGTCAAATTATACAAAAATATTTTTTTTAAGGCTTCTCTGACTCTCATATGATGGTACAGACAAGTTTAATAGCATGGTAGAGACTCAATCACAACACACACACACACACACACACACACACACACACACACATATATATATATATATATATATATGGTACAGTAATCTTCCAAAAGATATTTTAACTCATCACACAATGGTATTGTTCAACTCCTTTTTGTCATGTAATATGTTTGGGAAAGTTTATTTGACTCGCGACATTAGCTATCAGATGCAAATGATTTGAAAAAAAGAAAAAACCATTGACACTTCGGAAGCTGGAACTGTATTGCAAATTTGAAACTGCAATTATTCAAGTCTTATGGTTTTGGGGCAAGCCGTGTCTCTGGTGGTCCTATAAACAATTCTGTCTCCACCTCCGTAATTTGTCGGTCTTCTAATAGTTGTTGCTTCCTGGTTGATGAGAGGTCAGGTTGTTGCATCCCACACTGCAAAATCAGTTATCAAACAAAATTATTACCACCATAATCAAAAGAATATGTCTCCCTGAATTATTGTCCGACGACCGATCCGGGGACTGTAAGGAGGGCAGCCACGACCACCAAAAAAATCATAACTGGTCCTAGCTTAATAGATCTTTCATACAAATTTGACATTTTGACATGTAAGGGTCCCTGTGGACTTAAAAAAAAAACTACTCTGTGGTTCATCCTCCGTGAGAATAAAATTTTCATCTCCGCATATCATATCGACACCTCACATAAAATTCTAAAATATTGTCGGCATTGTAAAAATATGTGTTGAAAATCCTCGTGTGCTATGCTATGCCAAACACAGTGATGATGCACTCCTCAAAATCACTGCTAGTGATGATAACGTCGGATCTGAGAGTTCATAGAGCATGTATAGTACTGTTACCTTCTCCCGTAACCTCGTGTTTTCTTCCAACAGGATTTTCTCCTGAGATACGTCGAAAGAGAGAGATGGTAGCGAATCAGGAATCTCTAAACAAATCAACATCTAATATATTTTTTAAATAAGCATGCACATAAAACATTACGAATCATAAGGAATTACCTCGCCTTTGAGCTTCTCAATCCGCTCCCTAAATAACTGGTTCTGCAGGTGCACAAAGTAAAGAGAATCAAATGTCCGGTAAAGTTTTCATAAATAATTTTAGTCCCTTGAGTGGCGCTGACGCTATATATAAGAAAGATTAAAGAAATGGAAGAACTTCTAGCCTCACGTGACCAGAAAAGAATATTACTTTGATAAATGATATGTACCGTGAGATACTTTCTACATCTTATTGCTGTTTGGCAATTGTACCAAACCAAGTGACTTGTATACCAATAACCAATTCATACTTTCTAAAACTTGAGAATGAAGTTTTGGAATCAGATTTATCTAATGACTTTTGGTATCCAAATGGGTGGGATTTTGACGTTTTGAGTTGACAAATTAAGCAGTAAACCACTCAAAAACCCAACCGAAAAATGAAAGCCAAATGGACACTAGCCGAATCCAGTAATTACAATAAAAACACAGGATTGGTATTGACTTTAATCACTCAAAGAAATTAAGTATGGTGCGGTCTGATTAATTAATTGACGGGACATACCTTTCTTGCCCTAATTCTTGTTAAGCTTCGCTCCAACTGGTTCTCCAACTGTTGTAGGTCATCAGTGGAACATGTTTCCAATCCCTCTCCTAAGAGCTTCCTGCAAATTATCCAAGTTTTTAGTTGTTTATTACAGCAGATAAGTAATGATTTTAGACGCAATAAGTTTCAAAATGAGCCTTGAAACCTTTTAGAGACTTCAAGAAGCTCGATCTTCTTGGCCAGAGTAAATGTATCTTCCTTCACAGGCTGCATGCAAAATCAACAACTAGGATTGAAAAACTGACCCAATAAAAAAGGAAACAAAATGGAATTAATATTGTCATGCATGGTTCAATATATACAAAAAATATCATGCTTTCATGCACAGTGAAGACTTTGGTATGGCCAACTTTTCCATATGATCATCAAACATGATAGTCAAAAGATCCTTCTCTGCCCGAATATCTCAGGAAAGAAAAGGTGATGGTGTGCTCCTCATATAGAAAATGCATGATATTACAACCATGTCATCGTAGCTATATTGACCTTAATGGGAGAGAGTTCATATTACATTTACTTTTCAATTTCATCACAAATTTAATTCGTTTGAGAGCTAATTGGTTTATACCTGTATATTGTCTTGAACCATCTTGCTGCTGATTCCTACGTCCTTGGCTCTCTTCTGATACCGTTCTATTGTTCTATTAATACTGAAGGATCCATAGCAGAACAATTGGAAAATAACCGAGCAGTTAGTAAATATTTAAACATGGCTCAACTAACATCCAATGCAAATCATCACTACCACAAAAAAAAAAAAAAGATCACGCGCTCGGTTCACTTCCAAAGCTGCTGAACAATCCTTGAAGTTGCACATTTTCCTCCAAGTAGAATTCGGGTTATTGATACTTTTAGCATATATTAATCCATTCAAGTGCAGAGATACACACTCAGGTCACCATAAAGCGTAAAGTTTTGAAATTAATAGAGGATGAGAACATGATGGTTATCATCCCGAACAGAACGCCACAGCAATTAAAATTAATGAGGATAGCTACCTAAAAGTCGAAAGGTTATTCTATATATAAATAGTCCAATGCTATGAGCTCTCTCATTGAATAAAAAGAAAATAAAACTATTTTTCTATCCTAATTAATAAAGCAAGAACTTAATGATATAAATTATTTTTGCACCTAATATCGTACACTATTTTTTGGAAGAGCATCATCATAATGAAACCATCTTTCTATCCTAGTAAAGCAAGAACTTAAAAGGCATGAAAAAACTGGTTATTCTGAAACCTAAAGCATAAGATAGCTCACCATACAACTTGTGCTAAGGAAAGGATATGCTTAGGATTTGGTTGAAGGCTTGGGATATGTTGGGCTTTGTTGTTGGCTAAAATGGAGTAAATACACAGTTAATATACATCATATATGAGACAGAAGCAATCACAACTGCTTTTACTAAAATAAATTTTCCTCATTTCTGTGCAATAACGACATCTTGATCAGAAAGGTTGAGAGAATTTGGGTCTTAGGTAATGCACGCAGTTATGTAATGGTCATTTTTATAAAAGGAACGATACTTCCATTATTAACTTGAGTTGAGTTGTAGAGTAATGACAGCAGTTTTATATTAGGATGCAGCAACCAATAAAGGAGTTTAGTTGAATAATCAATATAATAGCTTAATTATAAACAAAGATCGTCTCATGGTAGGGAACATATGCATTAACCTAGCTAATATACACTTCAGATTTTGTTAATTTTGAGTTTCAATGTATTTAAAAATTTTAAAATTTGATCTTAAAATGAATGATTGGATCACAAATACATGACCTAACCTGTTACTTGTAATATGAACGATCATGATGCATACACACCTTAATTATAAACACAGTGCTGTTTGTTTAATTATTAATCAATTCCATGTTTTTATATATATCATGAAAATTAAATAAAATATTGCAGAAGAGAAGCTTTGTTTATGAATGGGCAGAGTAGCATAATTAATCTCTTATCTTCACCTATAAATTAACAGCATTTATAATCCAGTCGTTTTGACACACAAAATGAATAAAGACTCTATAACCTAATTAAAATCCGAAATAACATTTTGAACTTCTGGATTGGATATGATCTTTCTTTGGCAGATGTCCAACCCTATTCCAAAAACAAAACCAAGAAAGCATCGATCACTTGATACAAGCTACGTGCATTTGCTCCTTGGCGACTCTAACACCGTAGCTATTGACCCAATAAAGCAGGAGAGATATCTTGAATAAGCTAGCAACAACTGTTTCGTGAAGAACTAATAAACATATGGCATATCTTCTCGAGTGGCTCTCTTGCGCACAAGCACAACCAGCAATAAGGAAAAACACATGCCATTGATTTAATTAAAGAAGTTATATATTCATACTTGGAGAAATGAGCGTTCACTAAGCATACGTGTGGCTTGTCCCAAGTTATCGGGAAGCAAGTCTCGTTTGAGTTGATAATTAAATTCCTCATTAATTTACTAGGTCTGGTTAATCATGTGGTCGCTAATCAGAAAATTACACTTGAGTACAGTAACATCAAGAACAAGAAAACTTTTACCAATATATAGTGATCACAGTGCTTACCTTGGAGAAAGCAGTACGTTTCTTTTCAGAAGCAATGCAATATAAATACAACACATAAAAGGGCAGGAAACCGTGAAAGATAAAGAACACAAAGTACACCTCTATCTCAGAGCCCTCAAGCTCCCCCACCCCACCCCACCTTCCAACAGTCAGCTAGATTCCAAGTTTTTTTTTTCCTTTCACCTGGTTAAAGATGAAATTCCATTTTTTTATATGGTCTAAGGCATGATAATTATAAACTTATTGTCAGTCTTTATCGGTCATTAAAACCCTTTTTCAAGTTCTCTTCTAGAGCTCAGCTAGAGTAGACTTGGATGATTACAGGATCACCATCAATTAATTTATCATGAAAAAGAAAATATGTTACGGTTCCATGCTAACAGTACCCACTGACATGCTTGGGTACGTAAACTGTTTATACTTCTTGATGAAGCAAAGAATAGCACAGGAGAGCTGTTTAATTACTAAGTAGATATGGCAAAAAAACCAAGGAAAAAATTCATCATCATCGTTTTCTTTCGGGTGAGTTTCGAAACGAAGGAATTAATAGGTCATGCACATGAACCCTAGTGGAAAATATTTTTTTTGAAGCACACTGATCTCTAAACTATCTTCAAACATAGATTGACGACATTGATGGACACATTAGGTAATGGAAGTTAAAGCTCAGTACATATAATATGTAGGACACAGAAATCAGAAGATTACGACAAATCAATATTAATTAAACCCAACGGAATAAAAACACCAGGTTAGATTTGATGAATAAAGAAAAAAATAGGTGAGATCGGACCCCTTCATCTTGACAGGTAAAGTCTGAGAGCTCGTACTATTGTAAGAGTACTTGCTTTGCCATGCTAGTGGAGCTTGTACAGATTTAGAATCAAAACTCAATCAATTTTTTCAATAAGACAGGAGGACAAATTCTTGAGATGGACAATTCAATGCATCATCACATGCTTACATAAAAGAATTCGTGAGACAGTAATTAATAAAACACACACGGTAGTATAAACATGTTCATATAAAAAATAAAAATACTGAAAATCAAGTACTTTACCTAGAGCTGGAAAACTCATAGTGCTTCCCTCTAGTGGAGAAAACGATGAGTGCAACTTCAGCATCGCAAAGAACTGATAACTCAAAGGCCTTTTTAAGCAGTCCATTCCTTCTCTTTGAAAAGGTCACTTGCCTGCTTGTTGCATTCTCTATTCTCTTCATCTGAGTCTTCCCTCTCACCATTATTATACCTAAAAAAATAAATAAAATCAAAAGAAAGAAAGAAAGAAATGAAAATGGAAAGACCCGGAAAACAAAATGGTAGATTTGGGGTATCTGAGAAGTGAAACTGATTATATCAAAGATTGCAAACAACTAAGCAAGACCCGCTTATGGTTTCCAAAAACAGAAAGGGATAACTAAATCTGAACAAATTAGGAAATACCTGACAACTAACCTTTATGGGCAACAGTTAAGAAGCATAAAGACAAGGAAAATCTTGTTGTGAACTTTCAAATCTCAAGAGACCTAATAAGGAGAATTGAAAAGATCACACAAACCCTAGAAAGAATATCATCAAGGGAAAGATTAGCTGAGATATTTGATGAGTGATAACCCTAGTTCTAGCAATATAACCCTAATGGGTATATAAATCAATAAAAAAATAATAAAGAGGGGAGCAACTTCTCAAGAACATGATCTCTTTCTTCTTTTGGTAAATTCAGGAAAACACACAGACGCCTCCCAAATAAGAAAGAAGGGAATGATACATATGTAAAAGCAAAAAATTATCAACATGTGATCCCCATTATCAGTCCCACTCTATTAAACAACACATCTAGATGCACCAAAAGTTTGATACCATGCTGTCATGTGGCGACACCTGGCCTAAAGAGTGACTGACAACTTCCCATTCCCGGTACCCAACTAAGAGGCAACCCGCCCATGTGAAAGGAAAGAGATGAACATTCCTGTCGGTTGCCAGTTTCTCTCAGACAAGTTTAAAAACACCTCCCAAGGTGGTAGCATGTAAGATCTGGGCACCTAATGGGGCACTGCCCTTTTGGTCCGTACAAGGTTAAAGACAAGTCAGTTTTTTCCGTACAATAAAACATAGGGGTTAGCCAATCGATTGGTGCCAGCACAACCTGTCACGTGGGTAAGCCTTGTTTGGTCTTTATCTTTTCCATGTAATGGCTTAGTATGGGGTTTTGTGCACCACCGAGGGTGCCCTTTTTTCTCTCTGGCTGTGGCTGGCGAAGGTCGAGTGGGGACCACAGATATGTCGTTGGACTTTGATGGAAGGCAACCCATGTGGATGATGGGCATGTGTCCATAGTGCTATTGTTTATTAATGTTGCTTTTGAAAGCATATTCAAAGCAAATGAACTGTCAAGTGTGATAACCAATAAATACTCTAATTGCTTGAGAGAAAAAATAGTTAACCTCTATTTATATTATATTATGATTATTATTTTAAAAAAAAAACTAAACTCCAAAATAGTTTTTTTTTTCAAGTGATTCATTTGATATTATAAAACTAATCGGGGTATAATGGCTTGTTAACTTTTTTACACAGTTCAATTACATTAATATTCTTAAAATGATAACAAAAAAAAAAAGTATGAGAGGGCTTTTGGCGTCAACTTTTTTTAAAGATAATTACGACATCGTCCTTCAATTAAAAAAAAAAGAGTAAAAAGGTATTTTGATATTTTTATTTGATTCATCTTGCGTGCATATATGTTTTTTTATTTGTATTTTTAGAGCTACTTGTAATTATAAAATATAAAAATTTATTAGGTTTTGTAATTGTATTTTTTTACTGTTTTTTTTAAGCATGAATTTTTTTGATATAGTTCCTATATAAAGAAAATTCTATCTAAATTTTGTTAAAATTATAAAATTTTTAACTCTCTAAAATCATTAACAAAATTAAATTCAGATTAACAAAGTAAATAATAAATATCATAAAAGGCATTTTTTTTGTTAGAATTAAATGGGGGTAATAACCTCAGCCCTTTAGCTCAACCGGTTGACCAATCAATCTAACTAGTTATATGAGCTGGTTAGTTGGTATGCATAAAAAATTTAATTTCATGATCTTATTTTTGTTTGGTCGGTTTAACTGACTATTATAAAATGGTTGATCGGTTCGTCATGAAATTTAATTGATGTTGTAGTTATAAACTGTGATACCAATTATAATTTTATTGCGGTTCAAAACCGTGATATTTAATCAAATGTAATATTTTTGAACCAAAATATTAATTAAAATTCATGATTCTAAACTATTATTACATAAAAAAAAATTCTATTTCACTAAAAAAGAAATTGCTGCTCTTTCTTTTCATTTTGTATGATAATTGTCCAGTTTATCCGTTTTTGTATCATTTGTACACCTTGGCCAATGGATGAAGTTAGAAAACCCAGAAATATATGGCTCCTACAATACTCCACTAAGATGTCTTTCGTGGTAGCATACATGATGCCCATTTTGACTGAATGCAGAGTGGAAATCAAGCTGACATGACATCATGAGAACTTCCCTTCTCTTTTCTTCTTGCTTTTTGGTTCAAAAAAATTCTATTACTAGAACACAATCATTGATTTATGTTGAAAAGAAAGTGTTCATTCTTATCCCACTTGTTATAGGCTAAAATCATCCAAAACGAAGACCATGCCAGGCAATATATATGGATTTGACATGTTTCCATACTTGATCAGTCCTTACAACGGGATCAGCTCATATAGCCTTCTCCGGTCACCGTAATCTTGGACCCAGTGGACATGTCCATGTGGTTTCAGAGCGAGAGGGGCATCCAGGCCTCACTGTAAAGACAACACTTATCCATACAGCATCGATCTTCTTTTTATCTGGAATAAAAAGTTGACGATGTTCTTTGAGTAACTTAGCTATCCCTGCTCAAATTGGCAAAGAGTAGCGCCTTAAAGGCACCATCTACGCCTGGTCACAGCTTTTCAAAGCTATCCATCACTTTCTACTTCTGTCATCCAACTCCACCTCATGCTTGGTCATGGGCTCACAAAGAAAGTAAACGCCCTTGATTGGTCCCTCTTCGTTATTGCGTTTTCATTCTTTGTTTTGGTACTGTGCAAGGGTTGTTTTATTTTTTAAAATTTATTTTTGGTGTTAGCGTATAAAAGTGATGTAAAACCATAAAAAATTTAATATAAAATAAATAAAAATTAATTTTTTAAAAAATACAATTTTGAAATGAAAAATAATCCGGTGTGTTTGAATGCATTTAAAAAGTGGGCTTGAAATAAAAAAATAAATTAATATTTTTTATGATTTTAATATGTTGATGATAAAAATAAAAAAAAATAAAAAAATTTATTTTGATGTTTTTGTTTTAAAAATAAACACTTTTAAAAAACCAATTACACTATAATATCAAATCTACAATTCCGTTTGTTTATGGTTATTTTACCCATTACAGATTTAATTTCATATGTTTGGTTAATAAAATAAATGTGAGGTTTCGTATGAAACTCATTAAAAGCTCTCTTTATAGCTTTATTTTTTTTAAAAAAATTATTTTTTTAAGATCCCGAAAAAGCTAAAACAATGTAAAACCTGCTTCAACCAGGAAAGGCCTAAATAGGATGTTGTTAACGCTAATATTTTGTTGCTATGGTAATTTTTTATGGCGATGGTAATTATATTTGTAAGTTCATAGATCCTTATTGCAATGTATAAATGGGCCAGAAAGAATAGGACCATGACTTTAATGCCAGGCTTGTCCCATAGCTTGATTCTTTGCAGGCTGTCTACAGGCTTTGGACCCCCCCACCCCCCCCAAAAAAAAAAAACCCAAATTATTCTGATAAATTTTAGTTTTAAAAATTAAAAAGTTTTAGGTATTGAGAATTATACAGGTTAATAGATTAATAAACATGTCAATTCCAATCAAAGATTATGTTGGAAAACTGAGATAAATATGTTACTTTTTAGAAATAAAAGATAAAATATTTGTTTTTATTTGAAATTGAATCTCTAAAGTTTTAATTTATTTGAATCAATAAAATTAAATTTTATTTTGTCAAATCAAACATTAACTCAACATCAAAATCTATTCTTAAAATCATAAGAGCTATATGTAAAGCAAACTGAAATAAACATCAAATTTAATTTAAAATCAATTTAATATAAAAAAATAAAAATAAAAATAAAAGGAGTCAATTGAAAAAAAATAATATTATGTGCAACCATGATTAATTGTTCCTATGATCCATTTTCATTGTTTTTCTATATTTTATTTTCATTGTTTTTTTAATATTTTTTTATTTTATATTGCCTCACGTGTTCATGTTTCTAAATATCATTTCATTGCGTGTTAAAAAAAAGATATAGATAATATAAAGGAACTTGAGATGGTGGAGTATTTAAATGTGACAGTTAGTTTCGAGCCACCTTTTAACACGTAAGTGATAGATTTATAAGGGAAAGCAATATAATAAAAGAGTCCATAATGTGTGTCCTAAGAGCACAGGTAACTGCTAAGTAAAACGAACAAAAATGACAGTGAGGGTGTTTGGTATTGCGGTAGCTATTGTGGTCGTGCTTTAAAAAAAATTGTTTTATAAAAAGTACTTTTAATTGTGATTGGTTTGAAAAAATAGGTGTTTGGTTAAAACTGTGGTTGAAATTGAGGTTGAATAAAAAGTAGTTTAATGTGTTTGGTTAAGAATGTTTTTAAAATTAAAGTTATAAAATAATTTTAAAATATATATATATTAAAATTGATAGTTTTCGAATTTAAATGTTGTAGATTTAACTATTGTTATTACTTCATGAAATAAATAATACTTTATATAAAATATTTTTTATTATGCCATTAAACCATCTACAATTCCACTACATACAAAATTCATTCGACAAGAATTACAGTTTCTATTATTTTTTGAGCGTGCAATAAAATTAGATAAAATAGATTTGATATTACAGTGCGAGTGAATTTAATTTACTCTACACTAATTTTTTGGGAAAAAAAATATTGTTTACATGACAATGCGAGTAAATTTAATTCATTCTAAAATAATTTTTTTAGAAAAAAATACAAAAACTAAACATACTAAAAAAAAAAGTCACTCGAATAATGCAAGTGAATTGCACAGTGCACGTTAGACAGAATTTCAAAAAGCAGCTATGAGCTACTTTGTAAAATTCACGTTCAAAACGTGAAATTACATGGAACCACTAAAATTAAATTGTGTTTTTAGTGTAACTAAATATTATGTTTGCTGTGGTTACTCAAAGCAGAAGTAACCACGCAAACAAACGGGCTCACGTGTACGAAGAAGATCATCAATGCCTAAACAAAGCAAGAATCAAGAGATGAGGAAAAAAAGGACAAACCGACAACAAAACAATGAGGGAAGAAAATAAAACAACCACCAGAAGGAAAGAAAAACCAAATGCATAACTTCAAATCGACGGCGAAGCACAAACAAACAAAACATTGGTAACAAATGTCTTGAGATAAATCCACTCTGCATTTTCTATACCACAATCTCCAGACCTCTGGCTGGAAAAGGTTGCGTGACAGAAAGAAATTATGACTTCTAAGTAAATAAGCCGCGTCAACAAAAAGTCATGACTCGAGTTTTCATTTTTCTTGCAATTATGCGTTAACTTGGGTTTTCACAGCCCACACCGCCTCAACCCATGTTGTTTAAGGATTTTTCTTCATCCTCGTAGCTGCAAGCCTCCAGCCTCAACATAGTCATGACTCGAGGTTTATATATACATATATATTACGATAAGACTTACTTTAAATAAATTTATTTAAATGATATTTAATTGGAACTTGCCCTTAAGAGTGCGACAAGTCTTAATTTGAAAAACAATATTTATATAGAAATGTCATTTTTTTCTAAAAAACAAAATGAATAATAAAAGGGATATTTAATTAGAAAGTATATTTTTTATTCATTATTTCAGATCAATAGAATTTGTTTTTTTAATTTCTATCTTGATTCACTTAGTTTTCCATTCAATAAACCATATTACCATTAAACCATATTTCAAATCAATATATTTTTTTTTTAATTTCTATTTTGATTTGCTTAATTTTTTATTTAATAAACCATATTACCAATAAAAAGTTTTTTCTTTAAGAAAATAATATATACACAAAAAAATATAATATTGGCTAAAAAACAATTCTTTTTATTTATAATTTAAATCATCATCTTTTTTTAGGAATACCAATTTGTATTTCCACTTATTTGAAGAATTTCTTGTTTGAAAAGTTACCCATATAACTATTAATATCAACAATTTTCTTTTATGAATTATCAGTTCATATATTTAGTTTAATTCATAAAACATAAACATTATCTTTTATTTATAATTAAGTTTATTATAATAGCCAAAAACATATCCACAACATCCAAACATGTTTTTTTTTTTAACGTTTAAGCAGTAAATAATAAACCAACTTGATATAACGTAGGGGTATTTTTTATTTTAATCAATTGAGATCGACCATAACTAACACATGAACGAGAAAAAAAAAAGACATTTAGAAAAAATAACAAAATAAATAAATAAATATGACAGCGTTGATATCACCGTCAGAAGACTAATTATAGAAAAACAAAATTCAACTACTGATAACAGAAATGTCAAAACATCCCCTCTCTCTTTACCATATTACGTAAGATAGATTATTATCGTTTCAACCCCCTACTGTCTCTCGATCAAAATCAAAATTTCACAATTGTCTCATCTCGAAGAAAGAAATGGCTTCTACTTCTTCTCCAGGCGAAGAACCACAAAACCAGAATCAAGATCAGCAACAACAACAACAACAACAACAACAAGTAGTAGTAGCAGTGAAAGAGAGAGAGAAAGAGTGCCTTCACAAAACCAAAACGATACACTTCTTAGGCCGTACCACTCCTATCGTTCTCCAAAACGACAATGGACCTTGTCCTCTCCTTGCCATCTGTAATTCTTTTCTCTCTCGTCCCTTCTTGTTAACTCATTTGTTAGGGTTTTTAAATTTCTTTTGCTTGATTTCCTGCCAAGAAATTGAAAACTGAAACTTGAAATGTTCTGTTTTATCAGGTTTCCGTGAAAATAGGAAAGCTCGTTTCGTTTAAGCGTGTTATCTAATTTGATTTTAAGTAAATTGACTGGTTTAGGCAAGTGTGATTTCATTCTTGGATATTCTCACAGTAGCCAAACTGAAACTTAATTTGGATCGTAAAATCTGCTTAGGAAATTAAGATTAATTGCTTAACTAGGGGTAATTTCGAGGTGCTGATGATGCAAATTGAAAAACTCAATAATTTGGATCAATTGCTTGTTACCTTTTCATGTTGTTGAAGTTTAATGCAAAAAATAAGCTATTGATTTTGATGTTGTGAAGTAGTACTTTTCACCATTGAAATTGAAAGAACCAGGCATTTAGGTACATTCTCAATGATTGTAGGTTTTTTTTTTCCTTCCCATTTTGCTAGTAATTTGGAGAGAAAACAGAATATGAAGGGAGTTTAGCTAATGTTGGAATACTTGTTGATATAACGTATGGAGAAACAGAACCTATGATATGCTATTTTTTATTGCTTGTTTGATAATTTGGGAATTTGATTGCTAGGATTTCATTCTTTTTGGTAAGAAGGTTTCAGTACACTACTGGGGATAGTCGAGCGCAAATTCTTACAGAAATTTTGAGTTATATCTAATTTACTGTTGGGATTCACTGCATTGGTGTAAATGTTCTTTTCTTTTGTTAAGGTTGTCATTATTCTGGCAACACAAACTGGTAGGATTGATTCTTTAGAGGAATATCATCTTTTATATTGTTAAGGTAATTGTTGTTCTGGTGCCAAGAAATTTGACAGTTGACTTCACTGAACCCAAAACAATCCTGTTAGACATAGTCCACCAGACACTGGTTAATAAATTTTGTGTTTTTATCCTTAACTACCATAGAGGAGGCTTGGATTTTTTATTTTCTCATTACTTTAGTTTATTGGTGAAAGAAGGGATTATTGTTTAAACATCAAATGCTGTTTTGGATGTATCTTGAATGATTATTTTATTTGCACATCTTCTGCAAATAGATTATTTTATAAAATATCTATAAAGGATCATTCTTGTCAATTTATTTTGGGGGAAATACAACTAGAATTGTGGTTTGATTATGAACGTGTGGGCTTGCTATAGGTAACGTCCTTCTGTTAAAGAATAATCTAAATTTGAGCTCAGATAGCGCTGAAGTTTCGCAGGAGAAATTGCTATCCCTTGTTGCAGAAAGGTTGATTGATTCCAACAGTAATGTAAATGTAATAACTATGAGCAGATTATCTTGTTTGTTTGATATATTCATTATTAATCAGTGCATATTATTTTGACTGCTTCTCTCACCATGCAGAATAAAGATGCAGGATATGTCGAAAATCAACAGCAGAATATTGCAGATGCCATCGATTTGCTTCCAAGACTTGCAACTGGAATTGATGTAAATTTAAAGTTTAGGAGGTTGGCCTCTCTCTCTCTATCTCTCTAGGTGTGTGTGTATGTGTGCACTTGTACTTCTTTCTTTAATTAACATATATGACCATGCAGGATAGATGATTTTGAGTTTACCCGAGAATGTGCCATATTTGATTTACTTGACATTCCTTTATATCATGGTTGGATAGTTGATCCCCAGGTATGCTCTTTCCAAGCATTACATTTATATTTCAGTTAAATTATAAAGTTTTGTTTCTCCTAGGAATAATTGATGCCTAATTGCCTGTATGGTGGTGTTAATAAGAGGGTGTTTTCCTAATTATACTTGACATGCCCTTCCTTCTATTTTCAACTTTGCAAGGGTGATAACTGCATGATGGAAATTTTTGGAATGCTCTGCCCTTTATAATTTAGAGGGCTTGATTCATGTTTATTAATTCCAATGGAGAACTGAAGAAGTTTTAAGCTATCTGGTTCTACCTATCTTAACACTCTTATTGTATCTTTTAGGCTAATGTACTGGTTCTTTGAGTTTATCAAACACCCTCTTCCATGCAGGGGATTATTGATTTTTCTCAGATTGTGGCCATGTTGTCCCATATTGCCATCATCTGCTGCATTTTATTTTAAGTAGGTAACTTTGGTGTAGGTTCTGTTGAATAGTCCCTTTTTCTCTGATTTTCATTTATTTATGTTTTACATTAACATCTGAGTAAATGTCTAATAAAATGATCTTTTCATGTGAATGTTCCACATGTGTGTCCTTCAAGGTGTAGCATGGATGCTGGCCGGCATGCATATTAGGGAAAATGACAAAATGAAAACATTTGCATGTTTATATTGTTGGGCACTGAATAACATCGAGGATGCTAAAATGCGAAGCTTGGTGTTTCTTGTAGATCATCAATGTCAATACATCTTAAACTTGGTTGGCTAAAGGACAGGAAATCATGAGAGTTTAAGCTTTCCTCAATGGAAATGCGTAGGACAGATTCTTGATTGTGGAGATTTGAAAACAGTTTGTGAATGAAGCCTCATTCTTGTAGCCTCTCTTTTCAAAGTTACCAGAGGAAAAACTTTCCGGCACTATCTTCTTGTTACCTATTGAACATCTTATTTTTTTCCGGAATCAATTGTAAGTCTGTCTAGTCAGGTTCTGCTTGTCTTGAAAGGGAAACAAGAAGTTGTGGATAGGTGATGTAGGACAAGAGAGCAAAATCACCAAAAAAAAAGAGAGAGTTGATGTAGAATAAGAATCAGAATAAAAAATAAAAAGAAGCAAATGAAAATACTTGTGTGAAGCAGTAAGCACCTGTCGTGTTAGGTATTTTGTTTTGTACCTTTTGCTGCTGGTGTAACTTGTTTGGAAGCCAAAGTAAAACTTATTAACATCATATGAAAGATTAGGTAATGCTGACAAGAATTGGAGGCTTACAGATTTTTAGAAATTAGTTTTAGTTTTTCACTACTGCAATGTGAATCAACTGTTGTTGATTCAATCTGCTGTTACCTTTTCAACTTGTATTGATTCAATGTCCAGTTGCCTTCCAAGAAATATTTTTGCTCGGTCTATTGAAGCCAATGGATAGTTGTTACTTTGCAATGGGCTCTGTTCTTGATCAGATTTATTTGTTGCTTTGTTTTTTTCTCTTGAATACAAATATTCCTATTTCAAATGAAGGCCTTATTATTTGGGCATGGTTTACCACTAGGCTAAAGGGCTTAGTTAAAACATTAATATTTGGGCATGATTTACCTCTAGGCTAAAGGGCATAGTTAAAACATGTCAGCAAGGCAATGGCACTTGAGATTTTTTCCCTTTGTCTTGTTAGATAGTTTCTAAAAGCTATGTTTTGCATGTTGCTTAATCTCTTGTTCAAAAGAGGTCCTTCAGACAGAGAGATTTATTTCATAAACAATGAGCTGCTGAATCAAAGAAGAATGAAAGCCATACAAAAAATCATAATTACTGAGGCTCTGTGCATCAAGTGGCATAGAAAGCCTCGTTAGTATGCCTAGTGGTCTTAGGGTCTGCTCTGTGGGGGTCTCAGATCCTAAATTATGTCATTGAAATCTTGTCTTTTACTAATGATTGTGTAGTTTTAACTTTTGCATTAGCTTCCTGTATCACCCAATGTTAAAGCTTAATTGCCTTGTCACCAGATGAAACCATTTTCTTATGTGTATGGTTGTGGGTTCTTTTTGTTTGGATATATCTCAGTTATTATGTTGTTGCTGAGAAAGGATATGATATTTCACAATGAATTTTACCAATACATCTTGATTGGCATTTTTCGTTCCTTTTGCTCTCTTTTATATTTTATTATTTGTAGGTTGCCCAATTCTTAAAGTTTTTTGGAACCTTGTAATTGAATAAGCATATTTTGTTAGTTGCCTTATGCTTGAGAAATAAGTGCTTAAAATTATCAGGATGTAAAATCAACAATACATGTTCCCTTGTTCCTTAAATTGCCCTTTTTTTTTTTATCAGAAAGCCTCTAGTGTTGAATGTCTTGATCTGGTTTAAGATTGAGATGATTAATTTTCTTTATTCAATGCACTAGGACTATGATACTGCTAATGCCATTGGGCCAAAGTCCTATAATACTCTTATGGGGGAGCTTGTTGCTCTTGAAACAAGAAACATGGAGGATGAAAGTAAAAATTTGATCGGGGAAGATAGTAAAACTAAAACCGAGGAAGATTGCATTGACTTTGTTGCTGCGACAACTGCTACTTTGGGTGTTCCTTCTCCTTGTCTTTCAAAGGCTAGATCTTTTGATGATTCTCCACATTCAGTCTCTGATCATCAAAAAGTAAGAAAAGGGGATTTAGAAGAAGAAGCAGAGCTATTGAGGGTCTTAAAATTGTCAGAGACTGAGTTGCCAAATTCAGTGGATGATTCTCTTGTAGCCGATGTTGATGGAAGGGTTGTGTCTGTTGGCTCACATGAAAGCACACCTATGAAGGGGACCATGGTTGTGGCTTCCTGGGATACATCAGAGGGGCATGTCGGTGTTGAAATCAATCTTAGTGCATTGAGCACCGATGATAATAATAATCTGACATCTTCGGAAACTCCCCCAGGGAAACTGACAGGCTCTTCCTTAAAGACTGATCTGACCGATCATTTTGATAAATCAGTTTGTACTGAATCTGGAGAACATTTCTCTTGTAATGATGTGATTGAGAATAGTAGTGCTGACACAGTTGTTGAGATTCAAGGTGCATTGTCCCTTTCTTGTGCAAAAAGTACTGGATCTTTTGATGGAGACCCCACGGATATTTTGCATGATGGTCAGAAGGTTGAGAATCAGTCCACTTCTATTACCGAGGTTCACAAACCAGCAGATATTTCAAGTGGGCATGAAATGTTGGATTTACCAGGGTTAGCTTCTGTAGTTCCAGAGTCAGATTCATCTAGTGGTAGAATGCAGAATTTTGATACACCTGATACCTTTACTTCAAGTGTTGATGGAAGTGGGCCCATATATGAGGGAGAAGAATGCATTTTAGATTCAAGAACTTCAAATTGTGAAGATAGAGAGCCTATGTATGAAGGTGAGGTGATTCTTTCTGAACAAGCTGATAAAACTGTGAGGTCTAAGGATGAAATCACTGCACAGCAAGGTGAGTGATGATTCGTGTTATAGCATTGGATTTTACACACTACCATGTGCATATATTAGGTGCTCAGTTAACAAGTAATGTGAATATATTTGACAAATTTTCATATTCTTATCAATTCTATTAGGGGAGCTGATAAGGAACTTTTTGAAGAACAATGCTAGTCAGCTGACCTTTAATGGGTATGTTGGCCCACTGCTTGGCTAGATAATCTCTCAATTCCTTGTGGATTTGATTATTTATTTTTTTGTGCTGGGTCTGGAGATGTTCATCTGATTTCCTTCATACTTTTTGCAGCCTCTTTTGCTTACAAGATGGGCTTAAAGAGCGTGAGTTGTGTGTTTTTTTCCGTAACAATCACTTTAGCACCATGTTTAAGGTTAGTTACAGGCTGGGATGCACCCTTTTGTGGCTTAGCTTTCAATGTCAAAGCTTCTGATTTTGAATTAGACCTGTTTAGCAAGCAGTTTAAAGAAACACTATTTAGTTCCCTGTTTTTTGTTTTCTGAACCTCAATTGTATGATTTATCTACTATTGTATGATTTGCAGTATGATGGTGAACTGTATCTTTTAGCCACAGACCAAGGTTACATTAATCAGCCTGATTTGGTGTGGGAGAAACTCAATGAGGTTAGACTGTGAGCTCAGATATCTTCAAGTTCTAGTCAAAACTAGAATGCAAGTACATATTTTGTTATTTTCAAAAATTGGATTGAGGTTTGTTATTCTACATGTAGTCAAATTAATTTGATTTTCTGGCAGTAGTGCTGTATTGGTGTGTTAATAGATGGCAACGGTGATAAAGATTTTCCTTTAAACTCCTAACTTTCAAAAGCCCACGAGTAATAATGGCATTTTCTCCGTCTCTTAATTTCAATTTTCATCTGTAATGTTAAAATAGAAAACAAAACTATTATATCTCAGATTTCTGAATTTGCAACAACTTAGTGAAGTTGTAGGTATTGTTTGTGGAGTTTGGTATGCTAATCCTGACTTCCCATAACTTCAGGTAAATGGGGATACATTGTTTATGACAGGAAACTTCAAGGAATTCAAGGCGAAAAGTCATACAAATGATCCATGGGATGAGCAAAATGCTATGAGCAGTACTGCTGTATGCACTTCTTTCCTTGTCCAAACTCCAAAGTATTCTAAGTCTTCGTTTTTGTATATTTTGCTGCCATGGAGCTTATTTTTAATTCACATGTCTCAGGACTATCTTGCTAGCATTGGTAGTGCTGCACAAGCGGGTGTGGATATAAAGTAATCCTTTTACTTTTTTCACTGTCTCACTCATTTAATCTCATTTGGAATGTGCATACACGGTCATTACTAATCTAGTGATCTCTTTGCATAAATATATGTACTAACTGTGCTATTATGGCAGCTCTGATCTGCAACTGGCAATAGCTCTGCAGCAACAGGAGTATGAGCAGCAGCAGCAGCAGCCGCAACACCATAATGTGCAGCAAGCATCCGCCACTGGTGGTTCAAGACTAATCACAGGGCCCCAGGTAAATCATTAATGATTTTTATGCTTTGGAGGTCCTGGATATTTTATTGACTATTGAAATAAGAAATCAATGCTAATAGTTTTTCAGTTGATATTGTTTACTGGCCTCCCTTAGCTGGTCAGCTATCTGAGGTGATATCTAAAAACAGGAGTAAACGCAATATATAATTGTATATGCATGCTTATGTTCATGTATTAATTCCACAATTGTTCTCCTATGAAGAAACTAGAAATTTCTATTAAAAAAACCAGCATTAGGATACTTCATCAATGAGGTTTAAAGAATTATGTATATTAATTTGAAGCTATTTGACCGATCAATAATTACAAGATGTTCACAAATTACACGAGTTTCTAGCACTTGTGCATCCAAAGTCTTAAGTTGACATGGCGTTTGTGAATTCCCCACCTTGGCCTTTTCTGTTTGTCATCTGCCAATTTGGCAGTTTGATCAATGATTTATCATTCATCATGGATGTCAAAAAGAGCCTTCCATTTAGCAGGATCTTAGGATGGCATAAAGTAAAAGGGTGAGATAGTGCCCTATATAGAAATGAATTGTTCAGACTGTAGATCTTTTTTTTTCCTTGTCTTTTATTGGAATACCATTTGCAATCATGCAATCTTTTTTGTTTCAATCTCTATTCTAATGAGGCAGGCCAGACTTTTTTGAGTTAAAATTTGTAGGCATATAGGACTACTGATTCACAAGATGTTTTTCTAGCAGGTGCCAAGGAGCAGTGGTAAAACCGCATCTTCTTCTTCTTCTTCTTCAAGGCTTGACACAAAACCAAAAGATAAGTGTAACGTGATGTGAATTTTGTTGGAGGTACCGTGGAAGTCTGTTCTGTAAATGGCGTATATTTTGACCCATTGTATCCTTGAGAACAATAAACTGCAGGAGTCAAGATTTCTCTTGTAAAAAGGCAGTATATAGCACCCTAGCAAAATCCTGCGATTTTGTTAATGTTTTCTTTTTCTTCACCCCACACTTGTAAGCAGCTTAAATTTTTCTTTTTTTTGGAATAGTTGACAGATTGAAAGAGGTCCGTTATATGCAGTGATGGCTTTAGTTATTCAGTTGAAATGTCTATGGAAGTGGCACAGGCAGGTCCATATGGAGGACCATTTACATTCCTATTCTGCAACTTTTTCCTGCCCATGCAATTTCGCCTGGCCGGATAATATCTTGTCAAAAGCTAAATGCACGCTCGAAAAGTTATCGGGATGTTTTCGAACTACCGGTCTGGTGTTGACGTGGAACAACAAATTGGGATTAAATTTTGGATTTCTATGAGAGCTATTGCTTCTCCTATCAAGTTTTTAATGTATAGAACGTCAGTCATTTATTGGAATGTCAGCGTCGAGTGTTGATGGGTCATGGAAGGGACCTAACCTTTAGAAATGAGAATCCTTGGTGCCCAGATCGAATGCAATGTGCTTTCGATGGTTCATGTTGACTGCATCTCCTGGTGAGAATTGTTTTTACCCTAAAATCAAATTGACAATGGGGACTACCTGTAGGCTTATAGCCGATGTGCCTGTGTTCTTTTATCGTTATGTGACCCAGAATCAATCAATCTTCAACGCTTAGGTTAACCATACAGCGACACAGATTCGAATAGTTCTGAATCAGGTTCAGGCGAGTTTATGGCAGGCCTTGGAATTGGCGGCTTCCACGGGGGATTTCTATTGTCAAGCTGGTGCTAATGTTTTGTTTTGTGCATGATATTTAGGTTCAAATTTTTTGGTTTGGGGGCTCTGGTTGCAATTTGTGTGACAAATAGCTTGGATATCAGCATGGAGACAAGTATTTCTTTACATTAGGAGATGAGTTAGAGAGTAAGGAGAACATCTACGAGAACTTTGCAAGAGAGCTCCACGACGGAGCAATGCATCGTCGGAGATAGCTCAAAAGAAAAATTTACTACTTTGATAATGAGTCGTCCCAGCTACTAACGCAGCATGTAGCATTCTTGTTGGTCCATAACCTAACCCATCTCGAACAAGACTGCACCATTACAGAAAAAACTAAATGGTGGGGGTAAAACATTGTGGATGTAGAGAGAGATCACCGTGGACTCAAATGGTGTTTTCCCACCCTTTGTTTTTTTATCTGCTTTGACATGAAAAAGAGATAAAAAGAAAGAAGAAAGGTTTTAAGATGATTCCCTCTAGGCATGGTGGATAGAAGATGAAAAAAATTTAATGTGCACTTGTCTGCATAGGTTCAAGGCTTAATTGTGAGTTTGGGCTGTAGCTAAATTCAGTTTGGAGCAAGGAGATTATTGTCAAGAAAAAATGTTTGCTCATGTTTGAAGCGATTTGGTTTGGTGTCGCATTTTAGATGCAATAAGCGAGGAAGAAAAGGTGCGCCGCTATCCCCTCCTCGTATTTGTATGAGCAGTGCTTTTGGGTATAAAGAGATGTTTTCTGTGTGAAATATTTACCTATTGGTAGGTTGTCATTGCCTCGTGAAGGATCTTCGTTAACTATAAACTAAAATGGGTCAGGATGACGTGTTAAATTAGTTTAAGTTATTTTTTTAATATTAATTTGATTGAGAATTAAAATTTATAATTTATTTATTTATTTTTTATTAGATTATTCTAGTCTCATGACCTGAGAATAGTACTTAACAAATTAACCCAAGTTAACTAGAATTATTTTTTATGCCTTTTATTTAATTATTTTTTTTTAATTTTATCATTCAACATTAGATCGGTTGGGAATTAAGTTTCATAATCTGTTTTGATTTATTTTTATGAGAATATATTGATCTCAAGATCAAGGCTACGGGTTTTGATATTTTAATCCTGGTTAAATCTCAGGTAGTTTTTTTTATTTTCTTTTTAAGAAGTTATATCGGTCTCATGACCTGGGTAACAGGTCTTTCAACATTGGACTTACTTTTTATTGGGTTGTCATCGTCTCATGACTCAAGTCGCTGGTTTGATGGGTTAACTCAATTGACTTATTTTTTCTCTGTTTTTTTAATTGATTTTTTTTCTAATTTCATCAATTAATATTGTATTTGATTAAGAATTAGACTTCATGATTTGTTTTAGTTTGTTTTTCATTAAATTATCCTGATCTCATGACTTGGTAATAATGCTTAACGGTTAACTCGGTCTGACTTGACTTTATTTTTCATGTTATTTTTAATTAAGATTTTTACAAATTTCATCATTTAACATTATGTCCGACAAGGACGATTGGGAATCGAACTTTATAATTTGTTTTGACTTTTTTCTCTATGGGGTTATCTCAGTCTCAAGATCAAAGTCGTAGATTTGACAAGTTAACCCGAGTTAAATTATATTATTTTTTTATTTTTTCTATAAAATTATCTCGATCTGATAACCCAGATCATAAGTTTGGTAGATTAACTTTGGTTATTTTTTATGTTCTTTTTTTAATTGATTTCTTTTTTAATCTCATTCTTCAATATGGAAATGGCTGGGGATTGAAATTCATAACTTGTTTCGATTTGTTTTTCATGAGGTTATCTCGATTTTATAACCCGGATTGCAAGTTTGGCTTATTAACTCGGGTCATTTTTTATTAATTAATTTTTTTTTCAATTTCACCATTTAATATTGGGTTGATTGAGAATTAGACTTTATAATTTATTTTGATTTGTTTTTTATAGGATTATCATAATCTTATAACCTGAGTCATAAATTTAACACGTTAATCTGGGTTGTCTAAGGTCATTCCAATATGTTGTTATTTTAATATTAGAAAAAAATATCATCTTGAAATTTTATTTAGTCAAATATTGTTTTCACGGGTTGTATAGGTTGTTTTTGAACCAATAAAGTCAATTAGGTTGCATTAGGTAAACCCTCACACAATTTAATTTTTTTTGCTAGAAAAATAGCAACATTTAAATATTTATTTTTATGTTCAAGAAAAAATTAACTTCACCGGATGTCTCATAAAAAAAAATGATAAAAATTTGCTAGACTATAATAAATGAAAGAGAAAGACATCGGTTAGATACACTTCAACAAATATATATATATATATATAAAATCTTGATATAAAAAAGTTATAAATCATAATAGAGAAATTATTATTAATTTTGTTTTTGAGGTTTTTAAGTTAATTGATTAGTTTTGATAGATTCTATTACTAGTGTTTTTATATAAAAATTTGTTGAAGAATAGATTTTTTTTAAAAAATAAAAAATATCCTAGGCATCATTAGATGCAGACCTCAAATCTCAAAAGTTAGTTTCGTACAAACATTGCTCACCGAAAATGACATTCATCTTTTCCAGAAAGTCCAGTGCAACTTTAAACAGTGACCGTCTATACTATATTCGAGAAAAAAGTGCCCCATTTATCAGAAAAAGGATTGACTGTCCAAAGTATCGGCGATCCATGCCTTAAAACAACTTGATTTAATTAAATTCTCAACCTTGTAATTTAGTGGTAATTTAAAAGATGATATATCATTATAAAATTAACACAAGCAGACAAGAATCTAAATCTTCTGGTAACGCAAGATCATTTAATTGCTATTTAATCAAATTCTCTTCTGATTGACCTCTATTGAATATATTACTTATCATATGCCTAATTAAACCGGATAAATAAATTGGGCAATTAGCATAGAATTTTTTTAAAAAAAATAAGTGAATTAACACAACATTTATTAAATAGTTTTAAACCATAATAATTAATTATTATCATGGTTTTAAATCGTAACAATTAATCATGTCACATCCGAAAATTGCTTTATCAATTTAATTGCTATTGCGAATCTAAACCGAGATACCTTTCACCGGAGACTTGAAGCTACTTTGGCTTCTGGTTTTTGTTTATCTTTGGTTACGAGATTGGCCTTCTCTATCCAGCTCGGGAGAGGAGAGAGAGAGGGAGAGGGAGAGTGAGAGGGGGAGAGAGAGAGAGAGAGAGAGGAACAACACACGATGCTCTTTCTCTTCAGCAGAGCAGGTAGAGAAAGGCGCCAATGGTTTCATAGAAAAATGTCTAAAAACCATGAGTTTGGCCTTTCATGTGCATTGGATGCATACGTATGTGTCCCAAGTCCCAAGTGCTGTGTCACTGGGAGACATGCATCAGTTCTCAAACATGTTACTTTCTTTTACTGTGCTTGCCTTCGATGGGTTTCTCTTCTAGTTCATGGTTTTTGCTTGAGTGGTTGCTGGTGGTGGTGGTGGTGGTGGTTAGGCATTCATTGTTGCCGTTTCATCGTTTTGCTTAGGCTCTTTCAACTGGTAGACAAACCATTAAAGAATACCAGAGCAAGGAGAAGGAAAGAAGGGAAAAGAGAAGACAAATAAAGGAAAGGTTCGAAGGAAAGAATGGCAGAGTCGGCTTTAAACTTATTTATTTTCTAATTCAATTAAACATATCGTACTTTTCAAGGATGACATGTTTAATTATTATTTTTAAATATGATAATTACCGATAAAATAAAAATATTTTATTTTATTAAAAAAATTTAATTTTATTAAAAAAATTTAATTGTATTATTCCATTAATAATTTTAAATACTATACTAATATTTTTTTAAAAAAATCCAATTAAACCCCACTTTCCATTTATTGTCGAGCTTATACGTACTTATCAAGACCCCCTGAACAAAATACACTTAATTAGAATAATAAAAAGAAAAAAAAACAATAAAAATAATTGTCAGGCCAGGCCACTGGAAGCAGCTTTATCTGATCTCACCTCCTGCCCTTTCGTATACAGCAATTATCTGATCTCACCTGCTTCGTGCTTTTAAAATTTTCTGCAATATATCGGAATTGGTACAGAAAGTTTTGTGTCTCAGATCCCAATATACTGCCCCCTTCTTTTCTCCTCTCTCCCACGCCTATTACAAGAAACCTCAGGTGACTGGAAATGTATATAATCATTAATTTAGAGTTAATTGAATTAATGAGATACATATAAATATAAATGGGTCCAAAAACTCATATTAATAAATAAATAAAAACTGTTTCTCTGATCCCTCTCAGCCTTTTCATTTTAAATCTTTTATCAAAGTACCATGGTTTGATAAAAAAAAATTTAAAATAGTATATAAAAAAATATTTAAAAAATAATATAGTTTTAATTTAACTGTTATTGAAAAATACGGTTTTATTAATAACTATTAATATTAATTGCATTTTATTAAACAACTGTTAATCTCATTAGCAGTTGTTCATAATTATTAAGCAACCACTACTAAAAATAACGATTGTGTCCCAAATTCAATTTCAGTATAAAACATTTACAACCCAAAGCCAAATAAGACTATAAATTATCAAACCTCAGACCCAAAATTTAAAGTGTGATATTTTTAACATTGTTTTATTTGTTAATTATAAACTCAAATTAATGTGTGTGTTTTTTAAGTATTGTTTTTAGTTTTTGCATTTTTTAGTTGTTAATGAATGAATTGAAATTTTAAACAATTTGTTCACGTTTATCAGTTTTTTGACCATATTAAATCATGTTTATATAAATCAAGTATGAAAATGCATAATATGTAAGACAATTTTAAAATCAACATGACAATTAGCAAAAACAATATTACAAAACTAGTAATAATGAAAATAACACAACATAATTATATACAACATAATAATACATCTGAGCTTATCTACGTTTTTTACAACAATGAGTGGATGAACCAGTTTCATCAATAGAATGACTTCCACCTGTCTTGTGGTTTCATCCTTCGAGACAACATCATTTAGGTTTATTGTCTCTCCTAACAGGTCAAATGTAGTACGACATGTCTAGAGTTAAGAAGATGCATAATAATAAGCAAGTTCATCATCGTCGTTAAGATCATGAAGATCAGCCACAACATGCCGACTATCATGTAACAATTGTCCAACCTGATATGAAGCAAATAGAAATTATCAATCTATAAATAAAATACAACAATTTTGTCAAAGCCTATAAAAAGTAACAAATACCTATAACATTTTGAATACGATGTGCATGTGGCGCCTACTCCATCTCCTCATGTGGAGGAACTTGCATTGAGTTAGGTAAATGATTTGGTGTGATATACTCAGGTACAAGTCCATGTTCTCAGAAATTAAAAGATGCACCTCTCTAAAAATAAAATTTCTTCGTGCATCCCACATCGATATATGATGAAGATGGTGAGTCATCCAATTATAATCAGCATGCCTACCCAAACGACTAATGGAATGCAATTGATCTCTCGTATCTAATTTAAACGAGATGTGTTGCTTAAAACCAAATTGTCGCATCACACGATCGGGGGAATGTAACTCAACAAACTCAAAAAATATAAAAATGACAACTGATGTCCATAAATCCATGGTTGATTTACCAATAATAAAAGTAACTATCATATCATCTGCTGAATAAAGATTTTACATGACCTATTGAAACATCAACAATGCAATTATTTTTCATCATTTACCAATATCAACCCATGAAAAATTATCTCCCATCATTTATAAATATTAAAAAATTCCAACCCTTGTGTTATTGGATTGGAAGATTAGGGTCATCCAAGCCCAGGTTATTAGATTTTATTTATCTTTATTATTGGACTTTAATTTATGTTATTTTGTTAGATTTTTATTAGTCAATGGGTTTTAAGCCTAAAATTAATTATGATTAGGGTTTTATTATTTATATGTAGTTTTCTTGACATTACGGAGAGTTTTGATAAATTGAATAAAAATTAGAAAGTTGCAAATTTTTCCAACCTCTGTTCTTATTTTCTCTGGCTTCTTCTTATTTACTTCTTCTTTTCTTTCTTATTAGGCTTTAAATCCTTTTTTTTTCCTGTATCAACTTTGGTATCAAAGCCTTTTTTTAATTGTTCTTACAATTAAATAATCTATAGGCTTGTTCAAATTCGCGGTTGATAAATACTAGATCTTATGAAAAGCTTTCATCATCAGTGGAAAAAAAGATTAATTCAATTTAAAAAACAGACAAAAAAAAAGTAAACTCATGTTAACCTTTAAAATCGGTGATTCTAGTCATTAACTTGGGGCTAACCTCATAGAATGCAAATCGTAAAAAATAACAAATCAAAATTAAAGAAGAGGATAAGAAATAAGAAAACATCAACCTAAAAAAGGAAAAAAAAATCAAGTAAACTCGGACGAACCTTCTAAATATGGTTCATTCTCTAAAACTCGAAACTTATGAAATTCTAGACTTGGATTTAATTGAAAAGCTTAATTTCCAACCAATTTAATTCTGAATGATGAAATCATGAAAAAATATTAATAAAAAAACTTGCAAAAGAAAAAAAGATAGCAACAAAAATGAGGATAAAATTTGATGGAAAAAAACTAATGAGGATGAAATTGTAAAAAAAATAAAATTTAAAAATAACCTCAAACATATCAAATATCAATCAAGAGAATAGGGACCAAATTCGAAAGATTAAAAAATCATAGGAGGTGAAATTAAAAAATATTTATAATATGATAGATTAAAAAATGGTATGGTGAAATTGAAAAATATTTGTAATTTAATAAATACTTTTTAAAAAAATAGTAATTAAAAGGTTAAAGATCAATTATGAAGAAAAAACAAATCATAGGAGCTGATCTGAATTTTTTAAGTGACTAGTGCAGAATTTAAGGTGGAGAGAAAGAAAAAAATGATTGTCGACGCCAAACCCGTGGAGCGCATGGAGCACACACCACCCATCACGTCAGGGACACCGAAGCTTTTCATACATAGCCATAAAAGACAACGTTTAGTGGCCAAATAGCATTGCACATGCTGCTCAACGGCACAAGGATTGTCCACACGCCATAAGATTTTTTTAATTATATTTAATATATATATATATATATATATATTAATTACAATAATACATATAAGTAACCTTTAAATTTGCAATAAAACCAAAGTAAAATGATAAAAAAAACCTTTGCAAGAAAGTTATGTTGTTTTTTATTTTTAAAAGCATAAAAGTAATTACATTGTCTTAAAAATAAAAAAAAGGATCAAATTGCCCATAAGTAGTAGGCATTATATTATTTCATTATAGAGTTAAATTAATAATTTTATTGTATAATAAAAAATAAGATGATTAATTTAACTTCATATAATTTATAAAATATAATTGCATCATGGTGAAAAGATAATTTTATCTTCAATATTTAGTTCAAAATTTGTTTGAATCAAGAGTAATTTTGTATCATGATAAAAACACAACCTTGTTTTCAATATTTAGTTCAAAATTTGATTAATTCAAGAATAATTTTATCTTTTTGTAAAATATCCGTTGGAGGACGACAATTTCCCCCTTCAACTTAATTTTTATAATTAAAGTACTTTCCAAAAAAAAAGAGAAAAGAATAGAATAGAATAGGGGAATTCCTATGGTAAAGGGAAACGATTACAAACCACCAGTAGCAAAATACACGACCCCATCTGTCGCTGTCCGAAAGAACCAAAATGGGCAGCCAATATCTCTCCTTTTCTATATATACAAACGCACCCTCGTAGATCCAACACGCATTTCTCCTCATTTCCAGATCCAAAATCCTTTCCACCTCATTTCTCCTCCCCTCTCCTCTCTCTCAAAATGGGATTCGAAACTTCAAACGGCACCGCATCTACAAAACCACTTAAATTCCTCATCTACGGGCGCACTGGCTGGATCGGTGGACTCCTAGGCAAGCTTTGCCAATCCCAGGGCATCGACTTCACCTACGGTTCCGGTCGCCTTGAAAACCGACCCTCCCTCGAAGCCGACGTTGCTGCTGTCAATCCCACTCATGTTTTCAACGCTGCCGGCGTCACTGGCAGGCCTAACGTCGACTGGTGCGAGTCCCATAAGGTCGAGACCATAAGAACCAATGTGGTCGGCACGCTGACGTTGGCTGATGTGTGCAGGGAGAAAGGTTTGGTCTTGATCAATTATGCTACTGGTTGTATCTTTGAGTATGATTCGAGTCATCCTCTCGGGTCGGGTATTGGTTTTAAGGAAGAGGATACTCCGAACTTTATCGGATCGTTTTATTCCAAGACTAAGGCCATGGTATGGTAATAATATCATTGTTTGTTTTCCTTTTTCTATGCGTGTTGAATAACATTAGAATTGCTTTTACGGTAAGATTGTTTCTTTTTTTATTAATAATATAAAGATCTATTTAATGTGTGACATTTGATTAGTTAAAAATGCAGTGGATCTAGGCTTTTTGGTTTATGGATCTAATCAGTTAGTACTTGCTTACCCCTAGTAGAGTGGGGGGGGGGGGGTTAAATCGCAGTCGTGCATGTGATTGATACATAATGTTTGGAACCATTAAAGTAATAATTACTTGTAACATTTAATTATTGTTATTGATGCTGCCATTAAATCTGATTTATGGTTTCTTTTGTGTTTTGCTGATATTTGAAAGGTAGAAGATTTGCTCAAGAATTATGAAAATGTTTGTACATTGCGCGTCAGAATGCCCATTTCATGTGATCTAGCCAACCCTCGCAATTTCATCACGAAGATCACTCGATATGAGAAGGTAGTGAACATTCCAAACTCCATGACGATCTTGGATGAACTCCTTCCCATTTCCATTGAGATGGCAAAGAGAAACCTTACTGGAATCTATAACTTTACGAATCCTGGAGTGGTCAGTCACAATGAGATTTTGGAGATGTATCGGGATTACATTGACCCCAAATTCACATGGAAAAACTTCACTCTTGAGGAGCAAGCTAAGGTAATTGTTGCCCCAAGGAGCAACAATGAGCTTGATACTGTCAAATTGAAGCAGGAATTCCCTGAGCTCTTGCCAATAAAGGAGTCCCTCATCAAGTATGTCTTCAAACCAAATCAGAAGACTGCTGCTGCTTGATGCTACCGAAGGGAAGTAATCGATGAACTATTGTCCATTAAAGAGTCCTTCATTAAGTATGTTTTTCAAGCCGAATGGTGCTTGAATTTTAGGTTTGGATCTTTTTGGTTTCCTTATTTCTATTTATTAAAAATGGGTCCTGTGGGTTGGTGTGATCTTTCCACCTAATAGGTTCTTCCAAATGACATGCATATTTTACCTATTTGTATTTGTATCTTGTTTTTGTAACTTGATCATGAATAAACTAGTTAGAGGTCAATTGATTTATCAAGTTTTAAATATATGTTTGTGAGTTGATGGGTTAATGTATGGCACAAGCTGCTTTGCCTTTAGGCAAATATTAGTTATCCGATATTTTTAAACTTGGTTCATCATTTCAACCAAATATCTGATTTTAGCTACAAATCTTGACTAATTGTCTTCCTTTCTTACTGTGAATTGCTCAAACGTTCAGAAAACACCTAATACGTTTGATTGATGGAGATAGAACTTCAAGGCAACTACACTAGAGATGTGATGATCTGTGTGTTATTAGGGCTTGTGGCAGCAGCGTTGTCGAGAATCTTAATTGAATTATTTTTCTAAATGGAACATCTTGATAGAAATTTAGCTGTGCTGATTATGGAAGAACCTACAAATGGTAGTGTCTTGAACCTTTGTCCTTGTAGTGATTTCTGGCAGCACATGCGGTGTGGGCCGAGTTGCAACCTAGAATTGTACAAGAGCAAAATAATTGTCGTGGCCTACCTGGAATCGCAGCACCGTCACATAAGTCAAGCACACAAGTTTAAACAAGAATTTTAGAAGAAAAGCATTCATCAGATTCAAGTCGAAAACTTTGGAGCATGATCAATTTTATTTTAATCAAGCAGGAGCAGTACACATTTGAAAGCTAACTGAAGTAACAGAAACCTCAGCGTGAGAAATCATAAATGGGTTTAGTGCGTTAGTGGCGTCCGAGGATACCGGTCTTGTGATACATGGAAGGGCCTTCAAATTTGTCTGTTTTCTGTGTTGTCATGGGGGAAGTGGGTATCCCATACTCGTAACCAGGGAGGATATTGTATACAACCACGGGGCTTCTCACCTCATGACCGTTCCCATCTTTCCAGGTGATTGCACCTGACATGATTGGCTGCTGCGCAATCACTGGTCCATAGAGCTTCACTGTGAATGTTTTCATCTCTCCGATTTTAGAGAATGTCAGAACAGATGGCTCCACAGTGATGCTAACAGAGTATGGCATGTACGTGCTGACAGTGTAGGTTGAATAGCTATTACCAACATTGGTAACTGTCCTAGTAAAGACTCCCTGAATTGGCTGGCCATCTTCCACGGCTAGGGCAAAAGTTGGGTAGTTAAGATCCCAGGCTCTTCCAGGTGTGGTGCTGTTGCAAACACTGCTGTTGGAACCAGTGATCATTCTGAGAGTGGTAGTGTTGTAACCTTGCTTGCAGAGGAAGTTAATATAATCTGCTTCGGATGCATTGTAAACAAGCCCAGGGTATAATGCATGCTCTGGATTGATCTGACCAGATCCGTAAGAAAATTCAAGGTCAACGTGCTTCCTCGGGTCCATGATAGTAGCTTTTCACGGAAACAAATGGGTTAACAAAGGAGACCGAATTGAAGTATCTTTTTCCCAAGAAAAAAAAAATGTTAATGCGAAGTCAACAGGTTTCTCACCTGTTGTCATGAGGGCTGATTTAATGGCAGCAGGAGACCAGTTAGGGTGGCCAGCCTTCACATAGGCAGCAGCAGCACTAGTGTGTGGACAAGACATGGACGTACCGGAGATAATGTTGAAATTCACGCTCCTGGTGTCCTTGTAGTCGATAGAAGGAGGTGCCACAGGTGACCAGGCAGCGAGGATGTCCACACCAGGGGCAGTGATATCAGGCTGTATCACCCATTTAAAATTTGAAGTCAAGTCTAGCACAAAGACAGAATAGGCGGTTCTGTTAATTATAGCTATTGAGTCTGTTGGTTACCTTGAGAATATCTGGGGTGATCGGGTTTGGTCCTCTCGAAGAAAACGATACAACTGAAGCAGCCACGACATCCTTCCAACCCTGAGCAACCAGAATAGTTGCGGTCGGATTCCTGAAAGTTATGGTTATTATTTCAGAACAGCAAAACCAATAAATTTTAAAGTCATTATAGAGGTGATCCAATTAGAATTTCTATGGAGGTTTGCTTACTCTGTTGTTCTGATGTAATTCAAAACTTTGACTCTATCTTCATTGCTGATTACTGTTGCTGGTACGGGGAAACTGAAAGCAAAATCTACACTGTAAAATGAATCTGACATTATGACACCCACACCATTAGCGATCAGAATGTCAGAACCAGTCACCATCGTATCACAGAGAACAATCTTCCGCTCCACTTTATATGAATTGAGAGCTCCAGGAAAGCAATAGCCTGCAATTTCCGTGTTAGCACCTGCTGAGAAGTTAACTGCATCTCCTCCCCAAATCAATGGATATGTGGTCCCGTTGAGGTCAAAATTATTTATCGAGAGTCCCTTTATTAGTCATCCAATAAACAATATACATGGTTTAAGTAAACGATTGGTGAGAAATCTGTTGTTAATGATGCTACTGCAGTACTCATATACTCACACTTAAGGCTAGTCCGTTGCCTAGGACAACTTGTGCAACAAATTTCCTGTCAATGGTGTTGGCAGCTACCGTCAATGTCCATGGTGCGCAGTTGGAGACTGAATATGGATAGGGTCCAGAATTGCCAGCAGAATTTGAGGTCAGTATACCGTTTTTCATGGCATGGAAAGATCCAATGGCGATGGGATCTTCCATATATGGGAATGGAAAGTCGGAACCAAGGGACACAGATATAATATCAACACCATCTGCTATGGCATCATCATATGCTGCGAGGATATCTGCACTTGAGCATCCATACGACCAGCAAACTTTGTACATAGCAATTCTTGCATTGGGAACTCCACCTCTTGCAGCTCCTTCAGCTAGACCGAAGTAGCTTGCTCCTTGCACCTCACGGCCAGCTGCTGTTGAAGAAGTATGGGTTCCATGTCCCTCGGAGTCTCTAGGGGATGGGAAGTCAGTAATGTCAAAGAAGTTCTCGCTGTTGTACCACCGGGCTCCAATGAGTTTGCTGCAATTTCGAAAGTTTCATTAGTTACAGTGTTGAAGTGAAGCACCGGGGAATGCAATCAAGAATATAGTCCTACTTGTTGCAGGTGAAGTTGGCACCAATGCATTTTCCTTTCCATTTAGCAGGTGGAGCGCTCATTCCTTCATCATTGAAGCTATCAGATTCTGGCCAGATTCCTACAATGCAAAGACATGAAAGCTTGTAAGTAAAAAACATCGTCTTGAGTTTTAGCCAGTGAGGCAAATAAATTTTAAAACATAAACCTGTGTCCAGAAAACCGATAACAACATTTCCTTCCAAGGGTGCTCCAAGTTTGCCTTTAGAGAAACCCATGAAGTCCCATGACCTTGTAGTGTGAAGCTTTAAAATGTGATTTGGAATGACTGAAACAACACCTTCCATGTCTGCAGAAACATTTGATCCTATTCAGCATCGATCGAACGAAGCTAATAAAACCCTAAATCCTGGTACCATTCGTTCGACAGCTCACCTGATAATTTTTCAACTTCTTCATCTGATAACTTTGCCGCAAATCCATTGAAACTCCTTCCATAGCTATATACTAGAGACTTTTTGGCTGATTCATAACTGCAGTCAGAGAATTTTCGAACGCTTGATCATGTTATTCGAGATTAAATGCATACATATGGTGCCTTGGGAGGAGCACAGAAGCATTAAAGAAACATGAGTTGTACTTATAAGTACAACGAAACCTTATATTCTGCTGAAAAGCGTGACAATATTCTTTCTAGTTTTAGAGCACAAAGTCCTTTTCCAAACGGTTCTGTGAATAAGTTGGACCGTGCGCAGCCATCAAGCAAGATCGACATACAGGCCTATCACTCTCCGTATAGTGTTGTAATTTCTTACCTTAGTTTATTTACGTAAAGGTAATTCACAACGTGTTAAATTTCAATAGCATTCGAATATAATATTATAGGAGACCGGCTTCTAACCTTCCCAGGATGCCCGCTAGCATCGAATGGTGGGTCGATGCAGGCGAAAAATCTCCCTGGGGGCGGCGCTCTCCCATGTAGACAATGTGAACCTGTGAATGAAAGTGACCGCTTACATATACTACGCGTAGGAATTTAGATGCTTAAAACACGTAGAAGAAAAAATTCTACCTTCTGCTCAGTGGCATGGCAAAGCACCAGAAATGCTGCGACTAATAATGGGCACAAAAGAGAAAGGAGCCCTGCCATGGCCATTGAAACCAAATCTTGACCACTTAAGGTTTTAGTGGATGCTCGAAATACAATGTATTTGGTGCTTATATATAAGCAAGTTTAGTGTTTGTTGTTATTATCGAAGATAATTCTTAATCATTGAACTCATTAATGGCTTTGTGAGTGTCGAAATAATTACAAAACGACCAAATTTATATTTTTCTGAGAGGTCAGCTCATTTAGCAACAAAATCTGCTCTGTTTAAAATATGAAGACGAGTCGCTCTTCTTCGGCGTTGGGGTCATCGTCTGTCACCTTCTTTTTCTTCGTCGTCCGGATTTTTGTTTAGAATAATTAATATTTCTCTTTCGATTTGTGCCTTTAAGACATTTGAATAGTTACAAGTACTTTTCTTGCAGTCTCCGTCAGAAAGTATAGGATATTGCCGGATAGTAAATTAACCCAAATATCTTGGTAAGGACCAAATTTATATATAATACTATTTTGTACTAAGTAATAATAATAAAAGAAAACCCCTAAACTTGAAATTATTTCTAACTACTTTAATTTACATTTGTTAGTGCGCACATTAACACTATGTTCTGACGATTTTAAGCATAACATATGCATTATGGTTGGATTAATCCCAGGACGCCCCGTCAACTGCAACTCCAGCATATCATAAATCTCTTAACATCTGGGCCTTCCCTCCACACTACCGCTACCACTACCAGAACTCGCACTAGGCGCCACGCCATTGTCGATTTCTTCGCCACTTTAACTCCAACTGATGTGCTAGCGACCACCGGAGAAGGTGCCCTAAATTCAACCCCGCTAGGTATTTCTACAACACTTGCCGCTGCTATATTTACTCCTGTTTGATTCCCACCATTTGTTGATGCCACAAATGGTGATATGGGCCACGCCGCCGCAACGTTAAATACAGGAGTTAGCGAAGGCGATAAGGCCCGTATTTGTTGATTAGAACAAGCAGCAAATATTGGAGCTGCGGTGGGAGTGCCCGCGGCCGCAGCGTGTGGAATCATCCAAAAGGCATTTGCTGGCACCATCATCCAATTATTTCCCTCAGCAAAAACAGGTACCGATCCTTGTGGTATCGGCCGCAGCAACTGGTGCTCTAGGCGTTACTGGGGCTAAACTAGATGACTGTGAAATCGAAACGGCTGTTGCTTCACTCATATCGCAAAACTCTGAATTCGAAGGGCGCTTCCGTTTCATCGGTGTTTCAGTTAATGAATTGCTGTTGTTAGTGGCTGTTGTACGGATTTTGAGAGCCCCTCCACAGCAATAGCAAGAACCGTGCCCGTGCCGGTCGCTTCAATAATAGCTTGTTCAGCATGTTCAGGGAGCCATCTAACGGTTTCGCCGTCTGAACTGTGGCCTAATTCTCGGGTCAATTGGAAGATCCGGGCAGCACAGGTGGCGGGTATTCGGATCCTACGACCACGGCCTTCCACTTTTGTGTGGCGGTCTTTGGTGGATGAACGTCTGGTTGTTGCTATTGTAGTGACTGGCATAGGCATTGGAATTGACATTGGCATCGGCATCTGCACCCATTTTTGGGAGGGTTCTTTTGTCTGGTTAAGAAGAAGGATCGGAGTCAATGGGCTCTTCCTTAAGCGGCATGACTTGAAATGCTTCTGTTTCATCAATTGTTGATATTTTTAAGGACCTATTATTGCCGCTGTTGTTGTCTTCTAGGTCACCAGCGTTTGTGCTCAGATCAGAAGTGCCACCTTCATCATCTAGGTCCACTTCATGTTCTTGAAAGGATGCCATTTCTTGAGGGTCCAGTGGAGAAACATGAAAGAAACCCACAAGGTAATTTGGATGTTTTGTTTGATTCCAGGGAAAATGAATAGAAAGGATAGGGTTTGGTCAAGATGATGAAGGATGAACTATGATATAAATTGACAAACAGAAAGATATTGTGGAAAAGTTATGGTACAAAAGCAAAACCATAGAATTTATTTACATTGGCCATGTGTTTCTAATAAGATTATTTTTTGAAAAAATGATATAATTTGGTAAAAAATTTGTGAGGAAGGATATAACTTGAAAACTGTGGGCTTGTTAGAAAAAACCGGATTTTAGGAGGAGGCAATGCAGATTGTAGCATTGCCTTCTCCATTGAATTCCAGATAGAAGCTATGCAATTGCAATGCCTTCTCCATTGCAGAATGGACAGGCGCTCTAGGTATTCAAAAGCGCAAGATAGAGCAGGGAGAAATGGCGAGGAGAGGGTGCATCCTTCTTCTACCGTATCAATCAGGGGATTCCCCCTTTTTTTTTAATCTCCTGAAAAGTACAGAGCTTACTGCCAGCAAGGTGGAAGAGCAGGGGCAGCACATGCCCATTAATTATATCAAATCTCTCTTTTAGCATGCAATGAAACGAACGTGCTAATCAGCACATGCAAACGAACGTGCATCAAGTAGATTGATATCATGTGGCAAAATAAAATAAAATCTTGCGGAATAACAAAACTCTCATAGAGAGAGATTTTATTAGGTGGAATGAAAATTACACTTGCAACCCTTGCTTGCTAATCAACCAACTATTTGATTTTAAAATACGAACCTTGTGGAAGCATGAATATTCTTCTTAGGACTTGACAACAACACCTATCTAAAAGTAAGAGCCGAATCCTTGGCCCATTGCAGCTGTGGTGGCTTAGTGACCATTGACAAGTGAACCATTCTCGCAAGCACCATCCACAGGCTTCTTGGCATAAAATCTTCGGTACATAGAGTCGACTTCCGTCAGATAGTACGTTCCTGGAGCCAAGAGGCTACAATCCTTGCTCGTCACAAAGTCCTTGCCTCCGTACCTGTGCTCCATTAGATTTATAGTTTCGATAAATTTCACTGGAGAAAACTGCACAAAAAGTACAAGTTCAGTGAAATGCATTCGATGATATTGCGCCTTTATAATTTAACATATAAGAAATGTTATCTCTCAGAGAGACAAAGCCCTTTAACCTTTATCTTTTCTGGATCAATCCAAAGATCCCAATGTTATTTATTATGATTCCATCAAGACCATAAGGAACCGCATGATTACTCACCAATCACCTTGTAAGTCCAGGTGAAAGCACACGAGAAACGGAAATGAAGGGTTCCAGGTTTCAAAGGCCTTTAGATTGCTTATCTAGAAGATAGATGTGCACAGGTGTGTGTGAGAGAGTGTCTACTGAAAGCGGTGAAATTATGTTACAAATCCAAATATTGAGGCAAGCAGCAGGCAGATAGGTTTGTTGCATCAAGGAGAACAATATATAAGGAACACAACATCTATGGCTATTCAAGAAAAATATTCAAAATTACCTCATGCCTTGACTTCAACTTCGTTGAGACATTCATCACAGTTGCAATGTTTGACAAGCTAAATGGCTTTTGACCTTCATGTAATTTCAATGAGAACATTGTGGCTGTCGAACCACTTCCATATGAGAACAATATAACCCTCTTGCCCGCCTGCAATTCATCCAAACTATCTCGGTAAGCACTAGCATCCAATATAAATAAGCTAATATTAAAGTCATCTTAATATAAAGGTAAGTCCAATATTAGAAAATGGCAACAGCAATTACCAATTCACTACTTTTATTGTGAAGAAGGGATACAAATGCCGCATAGAGAGATGCAGTATACATGTTGCCAACTTGCTTGGGTATCAAAGTGGTTGGTTGCACCTTTGCGTCATAAAGAGGCTTTGCAACTTGCTGGGATACCTATAGATGCATGACATCAAGTGACCAATCAGCAAGATGATTGAATCTCAACAACTAAACAATTATAACACGGCAATCTCTGCAATTTAGAAGTCAAGAAATATTCAGCCCCGCGCCTTTTATATAGTTGGCTTTCAGAGGATTATAAATCCTATATTTTTTAGCACATTATCCGATAAACATCCCAACAAAGATTTGATATAGTTTGAAAGAAAAGAAATATCCTTAGAAATCAGGGCTCAAGAAATCAAACAATTTCTGTCTCGTAAGTGTCTAACTACGCAACCACCAACCCTTCCCTTTGCAGGGTGGCGGATAAAAAGCAAAAGAAAGAAACATGTTCACTTTTTTAACAGTCAGGATCTTAAATGCACCTTCTCAAGATCCCGGTTTTGGTAGCTTTCATCACCAGATAAAGTTGAAAATGGTGCTAGTTTCTCTTTAGCAGCCTCATCAATAGAGCTGCAAACAGTATCAAATAAAGGTAAGCACTTGATATAACTTGCAGATTTTACTTTTAAAAAACAAAACAAATAAAATTCTTCAGAGTGGAGAAAAGAAAGAACCTGGCATTTCTCACAGAGTCATCGAACACCAAACGAGCAAAACTTTTCTGTACAAGCTGCAGTAATCCAACATACGGAATTAATACAAATGCTGAAAATGTCACTTTAAGTAAAGTAGGCAAAGAGAGAAGTTGCAAATGCAAAATAATCAATTTACCTTGTTATAAGGAGAATGGAATACAAAATAGGCAGCATCAGAAATAGAGAATTGTTTGCCTGTTGATTTCTCGTACCTAAACAGAACAAGATAGGAAGGCATTTAACATCACACATCGCCAGTATCATCAAAATTCTACATCGTGAAAAATGCTTTTTGTAATTAATATATCGTACTTGGCACAAAATTGTTTGTAGCAGGAATCAAGGGCCATGAGGTAGCACGTTTGGGAAAGCTTGCCATCCACAACCTACAATTGCATTTGTCAGCATATGGACAAAGTGTTGAGAAACATAAAAAGGCTATAGAGAATTATAGTAGTGAACAGGTTACGCAGAAAAAGGAATCATGTAGAAGGGAATTGGGGTTACCGGATATTCACTGGCAAGGTTGGGCTTATAGAAATCATAGACATGAGACATGTGACTCCCCCTAAATTTGCTTTCAAAAGTAATAGGTGCATCTGGACCGACTAGCATGGCAATGGCAGCAGCTCCTCCAGTTGGTCGAGCAGGCCCTTCTGCATAGACCTGATAAATAGAAAGAGACCTCAGGTAAAAAAATGGAAACCAGTATACGCTCCAAACCACTGAGACGGAAAATATGGAAGTATCTAAGAAATTCAAATATCCGGTCTTGTTTTAAAAAATAAAGCTGATTTTAACATCAAGAAGTTTAACAAGTGATTTTAAGAAAAGGAAAGCAAATATGAAGCAGTTCAAGGATATCATCATACCGCACTGTCAGTACACACAACAAGCCCATATCGTCCATCCCATGAGCAACTCTCAACCCAATTGACACAGTTGAATAAAGCTGCAGTTCCTCCATAGCATGCATTAGTTGAGTCAACGCCTTCAATGTCAGTGTTTCCACATTTCTGCTTGTTTTACAAGAAAGAGCATTATGTTACAGAAGAGAATGTTATTTTTGATTTCAAAAGCAGAGCTATTGAATTAAATCCAGAAATGACCTCAAAATTAATCTATTATACATGACAGGTGGTGAAAATGAGATGCACAGTGAAGGATCAAAATCTAAATATCAGGAAAATCCAACTTTAGCCACTTGCTACTGGCCATCATGTATCTTCTTCGTTCCATTCTAAATCAAATGTTAATTCACAAGATTAAACTAAAAGGGTTTTTGTGTGACACAAAAAATAATGGTATAGCGACGCATGTTTCAGGATTTCAAGATAAATAATCTCCAAACATATTTACTTTCATTAGCTTGGAGTTTTAAACCATACACTCCATCAAAGATCCATTCACAGGTCCGTGCAGCCATATAAACATTAAAAATAATTAAATACCTCAAAGATTTGCATCAAGAAGGTCTTAATGGATTTGCTCTTGTCAATAACGGTCTCACTGCCAACTTCTAAGCGGCCAATTTGTTTTGGATCAACATTGTACTTCTCAAGAAGTGAACTCACAGCTGTCAAACTGAAAATCCCAAAATATTGAAGATCATCACCGGCTAGAGTTACAAGGCACAACCATGTATAGAGATGTAAAGAGATCACAAACCTCATTGAGATAACATCTTCCACTTCTGTACAAAATCCCATGCAATCTTGTCCAAGTCCAATTGTGTATTTCCCTTTGCTTGCACCATCGTGGGCCTCCAGGGCTTCCTGTTTTACATGTAAAACCCAAATCACAAAATTGAAAAAACAAAGCAGATATGCTCTTGCATGCTGCAGAGACAAGCGATTATTGAATCTGAAACTCCCTTTTCTTTGTGAAATTAATAGTTATGAAAATAAATAAGTAGAAGAAACAAAAATGACAATCATTATCATAGTTAATTAATCTCAATCAAAACTTTAATCAATAAATACTAAAATTTCAAAAAATGATGGGGAAGATAGGCAAAGATCTCCTCCTTTTATTTAAATATCGCAAAACCAAACTTTCAAAAAACATACTCTAAACTAAATGTGTTTATTTTTTCGGTGGCAATGTATTTTTTAAAAGATTTGAATTTTTTTATTTTAAATTAGTTTTTTAATAATATTAAAAATATATATATTATTTTAATATATTTTTAAGTAAAAAAACTCTTCAAAAAACCAATATCTACCGAACAAAACACTACCTTAAATATCATGACTACAAATGATTAGAATCCTGATTCTAATTGAAAACAAAAATTAAATTAATTTCATGAATTTTCTTAAAACCTCCATTCCATGTAAAGAAAACAGAAACAAGATTGATGATATTGAGAATGAGAGATAGAGGGATGAAATCTAAAATCACCTGTTGAACACAGGTAGGAGGGAAGTAAATATCCACAGCGAGGATTCCCACATTCTTTGCCATTCTTGAATTTTCTTTAAATTCCTCAGGAAACAAACAAGTTTAGAAATCAAGAAACTTAAAAAAAAAAAGAGCCCAGAACAACCAAGCTCTCTCTTTCTTGAAGTATTGCTAGGGAAAAGGAGAGATTCGGCTTAATTGGTCGCTTGTAAAATATGAACAAATATGCTAAAAAGGGGAGAAGGATGAGGAGCCTCTCAACAAGTTGCTGGGTTTTTATAGAGAGGAAGAAACTCTTTTTCTAATTTTTATTTTTTTTAACAAGTGTGGGGTCAGGTTCTTTCCCTTAAGAAAAATTGTTTGAATTGAACATTAGTTTTTGATGAAACTACCATGTTTGCCATTATCAAATTTTATTTACCTCTTCTATGTCCTGGATTATTAATTATTTAGAGTATATTTGTGATTACTGTTATTTTTTAAAGTATTATTTTATTTGAAAGTTATTAAAATAATATTTTTAAAAAGTTATTTTTAATATTATTATATTAAAGTAATTTAAAAAACTTAAAAAAATCTAAATAAAAAATTTATTTGTTATCAAAATATTTTTCAACCACAAAAAAAAAATAAGTTTAAAGTGTGTTTGTATTTGTCATTAAAAAACACTTTTGAGATTTTTTTCAAAAAACAAATTTACTTTAAATTATGTTTTATATTTTTTATTATTTTAATATGCTGATGTTAAAAATAAATTTTAAAAATAAAAAATAACTTAAAAAAACAATCTCTGTTAACATCTCAAACCTACGTTAGTAATGCTGAGGTTGAAACATGGAATCTTGGATTTGAGGGAGTTAGCTGGCTCTTGTTATTTAGTTGCTGCTGTGGGGACACTTTTGGATGTTTAGGGGACATCACGTGCTCTCTGTCACTACTTCTTAGTTTAACACGTGAGCTGCTTTCTACTTCTTCTTCTTTTAATCCTCTGTATTTTCCATGTTACCCTTCAATGAGACTGCATTCATTTTCCCGAGCTGATCCAATCATGTTACCGTGTTATTGTCAATATATATATATATATATATATATATATATATATATATATATATATATATATATATGTGGAATAATTACAGAAAAAGATCATCTACTTTAGTTTATTTTTCAATCTAATATATATTTTATTTTATTTTTGTCAAAATCATGTAATAAATAGTGTTTGTCACATCTATTATTAGTGATTTATGATGTGGAAAAAAATGAAAGAAATTATAAATGTGAATTAGTGGATCCTACCTTCTAAGTCACACCATCAAATTCTCCCCATTCACATGTGTCACACGTGTTTCTCTTTATTTTTTAAAACATATGAGAATTGAAATTAGATTTGGCAAAATTCTTGATAAAATAATTTTTTTGTTGGAGTTTTGGGTGTATGCATCATGCGTGTTATAGAGAGAGGTATTGTAGAATCTGTTAATTTTATAAATAACTAGATTATTGGCCGCATTGTATAATCATTTTTTTAAAATAAAAAACATTCAATCATTACTAACATGTTTTCTAAAATAAATATATAAACTTAAAATGTACGTTGAATGATATCTTTTTTAATATTAATATGATGATATATTTGATGATTTTTTAAAGAAAATATTGAGACAATAATATATTGGATTAGCTCGGGTTAATCCATCAAATCTATAACCTGGGTCATGAGATCATGATAAATCTATGAAAAACAAATCAAAATAAATTATAATGGACAGTTCCTAATTAACCGGAATAAAATTAAAAAAATTACTCAAGTCGACCTAGGTTAACTTGCAAACCTCCAACTTTGATCGCGAGATCAATATAATCCTATGGAAAGTAAATTGAAAAAAATAACAGAACTCAATTTTCAACCAACTCAATGTTGAAGGATGAAAATGAAAAAAGAATAAAACAAGTGATAAAAAACAATTCACGTCAACCTAAACTAACTTATTAAACTAGCGATCTAGATCATAATACCAGGATAACTGCATAAAAAAAATAAGAAAAATCATAAAGCTCCATTCCACCATATCCAGTGTTGAAAGTTGAAATTGAGAAAAAATAAATAAATCCATGACACCAAGGTAACTCTGTACAAAACAAATTGGAAACAAATAATGAAGCTTAATTCCCAAATAACTTAATATTATGGGATGCAATTGAGAAAAAAAAGATTAAGTTGTTAGATGGTGAAATTGAAAAAAATATCAATTACAAAAGAATGAAAAAAATTTAAGCAAGACAATTGGGTGAACCTGTCAATCTCGCGACCGAGGTTACGAGATCGTGATAACAAATTACAAAGCCCAAATAAAAAAAAATATTCAATTAAAAATGGATTAGAAAAATAAACATGGTCAACCCTGTTCAAGAGATTAGGATAACTCTATGAAAAAAAATTAAAAAAATATATAATTCCTAATTTTTAACTAACCCAATGTAGAATGATAAAATAAAAATAATAATTAGAAAAAGCAGGGAAAAAAAACAACCTGAGTCAACCCGGGTTAACCTATTAAGCATGCGAGCTCGATCACGAGATAAAAAAAATTCATAGAAATCAAGTAAAAAAATTATAAAACTCCACTTCCAATAAATCTAATGTTGAAAGTTGAAATTGATGAAGAAAAACTAAATCAATGAGACTGAGATATAACTCAACCAAAAATTGTAAAAAAATAAAATTGCAATGCATAATTTCCAAAACACATATAATATTGAATAATGAGATTGAAAAGAAAAAATTATTGTTGAAGGGTGAAAATAAAAGAAAAAAAAACTAAAAAGAAAAAAAATCATTCTATTGAATAGTATTTTGTAGGTGTGGCTATAATGATTTAGCTTATATTTTTTAGTGTTTTGTTAATTTTATTCATTTTCTATATCGTATATTATTTAATATTACTTCAAATAAATTATTATAATTTTTTTAAAAAGATGTGGGTACTCCTTTGTAGAAATTCATAATGAAACACTTATTTTACCCTTCCAAACGAAAACAAAAATAACTAGTTATTAGAGGTAATTTAATAATTTCACAAGTATTCATTAATCATTGTCAAATTAAAAGGATAATTAAATATTTTAACTTTTATAATGCACAGTAAAATGACTATTCTACTATTGAATTCATTTTTTTTAAAATGGCATATAAGGGTATTTGTGTGCTCTCTATTTTTTAAGCATATTAAAATGACTTAAATATCCTCAATAGTAGAATTTCCCATCACTTAAGTTTAAGGGTATTTTTGTATTTTTTTTATTATCATGTTGGTAAAGAGATAATTTTGTAAATATAAATAATATTAAAAAAATAATTGACATATGTCAGCGCATGGGTGATGGTCATGCTTCGAGAAGCAAACATGACGTTGCCTAACGACCAAACATCAACTTCAAGGGTGAAGTTTGAATCATCTTTGCAATAGCGTGTATGGTGAACAGAGATCCGGTTTGACGTTATTTGTTTTTTATTTTATTTTATTCTCTTATCTTTTATTTTATTTTAACATCTAACCCTGTAAAATCTCAAAATAGCTCTTAAATTTGTTTTTATTTCAAATTTGATTTTTATTCTTTTTAATACTATTTTTTTATTTGAAGTAGTTTATGAAATTGATTTTTTTAAAAATTTCATCATCCTTCAATTCTTTTATATGTTAGATTTAATCTTTATTTTTTTAATTGTTATTTATTTTGTTTGAATTAATTTTTATGATTTGAATTTTTTTTTCATAATTCATCATTCTTTGACTTTTTTTCCCTATTAATAAAAACCTCTACCATAAAAACATGGACATCAATAAAAACCTTTACAATAAAAACCTCAACATAAATCACTTGGTAAAGAAACCTTTACTGCCGTCCGATCATGACCTTATGTTCCTGATTCTCTGTCTTGTCCCATCATGTGGATTATATATCACAGCTTCTGCCTTCTTGGATGCTATCAGTTACGAGATGCATGATAATATCACTGATAAATTGTTATTTTATTGATTATGATTTAAAATATTTTTTATTTAAAAATATATTAAAATAATATATTTTTATTTTTTAAAAATTATTTTTAATATTAATACAATAAAACAATCTGAAAACACAAAAAAAATAATTTTTAACAAAAAAAATTCAAAATTTAAGAGCCCTACATTAATTAGTTTTGGCTTACAATTATCATGAATTTGGTACTTATAGTTTTTTATGGTTTTAATTTTAAAAAACTATTTTTTAAAGAAAAACATTTTTATGGTTTTATAGAAATAGATTTTAAAATATATATGTTTGATTAAAATAATTGTAGATGAATTTTTACATGCAAAATAAATAAAAAATAAATCATTTTAAATAAAAAGAAGGTTATTATAAAATCAAAGTTTAAAACGCAATTATATATGAAATTTAATATAAAAAGAAAAAACTATATATCTAAAATGTTAAGTTGATGATTTTTATATGATTTTTTATTTATTAAAATAATCTAAAAATAGAAAAATAACTTTTTATAATTTCTAATAAAACACTTAAAAATAAATTTAAGAACATCTATGTGAAATGATGCCTGGAATAGAAACAATTATAAATCATGAAGCCTAGAGCACGCTGATGCGTGAAAAAGATGTTGAAGACACCCTTAAATGGAACAGTGTTTTGGTCCCCAATAATTCTTAGCTGTCCGATCATTTGGATTGGTAGTTGATAAACGATCAAGGGTAGTTTGGTGAAACATGTGAGGCACGAGGAAGCTGGTTGATAAACGATAGAGAAATGAACTTAATAGGAAATATGATAGAAATGGTCTTCATTTTTTGATAGATATATAGAAATATTAAATGGTTTTTTTTCCTTCTAAAATACGTCATTTTCTAATCAAATTTCCTATCTCACCTCTCCTTCGTTTTTAATGTTTTTCAAAACAAAATAATTGGAAAAAACATGCATTGACCAATAGATAAAGTCATTAACATACTAGAAAATATAAATATTAAATAAAAGTTCTTGAATCCACAATAATTAATTAATTAATTTGATTAAACTATGGATTAAGTTATAATTAATTAAAAGTTATTTCCAAAAACCCTTGACCTCGAGATGTAAAAGGAAGAAAAAAAGACCCAGCAAAAATGAGCACATGCGTCAGAAATGCATCCCTAATTTGACCGGAGATTGTTCTCTCGACAATCATCCAGCCAAAAACCAAAAAAGTTCCGAGCGGCGAGGGTGGCTGCCTAAATATTTTGTTTTTTACTAAGCTGAATTTTTCAAATATTCCCTTGTCATCATCCCCTCAACAAACTCATTAAATTGCCAAGGGTCCATGCTATTAATAGATTGTGTGAACAAATTAATCCTCATGTAGTGATAGTAAAGTAATTAGTAATATTTTATAATTATTTTTTAGATTTAATTTTTTTTAAAAAAATAAACACAACTAAGAGAGATAAATTCTAAAAGAAAACATTCTTTATTATTTTTAATGAATTATAAATTTTATTTTATTTTTTATTTTTATATTTGTCTTTTTTTTAAGGTAAGCATAAGAAATAACTAATAAAATATCACTAGTTACTCCATGATCACCACAAAGTTTCCATCAACAATTGCAATTTTATTTTTCAAAGATAAATAATATATTTAATTAAACCTCTTTAAAGACATAATGTTACATCATCCGGTTGATTTTAAAAGAACTTATTAAAATTTTCTAAATGCTGATCCTAAAATTTGAATTCAAAAAATAAAATAAACATACCTCTTTAATTACCAAACTAATCTTCTTTTGAAGGTAGAAAAAAATAAACAATCACCACGCCTAAATATGATGTCATGTATCAAGTAAAACTTAGGTTTTAACTCGTAATTCAATGAACCATAGGTTAGCGGGATTCTCATGAATGAGTTTCCCACCTACAACGAAGTTAGAGCTAGCATTAAAACCGGATATTCTGATGTGTATAGTAGATGTTTCTCTCCTTTATGGCTTTATCCCTGAATCTCAATTTCTATCCTTTTTAAAAATCTGAATATGAGATTTGTAAACGAAAATTCCGAATTTTAGCCTATTAATTGTCCCTTTCTAGCTCGAGATATCCATGTTTCTGGCCACCAAAAAAATATTCAACAGTGCTGTACGTATTTAAAATGCCAGAGTGTATCAGCTGCCCATGTAGTGCCTGACTTCTGCACTAAGGACAAGACCTTGGTGATTCTTTCAAGTTAGTGGAAAATAAAACAACGGGGATTGCAAGCCATGTATCAATCAAGACTATTTCTTCATCCAACTTGTACATGAATTCAGATGTTTACTTTGAATCATACACCATGGCGGCCACTGACTTTGTGTAGTCTTTCTTGGTAAAACATGGAGAGTCGTCGGTCTAAACTGGCAAACATGAATATTATATAAAAATTTAAGCTTATGAGACTGTGGGAAGAATCAAAACACTTGGTGCCTTGATGGGTATATCCCATGATCCTATCTTTTGGGCACAATATCCGATGGCTATTCAAGGAATTTAGGCTATTTGGATCTGTTATGAATTGTTCCTGGTCTTGTTGTTTTGTCTTCTGACTTTTTATGAACGCTAAATCTTGTCAATCGAATAAATTATGAGGTTAACTGTGTTAATCTTAAATTCTATTTAGGAGATAAATTAATTTTATCTACACAGTCCGTAAGTGCAGTGATGTTCTTTGTTTCTTCAAATTGGAGGCCAATTTGATCTTTAAATTACTCAAGAAGGGAAAGCATATATTCTCGATATTTTCCCATCTCAATTATAATTTCAAATAAACAAAGAAATGCATATAAAGGAAATAATTCTGACTTCAAACCAATCGAAACCAATCCAAAATAATATATATATATATATATATATATATATATATATATATATATATATAAGATAGGTTCAATGTCATATCGGAATACCAAAAGTATATAAAAGAGATCTTACCCAAAAATTAATGATTTTATAATTTTAAATTATCTTGTGTGTTAATCTGAAAAATAATTTTAAAAAAATAAAAATAATATTATTTTAATATATCTTCAAATAAAACATATTTTAAAAATAATTAACTACTGTCACAATCTACAACAACACCAGTAAATAATATGAGGCTGCAGTGTTAGGTTAATTTGCATGCTTTGTGTAAAGAGGAGAAAAGTCCATCACTATTAATTATGCCTAAAAAAATGTTTCAAAGGATGGAAGCAGTGCGACTTTGACTTGAGATAAGAGTAACGTGGTGATGCTTGATTAATTAATTTATCTGGCGAGTTCGATAAATGCATAATAAATAAAACGCAATAAATTTTACAATCGAGCCGACTATTTCCAGTTGTTGTAGTTACAGCTTCCTTGCATGGGTGTTCGGCCTCGCACTTTCTTTTTCCTACACATTAATGAATAAAATCAAATTCGAGCATAAACTATTAACAACGGTTTCGTAGCATAACAACAATAATGCTGTCTAAAGTTGACATGGACTATATGCACAAAAGCTTGAATCAAAATAATTCAAAAGAATTTCCTTCTTTAATATGTGTTTTTTTTCCCGTTGCAGCCGATAGCCAGCACCAAGGACGGAGTTAGGAATTTTTTTTATCTTGAGCTATAAACTATTACTTATCCTTGTTGTAGAGCTAAGTTAGAGTTTGAAAATTCTTACTTGATCACGATGGTTTTGCATTCTTTGTGACTCTCTGTTTAAATTTTCTTCAAAACCTAAGCTAAAACTCGATGTTGTTGAGAAGAAGAAAATTAAAATTCCATGGTGTTTCTCGAGTATTGATAAAGGTAAAAGAGTGGATTTTAATAAATGATAGAAGACAAAATATTTGTAAGGAGTGGGTTTTTACAAAAAAAAAAAAAAAAACAAAAGGGAAAGTCTTTATTTTTTTACTTAAGCAGATTTTTTTCTTGCACAAAATCCAAAAAGTTCATTACGGCATATAAAGCTCCAAATAAAATTGAGTTAAAATAACAAAAACACAACTAAAATTAACCCTACAAAAACATATAGGATTTAATGAGAGTATGATTCCCAAAGAAAAGGAACAGACAAATTAAAGCTCTTAGCATTAGTTGCACTTGCAATCTTAGGCCAAAGATCAGCACACTCCTTTCCAATTGGACCGGTAATTGTTGAGCCTTTCATTTCTCCTTTGGGGTTCACAATGACATCAGCATTATCTTCAAAATACATGAAAATACCATCCTTTCGGCGCTAAGGCTTACGCTGCCTAACAATGACAGCAGGCATAACCTTCTTCCTGAGATCAGTCTTCCCCTTCTTGACAATGACCATTTTCATATCACCAACGCAGGCAGAAGGCAAGCGGTTCAAGCGACCCTTAATTCCCTTCACAGATATGATGTAAAGGTTATACAGGAAGAGTATTGAGTTTTTTAATAATTTTTTTAACCTGGGCTACAGCCCATCTTAGCCTCCTATACTCCTCCGCCCTTGGCTAGCACGATGGCTCAAAATCTCTATATCTTTTATCATGCAAGTTAATTAGTCCTCTGCTTATCCAATATTCAATTCCAGCAGCTCTTACAAGGACTAAAATATAAGGTTAAATATATATACACCAGTACTGGCCATGAAGATCTGCCATTGATTTCCTACGCCAGATTACGCTCGTCTTTTCTATCCTTGCCTAAAATGCAAAAGATAAGATAAAAACATGCAATGTATTGGAGAATGACCTATTCATGTGTGTGCTAATCACCTACTCTCAATATCACAGTACTGATTCCATCTAATTCTCTAAATATATATTATGAAGATGATGGAGCTTTGCCTAAGTGTATATATATAATTCATCCCCACCTGCCTTCGTCACAGTCTACATCACGATTTCTCTCTCTCTCTCTCTCTCTCTCTCTCTCTCTCTCTCTCTCTAAACTTCTTTTTTGATAGTATTTGTTCAATTAGTCCCGAACACGGGTGTTCGATCTCTGCTCTTTTCTAGATCTTTTAAGACAAGCTAATTAAAACCAGTTTGCATAAACAATCATGGCAACATGATATTTTTTCTTAAACATGGATGAAAATCGAAAAATAAAGAAGAAGACAAAGCCAAACTTGCCCCGACATCTCTCACGTAAAAATGGCATGTGTCGGGAATGTGAGCGTGTTTCGAAAATTAAGAAATTGGTCCAACTTGACAAGCCAGTTCCGAAATTTATTGCTAGATAGCTTTATATATATATATATATATTCACACACGCGCAAAAAAAAAAAAAAAAATCTAACCAATATTATGTATCATGGTCAAGTGAATTCATCAAATGGTCAAAAAGCACCAACGAAGAAACTTAACATCTACTTATATTTAAATCAATAAACTTGGTCAAGATCATAATTTTTTACCTGAGTTTACAGGTTTATAAAAAATATAAATAGTTTCAAATTAACTCTCTTTTTTCAACTCTAGGTCACCGGCTGATATTGCCACGGTACTGTCTCTCTCAAAACAATTTTTTTTTACTTCATTTGATCGTCCTTTTTTTTTAACATCAATTTTTAAATCTGTTCAATTTCTTAAACTTCTTGTTATACTATTGTTTTGGTTTCCTTTTACTAAAAGTCTTGTTGGGTTTTGTTTCCACTTGCTTCTCATGAATGCACCCTGAATTCTTTTTTCTAATCATGATTCTAGTTGATTTTGTTTCAGCTCACAAGCATGACTTTCTTTATTTATTTAATTCCTATATTTATGATGGTGGATCAAATCTTTATAAATCGTTGACCAGATATTTTTTTAATATCCTTGTGGATCTCCCATTTTTTATTTATTATAAAGAAATATTTTTCTATGTTCAACATAGACTTCTGGATCTGAGAGTTTAAAAAGAATTTGATGATGATTATTGATGAAGCTACAGATATGTCTCGTCTCCTTTTTTTTTCCCTCTCTGTTTTGACATGTCTGGTCTTTGAAAAGAAAATACAGAACGAATGAAAAAATTAGGAAATCCAATATTCCATTTTGCCTCCGCTTTTTCGAAGATTTAGGACTCTCTTCTATTGCTTTAGCAAACTCATCATCGTCTCCTAATGTTTATTAAAAAGAAAAACAGATTTATAAAGCGTGTGTGTCTATATATATATATATATACACACACACATATAAATAAAGAGTGATTAATGATTAATCGTAAGAAAATAAGGATTTTGTTTATATTAATAAAGACAAATATGATTTTGATTTAGTAGATCCTCTCCTCCTTTTCCACTACGTGATAAAACATGCAATTCTTTTACGTTTGCAGCAGATCCTTAATTATGTTATAATATGTACGTTGAAATTATATATAAATTTTTATTTGAGCTGGTGCTTAGATGTTTGTATTATTTATTTTATTTTTGTTTTAATTATGTTATAATATGTACGTTGAAATTATTAGTTAAAAGATTTTAATTTTATAATTATTAATATACAATTAGTTAAATAAGTAAAGAGGACCCAAAAACCCACCATGTCTTTTGTATAACACGACCCAGAAAGCCCTCTTGAAATTTAATAAACCAGCTGAAAATTATCGGGAGCCCCTCAATTTTGTCTTATAGACCTCTCTGTCGATTTTGGCCCACATGTGCCCGTTTGGCACTGCAGCTGCTGCAACGGCAACGGCAGGAAGTAAACATTAAATTAAAATGTTTGGTTAATGTAAACCACATTTTTTTTCATATGATCCACCTAAAAACTGAGGTGAACTTATGAGAGTAATTTTTATCTGCTTTTCCTGCGTTCTTCTCCACGTTGCGCCTGCGCTCTTATCATGTGGAGAGTGAATTTTTCATTGTTTATGTGAACAGTAAAAACCGAACCTGATTTAAAGTTATAGAAATACATTGAATCGGGTCTGACCTAGTAAAAAAAATTATTTATTATTTTTAATTGTGTTTTATTCGAAAAACTTGTGTTTCATATTATTCAATAACACTATATAAATTAAAAAAAGATTGCTTGATGACGTAACATTTATAGAATTTGATCGCAATCCCAATTTTATTTCTAATGATATTTTACCTGATGTTGTTGCGTGCTTACGAAACCAATGAAACTGTAGTCCTTGTCGAATGTATTTCATACGTGATGAAATTGTAGATAGTTTAATGGAACAATAAAAAATATTTTATATTAATTATTATTCATTTCATGATATAATAACAGTAGTTAAATCTATAATATTTAAATTAAAAATCATTAATATTAATATATATATTTTTAAATTATTTTATAACTTCAATTTGAAAAACATTCTTAACCAAATACATTAAACTACTTCTTGTTCGACCTCAATTTCAGTTACAGTTTTAATCAAACATTTATTTTTTTAAATCAATCTTAATTAAAAGTATTTTTATAAAATAATTTTTTTCAAATTATAACCACAACAGTTATTACAATACCAAACACACAAGGCAGATTTCAAACCCTCCGTTTATCTCCAGAATAACGAAATAGCTAACCAAATATGTTAATTGACTCAAATGTGCAATTATAATTATAATTATAATTTGAAAAATAGAGACGACGATGCAATAATCGAAAGTAATGACCACGAATTCATCATTGATACTAAAAAAAGAAAAAGAACCATCACTTTCCTTCACTTTCTCAAGAGCTAAATAAACAAATAAAAAATAAAAGTTGTGTTCACTTAAGAAAAATAATTTCTATTTCTAGTTTTTCTATTTATTCTAAAAATATTTTTCTATAAAAAACTAGGAAAACATATTTATTAGATAAGGAAAAACTGAAAACAAGAACTTAGTTTGACTTAACTTGAAATTATTAAAAGAAATGATCATAAAACAGTATATGAACAAAGCAAAATTCTTATTTTTTTTACAGTGGAGAATTCATAAAAGTGAGTGATTAAGAAGCACGTGTTTTTTTTACTGTTTTATAAAAAAAAAACACTTAAAGAATTTTCCATAAGCAGACGGTCTAAATTTTCCTTCACTTTCTTGATACTTAAACACAAAAACACAACGTTTTAATGGAACCCCAAGATCTACAACTAAAAAAACCACCTAATTGGAAATGAAATCAAAATATGAAACCAAGAAACTACACTCTTAGACTTTCTTTCTCTCTATTCCCTTCCATGTTTAGTGTGAATTCTCCTTAATGAATATCTCTCCAGCCTTATAATTTTCTTTCTTACAAGATCTCCTCCAGGATTGTACGTAGCCTTATTTTATCCCCTAAAATTGTGTAAATATCTCCTACAATTTTATACCATTAATTAGCTATACTCTATATATGCTTCACCAAAAAAAATTGACTTTCTCCTTGTACGTACTATATACATGATTCCATGTTTTAATGAGACTTTTGTTAGGCAGGCAGTGCGTAGAGATATTCCCACAAAGAGTAATTATATATACTTCATTGATAAAAACTTTTATTACCATTAAATTCTGATAGGTATTTTTTACTTTTAATATATCTTCATTAAATCTTTTCAAAAATAATCCAGTGTTTTCTACCTCATGAATAATAGAGAAAAGTTCTATTGAATTATTTTTTTGGTACAAATGCTTGTCAGAAAAACTAGACATGGAATCAGACTTTAAACTGTGGTACTAAACTCTTATAGATCATCAAAAAGGGGTAGGAAATGTTTTACATATGGAATTGGTACCCTAAATCACCAATCACGCTGTTTTACATATATTTTTTTGGGTTAGATAATCCATCGTAGTTATCTAATTAAGTTCATATTGGCAACTATAAAGTCTTTGGGGAGATAAATGTTTAACACGCTGTCTCATATTCGCGAATCTCCTATTCGACTTGATTCTTTTTCATTTTTATTTGTGCTTGCCCTTTTAGGTTTTGCAGTACTAGAGTGAGAATCTGTAGGAGAACGAGGTCAGTGTTAAAGGCTATGGTCCCGGACCTTGTCTTTTGATATATGAAGACCAGATCATATCTAGATGATCCTAGCTACATGAGAAGGTTGCACGTGGTGACATGATCTACTCCATGCAGGGGCAAAGATGTGGTGTTTATTTTCTTCCACCTCCTTTTAGGCAGTCTTTTTTAGAAATTAAAGTTGTTGTTGCACAGGAAGTGCAACTAGCACCATAAAAGGAGCAAACAGTTATATAGAGGCTGTCATATTTTATAGATAGACAAGGAGAACCCTAAGTTGTTGCTGGGTAGCTAGCACTGCCTTAATAAGTGCTCTCGTTTGCTGAGCAAGTTGTTAGAGGTCCATCAGAGCTGATGAGGATGGCGAGAGGTCAGCAATTCAATTCTTCCTCGTGTTTCAGTGTTATCCGTAATGAAACTTTAGGATCGGGTACAAATATTGAGTAATAAAAAAGATTTTGACAGGAAATAAACAAGGTTTTTATTTAGAGTTTCTCATAGACAACGTTACTGATAAAGCTTATAAAATCTTACTAAATAACTTTCTTCGTGGTTAATAACAAGCTAGATGATGGTGTTACCTATAAAATAATCCTCTACTACTGAAGTTAATTTAGGGTTTTTTAAGGAAAATATAGTGTAAGAAAAGTAGATTAAGAGATACCTAACACAGTTGTAACTAGAGTAGTCTAAGCTGCTGCTGAGCCAAAATGGATTGAATACGAATTGAATGTTTCTCTTATGTCAGAAATGTAGGAATTAAAATGAAAAAGTCAACAAAAGTCAACAAAAGATCAACCCAAAACCATGCACTGTTCAGATTCAAATCTGGAATTTCCAGAAAAATGAAGAACACGGGAAGAACACTAAAAACTGAGATTTTGCATAAAAATGGGCAGAATCACATTGGTTACTGCCATCCCTCTTCTTTATTTATAGATAAAAAAAATTACAAGAGTTTTAGTTGAAACCAACTTCTTCTTGTACATGATAAGCTAAAATTCAAAACTTAACTTAATCCTAATCAGCTAATTGATCAACATGATCTGTTAACTAAGAATAAACTGAACTCAATCCTAAACTTGGTCAACATGACCTTTATTTAAAGATAAGATAAACTCAACCTAATGCTAAGCTAATTCAATACTCAGCTAACACTAAAAACTTAAGACACAATCTTCTAATCTTCAATCTTCACAGCCTTGGACTTCATTGTCTGCAGCAGTCTTGATTCCATAAAATTCAACACTCCTCCTTGGATTCAAGACTGCACATCCCAAGCTTTTCCCTTAGCTCTTCGAATCTTCCTTTAGCTAATGGTTTAGTAAACAAGTCAGCTAATTGATCATTTGTATTGCAATATTTCATCTCCAATTCACCTTCCAGCTGAAACTGTCTTAGAGCATGAAATTTGATCTTCATGTGTTTCGTTTTGTCATGAAACACAGCATTCTTTGAAATTGCTATAGCTGACATATTATCACATAGCAAATCAGTAGGATTTGATTGATCACAATCAAGATCCTTTAGCATTTTTCTCAGCCACACCAGTTGCTTGGCTGCCACATAAGCTGTTATGTACTCTGCCTCAGCTGTGGAATGTGCCACAACTGATTGTTTCTTTGAAATCCAGCTGAAAACATTCACTCCTAATGCAAAACAATACCCTGAAGTACTCATCATGCATTCATCACTACCTGCCCAATCACTGTCAGTGAAACCAACAAGCTTGTTCTCACTGTTCTTGGCAAAATGCATGCCCAGATTTTTTGTTCCCTGCAAGTACCTCAGGATTCTCTTGGCTGCCATGAAATGCGTTTGGCTTGGTTCCTGCATGAACCTAGACAAATAATTAACAGCAAAAAGTATATCAGGCCGAGAAATGGTTAAGTATAATAGGCTCCCAATCAAGCTTCTATAAACCTTCCCATCTGCTTTTGGTGCTCCATCATCTTTAACAAGTTTCAGTCCCAAAATCATAGGGGTAGAAACTTGTTTGCAATTTGCCATTGCAAAATTGGTTAGTATCTTCTGCACAAAGGTCTTTTGGCATAGGAATATTCCTTGTTTAGATTGAATTATTTCCATGCCTAAGAAATAAGACATCAACCCAAGCTCATTCATTTCAAAGACCTCCTTCATGCTTGTTTTGAACTCTTCAATCAGCTGCCCTTTATCACCCGTAATTAGAAGATCATCTACATACACAGAGACCATTAGCACATGATTATCAACATGTTTCACATATAGTGTTACCTCATTGATGCTCCTCTTGAATCCCAAACTCAGCAAGTGATCATCAAGCCTACTATACCAAGCTCTAGGAGCTTGTTTGAGCCCATAAAGAGCTTTTTTCAATAAATACACTTGGTTTGGATTTTGATTATCAAAACCTGCTGGTTGTTCAATAAATATTTCCTCATCTAACACACCATTCAAAAAAGCAGATTTCACATCTAATTGAAACACATACCAGCCCTTTTGTGCAGCAAGTGCAAGCAAAAGTTTCATTGTTTCATGCCTAGAAACAGGTGCAAAGGTGTCTGTGTAATCAATCCCAGCCTCTTGAGCATAGCCTTTTACAACCAATCTTGCCTTGTGTTTGTTGATACTTCCATCCGCATTCATCTTTGTCTTGAATATCCATTTAACACCAATAGTTTTCTTGTTTGCAGGTCTGTCAATAAGCATCCAGGTCTGATTTTTTTCAATCATATCAAGCTCCTCCTGCATAGCTTTTAACCATACCTTAGACTTCATTGCTTCTTCAATCTCGACTAGTTCAGCTTCAGCCATGGAGCACCTGTTGTAAATGTCATCTAGTGACCTTGTCCCCCTAACAGGTTCATCATCTATGTCTCTTTCATTTTCAAGTTCATCATAAAATTCTGGTTCTTCATGTTGAACTTGATCTGTCCAGTTGACTGCCAAATTCTCCCAATTCCATGATGCATCTTCTACAAACTTAACATTTCTTGCAATTATAACTTTGTTAGCCATAACATCAAATATTCTATAGGCTTTAGACTTTGAACTATAGCCTATCATCACACCTACATCAGCCTTTTTATCTAGCTTTTTTCGATTAACATCATGTATCAACACATAACATATGCAACCAAAGACTTTTAAATGCTCAACATTGGGTTTAACATCATACCAGATTTCATAAGGAGTTTTATCATCCAAAACTCTTGAAAACACACGATCTTGTATGTATGATGCTGTGTTTACAGCCTCTGCCCAAAACTTTAAGGGCATTTTCTTCTCATACATTAAGCACCTTGCCATTTCCATCAAGGTTCTGTTTTTCCTTTCACTTACCCCATTTTGTTGAGGTGTGTAAGGCACGGTCAACTGGTGTTTAATCCCTTCTTTCATCAAGTAATTCTCCAATTGTTGGGAAGTAAATTCTCCACCATTATCAGACCTTAGCATCTTCATTTTCAGTCCAGTTTCAAGTTCCACTTCTGCCTTGAACAACAAAAACTTAGAGAACACATCAGCCTTGTTTTTTAAGAAATAAATCCAACAATACCTGCTATAATCATCCACAAATAGCAAGAAATACTTTGATCCATTCAAAGATTCAACATGCATTGGCCCACACACATCTGTGTGTATGAGCTGCAATTTCGAATTTGCTCTAAAAACAGATTTTGAGAAAGCAACTTTGGTTTGCTTTCCCAATTGACAAGCCTCACAAAGATTACCTTGATCATGTATGCTTGGTAATCCACGTGCCATCTGTAACTCAGCCATTTTGTTCAATGCAACATAATTATAGTGTCCCAACCTTTTGTGCCAAAGAATTGATTCATCATTCTTGCACATGTTGGCAGTCCAACATATCTCTTTCAAATCTGCATTGAAGCATCTATTTGCCATTTTTGCACACAACAAAAGTGTCCCCATTTTATCTCTAATAACACACATTCCATCATCAAAAAATAGAGAATAGCCAGATTCTAATAGTTGACCCACACTCACCAAATTCTGATTAATATTAGGCACATACAAGACATCATGTAGAGTTTTTGTACCTGCCCTTGTGTCCACTGCTATTGCTCCTTTTCCTTCAACCTTTACAAAGTCTCCATTGCCTATCTTCACCCTTGATTTATAGCTTTTATCCAAGCTACAAAAAATTGAGAGGTCTGCTGTCATGTGGTTTGTGCAACCACTGTCAATGAGCCACACTGAATTTGTCTCCTCTGGTTTTCTGAGCATGTTGTGCATTGTAGCTACAAATAAATGCTCATCCTTTACTGCCAAGCTTTCTTCTTCTTGAGCTTGTTTTACTTCTTCTTTTCTGTTTTTGCAATATTTCTGGTAGTGCCCAAACTGATTGCAATTTCTACATTGCACCTTCTTGAACCAACACCAATCTTCAGAATGATTGGTTTTCTTGCAATACTTGCATGCAGGATATTCCTTTCTCTCCTTCACTGTCAAGTTGTTGGGTTGCCAACTACTTGAATTCTGGTGATTTGGTCTCCATTCTTTGCTTTTATCTTTCCTTCCAATCTGCTTGGTTCTGGAGAAGTTGTAAGATTGCTGCTGTTTTCCTTTGTAAGCAACAAGTGCATTCTCACTTGTTCCCTCATTTCGATAAGATTGCCTTTGTTCCACTGCTTGTAAGGCATTTACAAGATCTTGGAAACTCATCTCCGAGAAGTCTTTTGAGTCTTCCAAGGAACATATTTTATGTTCAAACTTCTCCGGTAGACACACCAATACTTTCTCCACAATTCTGGAATCAGGAAAATCTTCCCCCAACAATCTCACTTGATTAACAAGTTTAGAGATTTTTGAAGAAAAATCTATGATAGATTCTGATTCCTTCATCTTCAGCCCTTCAAATTGCCTTCTCAAGTTCATAACTTGCATTTTTCTTGATTTCTCATCTCCTTGGAATTCGGCTTTAAGCTTGTCCCAAGCTTCTTTGGCAGTCTCGCATGCCAAAATTCTGGAAAATATCTCTTCACTTACTGCATTGTGTATGCAGGTAAGTGCTCTAAAACCTTTGGCTCTCTCTTCATTGAAGTACTTGATTTGATTCATGGTTGGATCATCGTTTAGTGGAGTTGGCTCCTTGCCATAATCCACATAATCCCACAAGTCAAATGCCTTCAAATAAGCCTTCATTCTCACAGCCTAGGTGCCATAATTCACCCCTGCAAATGAAGGTGCAGTTGCTGAAAAACTGGCTCCAGAATTCATTTTTCGTTTCTCACCAAAAAATGACTTTGAATTCCCCTTTTTGTAAATCTCACCTTCCACTCGTGTTTCACACAATCCCACCTAAGATCCTAATTGCTCTGATACCAATTGTAGGAATTAAAACGAAAAAGTCAACAAAAGTCAACAAAAGTCAACTCAGATCAACCCAAAACCATGCACTGTTCAGATTCAAATCTGGAATTTCCAGAAAAATGAAGAACACGGGAAGAACACTAAAAACTGAGATTTTGCATAAAAATGGGCAGAATCACATTGGTTACTGCCATCCCTCTTCTTTATTTATAGATAAAAGAAATTACAAGAGTTTTAGTTGAAACCAACTTCTTCTTGTACATGATAAGCTAAAATTCAAAACTTAACTTAATCCTAATCAGCTAATTGATCAACATGATCTGTTAACTAAGAATAAACTGAACTCAATCCTAAACTTGGTCAACATGACCTTTATTTAAAGATAAGATAAACTCAACCTAATGCTAAGCTAATTCAATACTCAGCTAACACTAAAAACTTAAGACACAATCTTCTAATCTTCAATCTTCACAGCCTTGGACTTCATTGTCTGCAGCAGTCTTGATTCCATAAAATTCAACAAGAAAAGCATATGCTGCTTAATGCTTATCATCTCTCTCTCTCTCTCTCTCTCTGGGCTACTAACTGTTTCCCTTTTCTGTGACATACCAATACATTTAGCCAGTATGTCTTTTATTTTATTTTAAACTAAGTGCAGAGTGCCAAGGTGCATTTTTATTTCAATGGTTTTAGTTTAATAATATCGAGTTTTTTCATTTCATTTGAAGTTCCATTTTTTTTTTGCCTGACAGTTTCTTTGTTTTAATTTGTATTTCATTACCTTTGAGACCACTTTACGTGATCCAATTTCACCGGAATTTGAATGAAACGAAAGGCTGCTCACTTACTCGACAGGTGAGGAATGCTTGATTCTGTGTCATGATATTAATGCAATATGAGGCTGTGTTGATTACATCGAGAGATTCAAATGTTACAGCATGAAAGAATAAAAGAATAAGTGCAAGCTAAACTTTCTATCGTCATCTGATTTAGAGCTGTTTATCTCCATCTCTCTTTCTCCACTAAGTCTGCATCTCTCTATTTTTATTTAAAAAATTACGACTGGACTCGATGGGCTACCAGAAAGAATATATTTGATCTTATTCCATAAATTGATCCATGTCTGAAACAATGGAATGACTGAACACAACACCTTCGATGTCTGCAGAAACATTTGATCCTATTCAGCATCGATCGAACGAAGCTAATTAATAAAACCCTAAACCCTGGTACCATTCGTTCGACAGCTCACCTGATAATTTTTCAACTTCTTCATCAGATAACTTTGCCGCGCAAATCCATCGAAACTCCTTCCATAGCTATATACTAGAGACTTTTTGGCTGATTCATAACTGCAGTCAGAGAATTTTCCAACGCTTGATCATGTTATTCGAGATCAAATGCATACATATGGGGCCTTGGGAGGAGCACAGAAGCATTAAAGAAACATGAGTTGTACTTATAAGTACAACGAAACCTTATATTCTGCTGAAAAGCGTGACAATATTCTTTCTAGTTTTATAGCAGTAAGTCCTTTTGCAAACGGTTCTGTGAATAAGCTGGACCGTGCGCAGCCATCAAGCAAGATCGACATGCAGGCCTATCACTCTCCGTATAGTGTTGTAATTTCTTACCTTAGTTTATTTACGTAAAGGTAATTCACAACGTGTTAAATTACAATAGCATTAGAATATAATATTATAGGAGACCGGCTTCTAACCTTCCCAGGATGCCCGCTAGCATCGAATGGTGGGTTGATGCAGGCGAAAAATCTCCCTGGGGGCGGCGCTCTCCCATGTAGACAATGTGAACCTGTGAATGAAAGTGACCGCTTACATATACTACGCGTAGGAATTTAGATGCTTAAAACACGTAGAAGAAAAAATTCTACCTTCTGCTCAGTGGCATGGCAAAGCACCAGAAATGCTGCGACTAATAATGGGCACAAAAGAGAAAGGAGCCCTGCCATGGCCATTGAAACCAAATCTTGACCACTTAAGGTTTTAGTTGATGCTCGAAATACAATGTATGTGGTGCTTATATATAAACAAGTTTAGTGTTTGTTGTTATCATCGAAGATAATTCTTAATCATTGAACTTATTAATGGCTTTGTGAGGGTCGAAATAATTACAAAACGACCGAATTTTTATTTTTCTGAGAGGTCAGCTCATTTAGCTACAAAATCTGCTCTGTTTAAAATATGAAGACTCCACAACCTACAATTGCATTCTTCAGCATATGGACAAAGTGTTGATAAACATAAAAAAGCTATAGAGAATCATAGTAGTGAACAGGTTACGCAGAAAAAGGAATCATGTAGAAGGGAATTGGGGTTACCGGATATTCACTGGCAAGGTTGGGCTTATAGAAATCGTAGGCATGAGACATGTGACTCCCCCTAAATTTGCTTTCAAAAGTAATAGGTGCATCTGGAACGATTAGCATGGCAATCGCAGCAGCTCCTCCAGTTGGTCGAGCGGGCCTTTCTGCATAGACCTGATAAATAGAAAGAGACCTCCGGTAAAAAATGGAAACCAGTAGACGCTGCAAACCACTGAGACGGAAAATATGGAAGTATCTAAGGAATTCAAATATCTGGTCTTGTTTTAAAAAATAAAACCGATTTTAACATCAAGAAGTTTAACAAGTGATTTTAAGAAAAGGAAAGCAAATATGAAGTAGTTCAAGGATATCATCATACCGCACTGTCAGTACACACAACAAGCCCATATCGTCCATCCCATGAGCAACTCTCAACCCAATTGACACAGTTGAATAAAGCTGCAGTTCCTCCATAGCATGCATTAGTTGAGTCAACGCCTTCAATGTCAGTGTTTCCACATTTCTGCTTGTTTTACAAGAAAGAGCATTATGTTACAAAAGAGAATATTATTTTTGTTTTCAAAAGCAGAGCTATTGAATTAAATCCAGAAATGACCTCAAAGTTAATCTATTATACAAGACAGGTGGTGAAAATGAGATGCACAGTTAAGGATCAAAATCTAAATATCAGGAAAATCCAACTTTAGCCACTTGCTACTGGCCATCATGTATCTTCTTCGTTCCATTCTAAATCAAATGTTAATTCACAAGATTAAACTAAAAGGGTTTTTGTGTGACACAAAAAATAATGGTATAGCGACGCATGTTTCAGGATTTCAAGATAAATAATCTCCAAACATATTTACTTTCATTAGCTTGGAGTTTTAAACCATACACTTCATCAAAGATCCATTCACAGGTCCACGCAGCCATATAAACATTAAAAATAATTAAATACCTCAAAGATTTGCATCAAGAAGGTCTTAATGGATTTGCTCTTGTCAATAACGGTCTCACTGCCAACTTCTAAGCGACCAATTTGTTTTGGATCAACATTGTACTTCTCAAGAAGTGAACTCACAGCTGTCAAACTGAAAATCCCAAAATATTGAAGATCATCACCGGCTAGAGTTACAAGGCACAACCATATATAGAGATGTAAAGAGATCACAAACCTCATTGAGATAACATCTTCCACTTCTGTACAAAATCCCATGCAATCTTGTCCAAGTCCAATTGTGTATTTCCCTTTGCTTGCACCATCGTGGGCCTCCAGGGCTTCCTGTTTTACATGTAAAACCCAAATCACAAAATTGAAAAAACAAAGCAGATATGCTCTTGCATGCTGCAGAGACAAGCGATTATTGAATCTGAAACTCCCTTTTCTTTGTGAAATTAATTGTTATGAAAATAAATAAGTAAAAGAAACAAAACATGACAATTATTATCATAGTTAATTAATCTCAATCAAAACTTTAATCAATAAATACTAAAATTTCAAAAAAATGATGGGGAAGATAGGCAAAGATCTCCTTCATTTATTTAAATATCGCAAAACCAAACTTTCAAAAAAACACCCTCTAAACTAAATGTGTTTTTTTTTCGGTGGCAATGTATTTTTTAAAAGATTTGATTTTTTTTATTTTTAAATTAATAATATTAAAAATAATTTTTTAAAAAAATAATTTTTTAATATATTTTTAAATAAAGAACACTTCAAAAATCAATATTTACCAACAAAACACTACCTTAAATCATAGTTATTAAACCCGTCGACGAGTCAAGCTGGTGGTTGGATCAGTCCGAGTAAAGGTGAAAGACCAATACGAGTAAAACCCCGGTAAAAATCAGTTGATCCGAGCGATCCGGTAAAACTCAGTAGAAACCTTTTTTAAAAAATTTTATTTTTTTTCTTAACCATAAATCTTTTTTTTTATATTTTTTATTTGATTATTAACTAAACTCTCTCTTTCTTGAAGTATTGCTAGGGAAAAGGTGAGATTCGGCTTAATTGGTCGCTTGTAAAATATGAACAGATATGCTTAAAAGGGGAGAAGGGTGAGGAGCCTCTCAACAAGTTGCTGGGTTTTTATAGAGAGGAAGAAACTCTTTTTCTATTTTTTATTTTTTTTAACAAGTGTGGGGTCAGGTTCTTTTCCTTAAGAAAAATTTTTCGAATTGAACATTAGTTTTCGATGAAACTTACGTTAATAATACTGAGGCCCGTTTTGTTTGCAGGAAAGTAGTTTTTTTTTGGAAAGTAAATTCCGGAGAAAGTGAATTCCGGGAAAGTATTTTCCGATATTTGGTAGTGTAATGGAAAATAAGTTGGAAAACACTTTCCAGTGTTTGGTTATGTTATGGAAAATGAGCTGGAAAATAACTTATTAATGTTTTATTTTTTCAAGTTTATTAAAATAATGAGGAACAAATCTTACAAATTAAAAAGTTGAATGAGAATGAAATTGAAAAAAAATATAATTTCATAAATTATCTCAAATAAAATAAATAATAATCAAAATAATAGAGATCAAATCTAAAAAATTAAAAAAAATGAAAGGTGAAGAAATTAAAATAATAATAATTAACATTTCATAAATTATTTCAAATAAAATAAGTAAAAATCAAAAGAATGAGGACCAAATTTGATAGATAAAAAATTTCAATAAAAAAATGATAAGAAAAAAGCAAATAGCAATTATAAAAGTAAGGACCAAAATTAATATAAAAATTAAATTTTAAGAGATGAAATTGAAAAATAAATATTCAAAACAAATTATATATAGCAATAAAAAGTTTGAGGATCAAATTTGATATAATCAGCAAATAATGACATTTCTAAATTTTTCACAACTTCCGGAAAGTGTTTTCCGCCCAAAATTTTCAGGAAAACACTTTCCTGAAAACCAAGCCAAATTTTTCTTTGACTGGAAAGTGTTTTCCGTTGACCAATTTTTCCAATAGCAAACAAACACAGGAAAGTTTGGAAAGTGGTTTCCCGGAAACCACTTTCCGGAAAACAAACACAGTCAAAAGGGAAAACACTTTCCTAGAAATCAAACCAAATTTTTCTTTGACTGGAAAGTGTTTTCCGTTGACCAGAAAGTGTTTTCCGTTGACCAACTTTTCTAATGACAAACAAACACAGGAAAGTTTGGAAAGTGATTTCCCGAAAAATGAATTCCAAAAACAAACATGGCCTGAGGTTGAAACATGGAATCTTGGATTTGAGGGAGTTTAGCTCGGCTCTTGTTATTTAGTTGCTGATGCGGGGACACTTTTGGATGTTTAGGGGACATCACGTGCTCTCTGTCACTACTTCTTAGTTTAACACGTGAGCTGCTTTCTACTTCTTCTTCTTTTAATCCTCTGTATTTTCCATGTTACCCTTCAATGAGACTATATTCATTTTCCCGAATTAAATAAAGACATTGCTCAACCAATCATGTTACCGTGTTATTGTCAATATATATATATATATATATATATATATATATATATATATATATATATATGGAATAATTACAGAAAAAGATCATCTACTTTAGTTTATTTTTCAATCTAATATATAATCAACTTCTTATGAGATGCATGATAACCCCACTTTATTGTTTTGTTAACATTAATTAGTTTTGGCTTACAATTAGCATGAATGTGGTATTATGATAGTTTTTATAGTTATAATTTTAAAAAGTATATATTTTGTTAAAACTATTATGAAATGATTTTTTACATGTAAAATAAATAAACAATAAATTTTTATAAATAAAAAAAAATTATTTTGATTTTTATAAAACCAAGATTTAAAACACAATTATATATATAATTTAATATTAAAAGCAAAAACTATTCATAAAGTAACAAGGTCAATATGCTATTTTTATATCCAAGTAAAGTAGGGGTGTTTAAATTAGTGGTAAAGATTGTTTTTTAAAATATTTTTTATTTAAAAATTTATAAAAATAATAATTTTTATTATTTAAAATATATTTTTATCAACGATACATAAACGACCAAAATATATATATATATATATATAAATATTTTACAGCAAAATTTCTATTTTCAAGAATTAACAAAGCAACGATTCAAAAGCTAACATTCCATTGGCTGTATACTCTGGTGCGAAACTTTATATGTGGCCAAAAAAAAAACAATTAATTTTCATCTTCAATTACCTTGAAAATGAAACAACAGAACCCCGTTCTCAATTGTCTTATTAAAACTCCTGTTATTTTCTTCATTTAAAACTTGTTTTCAGCGTCTCCGTTTTCCGCTGAAGATTCAATGGATCCTGATATGTATAGTAGATGTTATCCCTGAATCTCAATTTCTATCCTTTTTAAAAATCTGAATATGAGATTTGTAAACGAAAATTCCGCATTTTAGCCTTTTAATTGTCCCTTTCTAGCTCGAGATATCCATGTTTCTGGCCACCAAAAAAATATTCAACAGTGCTGTACGTATTTAAAATGCCAGAGTGTATCAGCTGCCCATGTAGTGCCTGACTTCTGCACTAAGGACAAGACCTTGGTGATTCTTCCAAGTAAATTAGTGGAAAGTAAACAACGGGGATTGGAAGCCATGTATATCAATCAAGACTATTTCTTCATCCAACATGGACATGAATTTAGATGTTTACTTTGAATCATACACCATGGCGGCCACTGATTTTGTGTAGTCTTTCTTGGTAAAACATGGAGAGTCGTCGGTCTAAACTGACAAACATGAATATATAAAAATTTAAGCGTATGAGATTGTGGAAAGTATCAAAACACTTGGTGCCTTGATGGTCATATCCTATGATCCTATCTTTTGGACACAATATCCGATGGCTATTCAAGGAATTTAGGTGATTTGGATCTGTTATGAATTGTTCTTGGTCTTGTTGTTTTGCCTTCTCACTTTTTATGGACGCTAAATCTTGTCAATCGAATAAATTATTAGGACAACAGGTTAATTGTGATAATTTGGATCTGTTATGAATTGTTCTTGGTCTTGTTGTTTTGCCTTCTGACTTTTCATGGACGCTAAATCTTGTCAATCGAATATATTATTAGAACAACAGGTTAATTGTGTTAATTTTAAATTCTATTTAGGAGCTAAGTGCTCTTATTTGCTGAGCAAGTTGTTAGAAGTCCATCAGAACTGACGAGGATGGCGAGAGGTCAATAATTCTTTGTTTCAGTGTTATCCGTCATAAGAACTTTAGAATCGGATACAAATGAGTGATAAGAAAGATTATGACAGGAAATAAACAAGGTTTTTATTTAGAATTCTTCACAGACAGTGTCATTTATAAACTGATAAAATTTTATTAGACAACTTTCTCCATGGTTAATAACAAACTAGATGATGGGTGTTACCTGTAAAATAATATTTTAATGCTCAAGTCAGTTTAGGGTTTTCTAGGAAAATATAGTGTAAGAAAAGTAGATTAAGAGATACCTAACACAGTGGTAACTAGAGTAGTCTAAGCTGCTGCTGAGCCAAAATGGATTGAATACGAATGCTTCTCTTATGTCAGAAAAGCATATGCTGCTTATCATCTCTCTCTTTCTCTCTGGGCTACTAAATTTTTCCCTTTTCTGTGACATAACAATACATTTAGCCAGTATGTCTTTTATTTTATTTTAAACTCAGTGTGGTGCAGAGTGCCAAGGTGCTTTTTATTTCAATGGTTTTAGTTTAATAATATCGAGTTTTTTCATTTCATTTGAAGTTCTTTTTTTTTTGCCTGACAGTCTCTTTGTTTTTGTATTTCATCACCTTTGAGACCACTTTAAGTGATCCAATTTCACCGGAATTTGAATGAAACGAAGGCTGCTCACTTACCTCGACAGGTGAGGTATGCTTGATTCTGTGTCATGATATTAATGCAATATAATGATGTGTTCATTGCATTGAGAGGTTCAAATGTTACAGCATGAAAGAATAAAAGAATAAGTGTAAGCTAAACTTCTATCGTCATCTGATTTAGAGCTGTGTATCTCCATCTCTCTTTCTCCACAAAGTCTGCATCCAAGAACCGTGAAACAAATGCCCAGAGCCTGTAAATGTCCTCAAAGTTTGTCAAGAACCCGAGGGAAGCTGTGACAACAGAAATTCCTGAATGAAGTTTCTCTCTCGTCCCATTTAAGACTTTTCCTCCTTTACTTGTTCTTGTCTCTATTATCTGTTCCCTCTCATGTTCATACTCGTCTGGGAACCAAATGTGGAACAAAAATCCTTTGCTTAAAGAAATATTGTTTCGATCAGCAAGCTTCTGTACAATTGAAGGGTCTATCTTTTCTCCTTTCCAATCAAATACGTTGAATGCCACTGCTGGTCCTCGATCAAATTTAACCTTCGGTCCGTAGATTCTGACTAGGGGATTCCCATTTTCTGAATGTGGATGTTGAAGACTCATTAATGCATTTACCAACCAGTTGATGAGGTACCTTGCTCTGGCACTGATTAGTATCAGGCCCAACGAGTCTGCATGATCCAAGCCTCTACATTCAAGATGTGAATGCCCACTTCCATACCCAGCAATGATTTGGGATTTGGAGGATTCAAATGATGCCACTGATTCCTCAATTTCTGGTGCTTCATGGTTTACTGAAATCTCTTTGGTTTCTTGCGGGTCAGAAGTTACCTCACTTGTCTGCTGCCTGAAAATAGGACCTGAGGAGGAGCCCTGCAAATTGTCATCAACATGTATCTCTTGTTTGGTTCTTTCTTCAGTTTCTACGTCTTCATTAGCCAGCTCTTCTGAAATTTGAGAAGGTCTCCTAGCTGGGACAAGCCTCACTATACATGTACCAGTTGAATCCTTTAAAATTGAAGAACTGGATTTCTTCACAAATAGACAGCAAAAACCAGATGGGTTTTCACCAAAAACCTTGAAAAAAGAGCAGACCAGGAAATCTGGCTTAAAGAGGGACAGGCCCAGGGTCTCCATATCTTTTGGTCCTAAGCCACAAGCATCAAGTAAGACATGCCATCCATTTTCCTGAGCCATGGTCATCCAGAGGTATGAATACCTAGCTCCTGTCATCCTTGATTGAAGTGGGAAAACAAATAGTCCCCTCTTGTTCTTCCTCTTACGCCTTACCTTCTTTAGCAATTTTCCTGACTTTAATCTTAAACTAGGCCATGAGAATTCAGCTGACATGACCCGTGCCCCTTTGTTCTTGGAGCTTTCAATCATTACTTTCACTGCCTCATTCTCATAGTCATATACCGTAAGAAGATTTTGATTTGACTGAAATGGATAAGAGTCTGCCACAAGTTTGAATGCGGATAACTGGTTGGCAGTGAAAACCATCGTGTAATCATCTTCGGAGAGATTCATCAATGCCATAATTCTTTTCTGCATCTCGTATTCCAATTCTGACATTTGGCCACCATATTGTATTTGCGAATGTAAGTTAGCTGCCTTGTAGGAAATATCAAAGAAGGGCGGTTCTAAACCTGAGGAATATTGGCGTGATGGAGGAGAAGCAGATGATGTTGAGGCAAATGGAGCTTCCCAAGAGTGACTTCGTTGCTGAGAGTATGAGAAGAGGCCGTGGCCAATATAATCGAAACAAACATGGTTGGACAGGGAGAGATGGTAGTATTCTTGTTCTCGGATCTTGTCAGCCTGATCAGTCTGAGAATACTGTGGAAATGCTTTTGTGAAATTGGAGAATGACTCTTGCAATGAAGGGAGGGACTCGTGATTGGTGAATTGAGAGTTTGGATATATCAATGATCCCATGGCAACTTCAAGAACATGGCGGGATTCAGAAACAGTGGTTATGGATGTTGGACTCTGGGGCTCAGAAGGCAAATGACAGAAATTATGAAAGCAGGCTTGTGAGGCCTCTCTAGTGCAAGGTGAACGCATCTCCTTCTCCCCTTCCTTCTCTGTCCACACCAGATTTATTGTTCGTGTTTTTCTCCCTCTATTTTCTTCACATTTGATTTTGTCAAATCAAACAAATCATTGAGCATTTTCTATTTGTATAGGTTGAAAACGTCCGATGGTGGATTTCCTGTTCGGTGGGGCAGTCCACCCTGTCTTTCGTTATGCTCAAAGTTAGCTTTCTTTTTTCTTATTACCAATGTGAAACCCAACTTGGTCTTCGACACTATCTTCTGGCTTGGAATTTTATAGACTTTTCAAATACGTAAAAGCTGTAATATAGGACCTTTCGCCTGCTCTGTGATTTAGTAAGCCGTATCAAATAAGTTGATTAATTGGAGTAAATTAAAAAGAAACTTATCTACTACTACTGCAACAACAACAAAAAACCCTCAAATGTCCGATCGATGCCTCCTGTCTTCGACACTTATCTACTATTAAATCTGATGCCTACTCTACCAATAAATCAAGTGGTTGTGATGCTTTTCGAAAGGATAAAAAAGCTTCATTCCATTACCATTGAAATGGTCTGTCTATCTCGCAGTTCGAGGAAATATAAAACAAGCGGAAGGGGGCAGGGGAAACTTTTGATGTGGCCGGCATTATCTATCTAGGTCTCAAGTTCATTTGGAATGATTCTCGGCGTTCCAACTTGCGGGACGTTAACTTTAATATAATTGAGAAACACAAAAAAGTAAAACCTCTTTTATTATTATATGATATTTTAGATCCCTCGGGAGGTCATTGTCTTTTTCATACCTTTTGAACCTCCATCACATGGTCATTTCTCAATAGAGTTATTATGGAGGACCATCTTACTATCTTAGTCAATTGTTCTGAGTCTGAAAGTTTTGGAAGTAAATGAGAAACCTCCCTTTGGTTTCTTGAAATATTTATCAGCTTACATTACAGAGTTTTCAACTGTGAACAGTCCAGTCCGGGTTACCAAGTGATTAATGCACCTACAGCGTCTGTAAGCTTCTTTTCTTAACTTTTGTTATGAAGTGGTCATTTTCACCCGTGATTTAGCAATATTTGCTATTAAGTTGGCTGTGTCACATGGTTAGATAATACTAGACCACTATCTCGGGAAATCCGAGCTGAGGAACTAGGACAGTTCATCATTGAGGACTCTCATAAAATCAACCCAAGTTCTTGTCTCAAGCTGATGCATGGAGGACAAGCCATTTCGGCTGCTAACTCTTTTGTTCGGGGAAGAATTCATGAAATAGAAATGAGCTCGGAAACTTTCATGGTCCGACTAGTAATCTATAGTGGATCTGCGGTCCTTCTTGTTTCATCCAAGTCATTATTGTCCTCTAGGGAGGAAAGGGAAAGGTTCATCTCACCGGCAGAAACGCATCTGCCACTCCTAAGATCAACAAGGTTCCAAACGAAGAAAAGAAATTAATTACACAAACATGACTCACCATGAGCTCACAAATACAATCATGTTAGATTCATTTGTTTATGCGAGTTCATGTAGATTATGATCTTGGTCAAGCCTCAGAGGGCTGCATTTTCCAAGCAATGAGCTAGACGCACCAAGAGGGAAAACGGAGAGGGGGAATGCTTGCGAGCCACCACTTGGACACTCGATGGCCACGTTGCAAACAGCATATCAAAAAGTTAATGATAACTGGCCAAAGCTGTCGATTTCTTCACATTCACAGAAATTATATTTTATTTTATTTTGCTTCCCTTCTTTCTCTCTGTTTTTTAGATCTTCACGGTTGATTTCTTCACACTCCCAGAAATTATTTCTGTGTAAACCCTCATCATCAAAGATGAGTGATTAGCCGTCTGATTTATTGATTCTAGTTTTTCGTTTTATAATCACTTCTGGAACACCTGAAACGTCAAAGCCATCATTTACGAGAAACCCAGAAAAACACACATCAATTTTCGAACCATCATAATAAATCTTTCAGTTGCGTGGTCTTCAGGGTGCCATTAAATTATTCTTTATAATTGGGCATTCAATAAGACAATTGGTTTGTGCTGTCGTGGGTCTCGGACAAAAAAAAAATTAATGTAAAAAAAATATATACATGTTTTTTAATAGATTTTTTTATAATATAAAATTAAAATTTGGTACATATATATTACAAACTATATGCACTAATAAATATTAAAAATAATTATTAATGTTAATTCAATAATTTGATAAATAAATATAAATTAAGATATTCAACTTTGTGTCACTTTGTGCTATTTATTTAATAATATGACAATAATTTTTTTATAAAAAAAAAAGTAATAATCTATATTTCATTGAAGAGACTAAAAATCATGAAGGCAAAAAATCGCAAAAAGGCACATGATAAAAAATAACAAAAGAAGTCCTACATTTGGCCTCATTATCAAATTAGGTCCTATCATTTTCAATTTTTTTTAAGCAATAAACCAAATTGTTTTCTATAGAATGGAGTACCAACCCAATATTGGAATATTTTTTTAAAATCACAAAAATTCCATAAAAAAAAATTAAAACAACTTACCAAGCTCAATTTCTAGGTAATGCAATGAGAAAAAAAAATCAACGACAAAATAAAAAAAATACTAAAAGACCAAAAAAAATCACAAAACACTATGGTAATTTACAACGTTAAAATGGTGAATAATGAATTCTCCAGCTCTTTTAGGTTCTTTTGTAATATTTCAAACAATCAACTGTGGCAAAATCTTGTTAGGAGTTTTGAAGTAACAAAAGGACTTAGAATCAACTAAGCATTGACGTTTCCTCTTCATTTTCCTATGCTTCACGAATTAAGATTTTTTTAATTTTTTTTTATGGTGAGGGAATATCTCCATGCAACGCATCAACAAATTAAATTCCATCTTCAAATATTTTAAATGTGCATAAAAAAACTTTTAAAAAACCCAAAAACCTATGGTCTATAACAACATATTCAAGTCTAGTTCTCATAGACTCATGTTAGAGAAAAAATCTAGCTTTAAAGCTTAACTTAAAAAAAGAATCCAATTCCATGAAATAGAAAAAAGCCCACTAATAATGGGCTCAACCTTAAAAAAAAATTAAATGTCATGAACTTATTTTATAAGAAGAGTTAAGTCCTTATGAACTTAACCTTGTAGGAGAGCCTAATATCATGAGCTCAGTCTTAGGGAAAAGTTCATCTCTCATGAGCTTCATTAGGAAAAGTATTTAGCTATATTTTGGATTATATTTTTCCTATATTTTTAGGTGTATAAAAGTCATTTAAGAACCCATTATATTTTAATTGACATTAATATTATATAAGAGATAATGTGTAAAAGACCTATAAGAGCCCGCCATATTTTTTTTAAAAAAAAACTTATCATAATTTTAAAGACATGTTTTAATTAAAAAATTACAAAAACAACATGAATAGAAAATCTTAATATGATTTTATTAAAAAATTAAAATTTAAAAAAATATATAAAAAATTCACAATAAAAATTTACCAAATAGATATTTTATTTGCACTATATATTAATGAGCAAATTGTTTTTAAAAATATTGCATATTAGGCTTGTATATAATTATTCAAAAAGTAATTATTATATTGCCATAAAAAGCTCAAAAAATATTTGAAAATCTTGGCATAATCCAATAATTATTCAAATATTATTTTAATAAATTTATTTAAAGATAATCTTAATATAAAAAAATAAAAAATTATAGGCCACTTTAAAAAAGAGGCAAGCACGTTTGACCCAAAATTAAAAAAGGGCACACTCTCACTACTTTTTTAAAATGCAAATGACTCATCATTCATCCCTATTTTTAAAAAAATTAGAATGGGTGATGACTGATGTGTGATTCGCATACAATATTTTCTGGTCATTGGAGATGAATCCAATTGTTAGAAAATTAGTATCCAAATTTTTGGATCAATCTTTTCAATAAAAAAATATTTTTTAAAAAACACAACATAAAACTTGAAAACTCCATTTCTAATTACTATAAAATACATTTTAATGAGATTAAACACTCATAGTCAAATTAAAAAAAAAAAATCAAGCCCCAATCTATCTCTTTGGATATTATTAAAGGCACAAACCACCTTCATTAAGTTTTTCTTCTAAAAATAAATTCATTAATATCAAAATCATAAATGTTGCTTGTTAGAATTTGATCACCCTGAAAGTTTTTTCTATTCTTTTTTTTTCTTTTGATAACTTTCTTTTTCATTTAACTTTAGTTATAAAACCTAGGTTAGTGAAAGAAGACTTTTTTTTTTCCTTCAAAATGACCTCTCTTCAAGTTTTTTTTAAATAATAATATCAAGTCAAAGATTGAGTTGACTTCAGTCAACCCCAAACCTATAACTTGGGTTTTGAACCAGATAGTTCGATTTTTATGATTATTTGTTGAACAATAATAACAGACTGAAATACAAAACAAATAGACTGAAATACGAAACAAATAGAATTTCATTGCTAAGATAAAAAGGTTTAAAATAAAAGGAACTACCCCCTAAGTGGAGTCTTATAAGTATGTCTTTAACAACCATTAGTGATTAAAATGCAACAATTACTGATTAAAATACAAAACAAAAGAAGTTTCACGAGTAAAATATAAAAGGTAAACAAAAAGAGCAAATATGCATAATATGAAATTTGAAAGACCAAATAAAAGTTTTTCTGTGCCTTTTAAAAAGTATAGATGGGAAAATGCTATGCGTTTTTGCAATGATAACTTCGGTTTTTGTTTTTTCAATTTTTATTTTAAAAATAATTTAAAATCTAAATTCCTAAAATTAGTTTTTAATTTAAAAAGGAAATATTTAATGCCATATAGGGTAAGTGAGAGCATGCTAATGAAAACAAATATCAACATATAAAATTATTTCAGCATAACTTACAATAATAAAATTAAAAAGAAATAAAGTTAGGTCATCAAAGTATAACTCACGAACCTATAAAAAAAAATTATTATGAAAATGAGTGAAAAACCCAAATGTCTGTTGTATAATATAGTAATTATATGAAAAGAACTAAAGTTAAGCCCCATTTGCATTTGCTAGGAAGTGGTTTTTATGAAAAGTAAATTGTTTTTTAATATTTAGTAGTATCATGAAAAATGAGTTGAAAAATATTTTCTAGTATTTAACTATATCATGTGAAATGACCTGAAAAATAATTTATTAATTTTTATATTTTTGAAGTCTATTAAAATAATGAGGATCAAATTTGACAGATAAAAAAGTTGAAGGGTGATGGAATTAGAAAAAAAATTAATTTTATAAATAAATAATTTTAAATAAAATAAATAGTAATCAAAAGAATGAGTACCAAATCTGACAGATAAAAAAGTATATAAAAAAATGAAATTATAAAAAAAATCAATTTTTCATAAATTATTTCAAAACAATTAAATAGCAATAAAAAATAGGGACAAATCTAATAAATAAATAAAAACTAATTAAAAAAAAACTAAGAGAAAAACAAATAAGGATCAAAATTAATATAAAAATTAAATATTAAAAAAATTAAAAAAATTGAAAAAATATATAGCAATACCTTTTTCAATCAAAATTAATATAAAAATTAAATATTACAAATATCCAATATAACTCTCCTCAAAAGCAAAATATCAGAGTGTCAGAAGTGGGATTTGAACCCACGCCCTCTCACGAGGACCAGAACTTGAGTCTGGCGCCTTAGACCACTCGGCCATCCTGACATATTTGATATTGCAATGTTGTGAATTAATTATACCGTATATTAATCATTAACGATTTCCACCGATAAAGTTAAAGATCGTTGAGCGTTGGATTCGAACCCTCATTGTGTGTATGCTTTTGATGTAGTGGCACTGAAAATAAGGTAGACGAAGCACGAGCACACGTGCGAATCCTTTTCACATTTTCTATAATTATTGTTTTTTTTTTCCTTTCTTAATCACATTCTCTTTTAATTATAACGTGGATGTACGGCACTGATTTTATCCAACGAAAATACTTCAAACAGAATGTTAAATAAATAACCGAAAATACCAACAAATTTACCGTAAGAGTCATCGTGTCCATTCGTGAATACTTTGTGGATTTTTTCCCCCATGACCTGGAGACCTGCTAAAAAAGCTCTATCTCTGCCTCTGACTGGAGCTTCAAAAAATGACATGTATTATTGTTTTTTAAGGTAGTTTGTGATTGTAATTTTAAAAATTAAATTTTAAAAAAATATAATTAGTCATGATTAGTTGTATTTAGATATATAATTAATAAAAATTATAATTAAAGTTTATGTATAGAAAAAAACATGTTTTGGTAATTATATTTGAAAGTGTGGTTGAAGTTATATTTCAAAGTGTTTTTTACTTGAAAATACATCAAAATAATATATTTTTTATTTTTTTAAAATTATTTTTGATAGGAACGCATCAAAATGATCTGAAGACATCAAAAAAATATTAATTTAAAATAAAAAATAAAATAAAATAAAAATTTAATTTTTTTCTTAAACACTCTTGAAATACAAAAATAAATAGAGTTAACTCATTTAAAAAATATATATATAAAAACTACGGCACAAAAATTACATTTCAAATTCTATTCTCAAACATGTCAGCAATAAACAAAAAGAACATAACCATCTCCATCAAATGTTAATATAAAAACACATTCTTTATCAAATCACAAAAGACCCCAATTCGGTGAAGGAGAAAAAAATCATTATAGCACAAATTAGAAGGCTAATCCTTTCCCTGCTTCTTTCAAATTACACAAAAGTCAAGCAAAAGATGATATGAATCTATAAAAATGAGCTCAAGTCCTAGCCTTTCTTTCCACATAAATTGAAAACATAATTTATCAATCATCTCCCAATCTTAACTTTCGAAAAAATAAAATGCCTTTTTTTTTTCCAAATTCCCTTTAGTATCCTATTTAGTCCATTTTAGTCCCTCAGCTTTTTAATATTTTTCATTTTGGTACACAAGTGCCTTTTATTGTCAAGTGAATTGAAAAATGCCATTTTCCCCAAAATTTTCAATCCTTTTCATATTTGGCCAATCCGGTATTAAATTTAGTTGATTTTGGTCCCTTGCTTTTTTCATATATTTTTTAATATTTTTGTCCATTAATATTTCATTATTTCTATTTTGGTCCCTATTTTTTTTTTTATATGTGATCCCTATAGTTTTCATTAGAGTCCATTTTAGTCTCTCTTTTTTATTTGTTTCTTTCGTATTTTATTCATGTAGTTTTGAAAATTTACATTTTAATTTTAAACTTCATTTTCTTCACGCTTTAATCTACCGAGCATAGTTATAAAGCTCGAACAGGCTCGAAGGCTCAAAGATGTCACCTAGAACCTGGCCAAATTAAGACTTGAATCAATTTGGGTTGAAAGGAAAATAAGGAAAGGTATTGACCCAGCCTAACTCGGATAGAAACTCATAACTCGGTCAACTCAGGTTATAATTTAGTCATAACCTGGCTAAATCACCATGTGTTTTTTTTTTTTAATATTTATGGAAATGGCCAAAGTTTCATAAACAATATAACAAGGCTTACTGTTTAAGACTTCAAAGATTTTTTAAAATTTTCTCGTCCACAACTTTCTTAGCTACCAAAACACTGCCATTGTTATAAGAAAACATTAAGATGCTAAAAAAAAGATTCAAAACAAATAGAAAAGAACCCTAAACGTCACAAATTCAAGAACAACAAGGTATCCAAGTATTATGGAAGAAGAGTGAGAATTGATCAAGAGAGGAAGTGTACCATGGTTACTGAGATAAGTTCTTCGATGGCGAAAAGAGTTTTGAAAGCTAAGGAGAAGAAGCAGCTGTTGTAAAATAAATCCATAACCCTACAAAAAAAACAGAGTAGATGTTGTTTATATATGAATACATATAAGTGGGCTGATTTGGCAAGGTTGATTTCATACGGACTTGGACTTTTATTTGGGCTTGTAGTTTGTCATTCAGTTTATTAGGCCCATAAAAGCCTCTATACATATTTTTTGAGCTCTCAATTAGGGATCTAGAGCTTGTCCTCGATCGATCACTAAATGAAGTTTTTATAACTGTGTGTGTGAGTTGATGAAAGTCTTGGGTCCGTTATATTTTGATTATATGTAAAAAATCTTAGTATTAATGAATTTATATTGGAGAGAAAGATTTAATGTAACCTTCAACCATGCTGAAAAAACATATTGAAATTCAAAAAATAATAATTTTGATTTGATTTTAGATTTTTCAACTGATTATATATAGAGTTTTTTTAAGTTAAAAACAAGATTATTAAAGTCTATGATTTTTTTTAATGTGAACATATATAAAAATTTGAGTTTTAAAGGTCCAAAAACTAGAATCCTGAATCTCTTCTCATTGAAATTGTTTGTTCTATTAAAAAAAACTCCAGCAGACAACATATTGTCTGCTCTTTTAAAAATAATAGGTGCACTTAGCTTTTTTCTTTGAGGGCAGGCATGTAGTCCCATCTTTCTAGGTCTAGAGGTGTCTGATTTTTTTTTAAATGATTTTTAGTTTTATTTTTAATTTTAGAATAAAATTATTCAAATAATATTTTAAAAAATCTGCTATTTTTCTAAGAATAAGATTGAAACTTTTGATGGTAATATTAACAATTACTTTACGAATAATTATATATGTTGAATTATTTTAAAATTTACTCATAAATATTCAATAAGAATAAAATATCTATTTTTTTATTTTTTACAAAATTTTATTAAATAAATTATTCTCTTATTTAATTTTCGTACATTTGCTTGAATATTATTTTCTTAATTGAAACTTGTTTTTTAAATCATTGTATGTTTTTATTTAAAAAATAATAATCCTGATAAAAAAAATATTTTTATCAAAATAAAAATACTTGAACAAGAAAATGAAAACTAAAAAATATAAAAGTGTCGATATAATGGGACGAGGAATTACTATGAAGTTGCCCGCGAAATTAATTGTTTGTCATGAAGTATTTGATTTTTCTTTAACTTGACGCAAAAGAGATGTTCAATATTGTTCTAATTAAGACTAATGTTCTTAGAAATTCCTTCGCGGAAAAATCTAAACTGTTGCACAATTATCACCGTTGTACATATAAAAAAATCCAAAAAAAGTTGAAAGAAATGAATTCTATCAAATTAAGGAGTATGGTAACTAGCAAATATTTGTCATCCTGAGAAAAACAGAAAAGGGATGAAGGAAGGAATGTTAAAATCACATAGCAGAATATAATCTAGCTATAATATATTTCTTCAAGAATTATTTTCGAGCAAATTTATCTCTCCAGCTTCTACAAAAGCTTGGAAATTAACTTGAAACAAACGACAAAGGGTTTCAAGACCCTTTGTTTAACAATTATGAAACGGGCATATATATATATATTGCAAACGTTCTTTTTGCATGGTTGTGAATAATTAATACTCGTGATTGGAAATATCGAACCTTTTTTTTTGTGGTTTCCCTCTCCGCAGGAGGAACTGTGCGGGACGGGAAAACATGGAATATGCAAATTCTGTGATGAAGGCATCGCAAGCCACAAAACGATACTCAAGTGTAGATAACCACTATAGTTTAGTTTGTCTGAGCTTCCTTTTGGGTTATGTTGTCATTAATTATAAACTTCTCTGGTGCTTTAAAAGAAAAGAAAAGAAAAAAACCACCTCTGCTGCATTAAGCAACATGCATGCAGTTTTCAGTATAACATTTTATAAAAATTAGGATCATTTGGCAGGCACGCATTATTTACTAGATATATGATATATGGGATTAACTGGTGATATATAAACTCAAGGGAATTCTAATTAATGCAAACCTATGCATTCCCAATAAATTAACAAACGTGATTCAACACAGAAAACACGTAGAACTAGACTTACCTCTGGCATGAGATAACAAGCAGTGGCCCCTGGCTAGCTCTTCATATTATAATAAGCTGAAGAAGTTAGAGGGCAACTCTCCTTTGGCGGGTAACTGAATACTAGATTAAAGCTATAAGTTGTAATCTATACCATCACCTGCCAAAGAAGAGAAGCCTTTAACTAGTTCACTTAAGGATTTTTGCACTTTTTGGAGCACATGACCATCACCTTTGGGCTCTGGTTATGCAGGCAATGCGCCACGAGGGCTTTATAAGTGCTTGATCGTGGGGTTCTAACTTCTAAGGAATAAACTGTTGAATAAATAGCATATGCTATGTGGATATCCATATTGCGGTGCCTGCTTTCTACGCGTTCCATACAATGATCCTTTTATCTGAAAAGTCTATTACACAAAGTAGTGCTCGAGTGATTCTACTTGCATGATTTAGACCCTTCTGTATTATGCCCGTCTCTCTCTCTCTCTCTTTCTCTCTATCTAACTATCTTACCCTATATTGTTTTGAAGGTGAAGAGAAGAGTTGAAAAGGCAATGAAGAGGAGAGAGATGCCGTCCTTCGCCTAGGAAGGTGGCAGCAAAACCTGGGCCTAAGAGGTATATCCTGTGTCATATTCTTTCTCATTTTCATTCACCTTTTATGATTTTTGTTTATGTGTATTTCCTTTTCTTTTCACATCTAAACATTGAAATATCTTGGATTAGATTTCCATCTTCGTCCAATCAGAATCCAAAAGGGAGGTGAAACTATCTTCAATATTGCCTGTCTTCCATGTGTCTGGCCTTACGAGAACTCCTCTCTCTCATTTTTATAAGGCAACATATCTTTCTGAATCCAACTAATTGGAAAAGAACTAGATGCGTCATACTGATTGCTTTGGTTTGCGTTGGTAGAAAAGTTTTGTATTCTATGATCTGTTCTCTTTTTGTTTGATTAATGCTTGCTTCGGCTTGCCTTGGTTGCTTAAGTGATAGTTATTCTTTCTTGCCCAAGTAAGTATTTTCAGATACAAAATGCAAAGAAGTGATAAAAAAAATTACAAAATTCAAATTAAGGATAGATTTTCTACATTTAACATGCAAAACCCTTGACAGAAATAATGTTTCAACTTTAATATCTGAGTTTCCCTGCCAATAAAAACCTCTGATAATCAGATTTTGATCGTCTTTTCTCTCTCTTTGTTCTAGATGGTCTACTATTTAATTTGCCATCTGGCCTTCGCTTGCAGATCTCTCCCTCAAAGTACTGACTCCCATGTATGTACCTGTAGGAAACCAAAATCCCATCACATTGGCTCATCAGATCATATCCATGCATGGTCCATTTTTAGTTTTTACTTGTCCCATAATTTATTTCCACAGTTGAAAAGTCGTTTAGTAGATTCCATTAACAGTCTTGTGAATGCTTTTTTACATGTGTAAATGCAAGAAAAAAAGAGAGGAAGAACTTGATAAAATGAAGATAGCATTGAAGTATTGAACAAAGTTATTGGCGGTACTGCTGAGAGTTGACCGAACTGCACCTGCCAAGAAAAACTTGAAGCACCAAATTATTTCTTGAGCAAATGCCAGAACGTATAATTAGAAACTTCTTGTTTAAAGGTTTTCAGAAATTATTGATAGGCCCACCAACCGAGGTAGGTTTAAGGGCTAAGAGCAGGATTAATTTAACCCCAGAGGTATAAAAAGCCCGACAGGCTTAGAATTCTAATCATTTTCATGTCTTGCCTCAGGAGTTGGAGTGATAACATGGGCCAGATGTAGCAGCCCAATGAAAAACTTTAGATAATACTAGAAAGGTGTCCAAGGTCAATTTTTTTCTAGCATTGAAAAAAAAAAGCTTAGAAGATGATAGCAATTTTAAATGAATAAGAAGAATCTGGAACCTAGAAGTTAATATGAATAAATTCAATACACTTGATTAATTAAATAAAATGAGTATAAAAAAATATAATAAAAAATTAAAATTAAAATTAATACAAATACAAATTGACATAACATATTTAATTTTTAAAAGGACATGAACGAAACTTAAGGTGACAAGAAGAAAAAAATTCTACCAGGACCCAATTGTTATGCCGTTGTGTACACATGTCTTGCTACCGAGAATAAAATATCAAGATGCTTTCAACATTATCGTTAAAAGTGGTATTTGGCTACTAAGAGACGCTTTACGGGTCATCTAAAAAATGCGATAATTCTATAGAAAAAAAAATAAAAAAAAAATTATAAAATTTAATATCTAGTAAATCCAATATTGGAGAATGAGATTGAAAGGAAAAAAATAAGTTGGAATTTTTTAGGGAAAAAAACCTCAAAAATCCAATTTCAAGGAACACAATAAAAAAGAACCTTAATATTTTACAGTTGAGTCAAAAACCAAATTTTTTTGGTAAATGTTAATAATAATTTTATTCTTTTTGTAAAATGTATAAATAGGTAGGTTTGTCTCTGGAGATAACATCCCATGGTCTCTTCGAGGAGAACCAGCAAAATCTTCACCGCTTGCAGCTTCGATATAGTTACCAAACCAAATTCAGTGACGCCAGCAACTTGACATGAGTTGGCCAATCATGGGCTGACACAACACGACTGCAATAATAGGGACCCTAAGCTGGTCAGAAGGGTCCACTCCACTCAACATCGAGAGTTGTGGGCTTTCTAGTGCACTCAGATGATATCTAGCTTTGGTCTTACTGTTCAATCGCAAATAATAATAATAATAATGTCCATAACTAACACAGTAATAAGAGAGATCACAAAATGCCTCAAGAAAATGAAAATAATATACCTTAAACTGCTAACAAGATCATATATATTGTATACAGTAGCATGCAAAAAAGGACAGTAAGTCCACTGGGATTGGCATGCTCCGATGAATCAGCAGCAGCATGTCTTTTCCCATCTCAGCATGCAAAAGGACAGTAAATCCATTGTTTTGCAACCCTCCAGCCCTTCCCTCAGCCGATTGCCGTTGCCCCATTTGCCGCTCGAACGCCACCGTGCCTCCACCCATTGGTATGACTCATTCACCAGCTGACCGTCTGATCATATATAAAGTTGATGTCACTCATATCAATTTCTTGATCTTAAATTGACTGAGATTATTAATTTGTAACTTACTTTATATTACTTACCTTTACTTCTGTTTTTTAAAGTGTTTTTTTTAAAATATTTCATATGAAAATATATTAAATTGATGCATTTAAAATATTTTTTGTTTAATTTAATGTATTAATATCAAAATGAAATATTTTTAAAAGATATCATTTGATATATTTTTAATTAAAAAATATTTTAAAAAAATTGCATCACTAATTACAATAATTCACATGCCTGGTTTTAATGTGATATATGCCTTACATATTCTGGAGCAATACAAGAATAGAACACAACATTCAGACAGCTTTCACTGCTACGTAGAACACGAGCATGGACATTGATCACTCCATCTTCATAAATGAAACGTTGAGAGGGGGAAGTAGGAGAGATTAGACAGGGCAACACCGAAATTGGCTAGGCTGGTAGTGTTAGGGTTGCCATAGGGTGAGCCGCCGTGTTCGAGAAGCAAAACGCTAGCGTTTTGGGAGAGAGTGGCAGCTAATGGACAAGCAGTAGTTCCACCACCCACAATTACGTATATGATATCGTCAGAGCTGAAGGTGCATTGTGCATGAAAGGGTAATTTGGAGCTGGGGAAAGAGAGTTTAATTAATTAGTGGTGGTTTTTCGAGTAATTAGTGTGTGCATGAAATTAATAAAGGCTAATATTTATGCTTTGTTAGATGCGTTAATTAGTTGTGGAGGTCAACTATATGACAGTATTGTATATATTCAACAGTATCTCAAATTAATTTATTGCAAAGTCGTCCTTCAGCAGGAGGGCATCACATTTTCTTCATTTCTTGAATCCTGGGATGCATTTTGCCGATCATTGTCAAACTTTGTGTGTGGTTTTTCGCCGAAGCAAGAAATCTTTGCACCCGCAGACGTTATAGCCGTCGAGATTGTTGATTTTCTACTTAAGAAGCACCACGTTTGCTGGCTTGTTTTTGAACAACAAACCGTAATTTAAGTGCTTGTTCATTCAAAGAACGGGTCTTGGGTGGTGCAGATTCCTTGGTGCTTGTTTCGTCGGAATTCTCTTTTTTTCATGGGTTTTGTGCCTCCGATAGAGGGAGCTAGGTGCTGTGATTGTGTTCTTCTATAGATAAGTAAAATCAATTTTTATGAATATATTAATTACCTACAAGTAACGATGTTTATCCCAAAATATAAATTTTTTGAGTTTTTATTTTTCTTATGATATAATTAAATAATAAATTATTTTAGAAAAAAAAAGTTATTAAATCTATAACCCCAATCATAAGTTTGATATATTAACATGAGTTTATTAAAAGTTATTTTTATCTTGAAACATTTATTGATGAATAAGCTTTGGTTTGGCTCTGTTATTTTTTCTTTTTTTTTCTTTTTATTTTCTATCCTTGATTTCCATAACTACTCTTTTCAAATTTGAAAGGAGGACAATTAATTTTTTACTTTGCTGTAAATCTTTCTATGTTAATTTTAATTATTTTAATTACTATTTTTAAGCAAATTAAACTTTTTAATATGTTTTATTTGATTTTTATAAAATTATCATTTGCTACCAGTTCCATAAACTATATAATAAATTTAGCTAGTTCATGTAAATTTACTTAGGTACATTTATTAATTTTTTATTAATTTTATCTTTTAACATTGTTCTGGTTAAGAATTACACTTTTAAAAAAAAATTCTATGAAATTGCAACCTAGAGAACTGTATTGCAGGAGCATGAAACCTCATTAGACTCCGATAATGTGAATGAATTAGATAGCTTCTTACAATTTACAAAACTGATGTATTTTATACAAGTATTAACAAAAATAGAAAACCAGGTAAAATAAAGAGTGAAATTGAAGGGCTAAGGTCCTGAGAAAAACACTGATTTACTGCAAAATATGGATCAATACTCAATAGAGAGAGTTGTAGGTAAAGCAGGTGGCCACAATGGAGGCTACACAAATCACCAGTGAAGGAAGAAGGGTGACATTCAAGAGCCCACTCTCGCCCAAGTACCCAGCAAGTGTAATTGTGCCATCTGCAACTACACGGGCTAATGTCCCGGCTTCTGTTGAGAGCAACCCACCATTATAGGTTCCGCGGGAAAGCCTGGATGACATGACTCGAGAGAGCAGCGACAAATTGACCCCTAGATGAAAAGCAAAATCCACAAAACTAGGTTAGCAATTAACCTGCTTTCTTGTAACAAGGTAGTTCAATGCAAATGCAAATACAAATAGGTCTTTCCTTGAAGGAAAACATCAAGTTATCCTTCACGTCTCATCATATTTTATTGTCATCCACAATAGTTATAATAGTTGGACCGTACTGTCTTGAACAAAAATGGATACCCCAATATAATGTATCAACCACTTCGGTGAGGGAATAGTGGAAGTCACTACCTGTTGGTTCATTGCAATTCCACAAGTTAAAACTTTTAGCTTGTTTTTATTCCTGATTTGAGTCCACAATTATTTGATTGCTGTAATATGGATTAAAAAACTAAGATATAAGAATAGCAAGGTATATCTTTTCAAAACATGTGTGGAATGTCCCAGAAAAGCTTATGGAGAGCTGCAACCTGACCCATTGTTTGTGTTTTTCCCCTTCCTGAGGAGAACACTGCCCTCAACTCCCTCATTTCTTTATGTTCATCATTACGAGTAAAACAGTAGAATTGAACAGTTCCTCACCTTCGAGTACTTCTGCAGAAACAAACATGATGAGTCCAGAGCAGACATACTGTGGGACAGTATACGGGCTTATTATATGGAAGCTCAGTAGTATTCCTATGCAAACCATAATTTCTGATGTCAATAAAATTTGCCTGCAATTGGATCAGCGAGGAAAAACTGTATCAGTAGGATATGACAAAACAATTCCAGAGGTTTAGATAAGCAAAGATAAAATATCGGAATTCTATACAATTCAAAAGCATGCTTCATGTATGAAGACTTACCTATCTTCAAACATGTTACTAATGTAGCTTCCAACAACAATGTTTACTGGAAGGACTGTTAGCCCTAGGCATGCAAGAAAAATTGCCACCGAGCTTGTAGACCAACCGAAGTAGTATGTGGTAACAACACTAGATTCTGAGAGTAAAACCTCCATTGCATATTTGAGCATGAAATATATCAACAGCTGAACCTGAAGACATTAAAGAAACTTAAGCGGGCAGTAGCAGCTATGTGATGCTAAGAAGCAGGCACAAGTCCCAGTCAGCCAGGCCTGGCTGACAATGACCAGTATATTGAAAGTGAGGTTCCATTCCACAAACCGATTACAAACTCAGTAAGAAGTGTATAAATCTCAGTATAAAATGCTACACTATCTGCTTAAGGGAAAATCTTGATGCAGTAGGTATAGGAGGCTGGTAATTCCAACAAAGAGAATGACCAGAACCTTTGGATTGAATTCCTAGGTTACCTATTGGGCCAAGCAGCCACCTAAGACACAAAAATTATCATGAAGCCATACTAGAATCTCCTGAGAGCTTTCTGCCAGTCCTGACCGGTGGTCTTCAGAGAAAATGGCCTTTACAATGTAATGATCATATCAATTCCTCCATAATGCCTAATCATACCATTGGGGAGATATCACTGATGACAGAGATGAAACTTCTGCACCATCACTTCAAGCATAGTTCCAACAAATTATAATCGGTTCCTTTGCCAAATAGTTTTACAAACTAACATCCACACTCACATCTAATGCAAGAACTAATGAACTTAAATTCCTCCATGTAACCTGATGAAACTAGTGAATTTTAGATTTAACATGATACAGTCTCATACCTTTACAGAGGGTGTAAGTAGCTTATATGCCGATCCAATTGACGTGGCTGGTCCCCGGGATTCCTCTGGAGCTCCATCACTTCCATCAAATTCTCCATCACCGTCTTCAGTCTCTTGCTTGTCTTCTGAATTCAATAATAATGGTTTTTTAAGACCCTTCTCGAGGGCATCATTTTCTACCGGTTCTGTCAATCAAAAGAATCAAAATCTGGATCATACATTTTAACACAATGGTGTCAATATTTTGATATTTTTCAAAGTAAATAATTAATGCAGGGAAAAATATTAGTCATACCTCCTAAACCTAGCTAACCCCAACTCATGCCTCAAGCACAAACAGGTCTCTCCTAGCTACAAGTCTACCTTTAGCCCAAAATCTAGCAAGTTTTGGGACCCAGCATTTCAATTGCTGGATTACAAAACAAGCATGTGGTAACAGTTATTCAGCCTTGAATGACATTTCCAAGCATGATCCTATTAGGCCCTACTTGGTGGATAAGATGTGTTGTAGGTATTGATCAGCACATGATTATGTAGTATAGTGAAACAAGTAAACCTATCAACTCTAAATGCCCGATAAACTTGTTGCGATGATAAACTATGTCTAAACTGTTTGAATAAGTTGAACCTTTGGTTGAAGTTCAGCATGCTTTCATCCAACCAAAAAACAAGATATGCTTCATATCAAAATTTTCTTAATATTTGAAATAAAGAAAAGGAAAACAACAGTAGGGTCAATAACAAAGTGAAACAAGGAGTTCTGATCCCCTCTTATAAATATCCAAACATATGCAGTATGATTACAGATTGAAAAGGTCATGAGAGTTTATGTGCAAGATCAAACTCGAGGTGCAGTGTGAGAAGAGTCAATATACCAGTAGTAGATTCCTGCACTGCGCTGCTCTCTTCAGTCTCAAGACAAGGTTCTCTAAATGAGATCCACAGCCATACTAGATATAAAAGCCAAGCCAGAGACATAACCCAGCCTGGCAAAGTTTCTTGATTGAATGTAAGCTTGTAAATTTTAAAGTTAGTTTGAAGTAAGCCAGCAAGAGCAGGACCACACGCCATTCCAAGAGCACTGGCACTAACAAAACCTGCTGATGCCTGCATGCGCATTTTAAGTGGTACGCAATCACTGATGTAGCGCCGATTAACAGCTCTAGCAGAACCCAATCTACACCATAAAGAGTATGATTAAGTCAACTTGGATAAGGTAGACATAAGAAAATACTGTAAATTTTATGAAATTTCCACCATGTAGCTTGAAATTCTATGAAGGACCTCAAGTTATATGGCTATTCTCTTATACTGAACCTTAGGATGTTCCCCTGCATGTGGGTGGGTGTGTGGGTGTGAGTATGGGTGTTTAAAGAGCTCCATGTCATACAACAAAAGATTGGTTGCTCAAGTCTATCATAGTTTAGAAGTCAAGACCACCCTTGTGATAATCATTCAAGTCTGTCTGAAATTCGTGATGATGCCAAATCACTCAATTTGTAACATATAGTACCTACAAAAGATGACTACTCTACAAACCACCTAGTGGAAATTATTCCCATCATGTAAACAGACATAAAAAATGACAAGTAAGAGGATGAAGATTGCTTACCCACAGAAAAGACGGCCAATTAGAAGAATAGCTATAGAATTAACGTCATATGCCAATGCATACATAACATTTCCGATGAACAGAACAATGCTGCTAAATACAAGAGGTTTGAAGTATGACTTATTTGACCAAGCACTAAAATACACAGAGGAGAACACCTGTGCAACAGCCATTGACCCAATCACAATACCACAAACTGTTGCTGCAGCTCCAAGGCTCATAGAGTAATCATCTGCTGTAGGTACAATAATATATGTATTGACCATATAAAGAAATGTGTTGACTAGGTTCAAGAGAAGCGACATAAAATGGTATCTCTGATCATCAACAGGTCCCTCAGAAGTCGGTAGCTCTTCTTGCATGATGAGTGCATGTTGTGCCAAGAAGTTGAGGAAGTTTGTTGAGTGGGTTAGCCTGTCAACAGCTGCTTTCATTGAATCAACAACAGGTTCCTGCAGATTAACACCAGCAAACACCATAGCAACTTGGTCAGTTCCAAACCTTACGGCCACTAGACTGCCAAAATATAAAGCTTCAACATGGTTTGTTGGAAATCTCAAAAAGGAAATGGATTGAGTATGGAAAACCAAAAGAAACCTGGAAGGGAAGAGCAGGCTGGTCATAAATTGATAGGTAGCTTCCCTGATGTTCCTCCTGAAGTTCATGAAGATTCCGTGATATGGCTCCAACAACTGCCCCTAGACCCTGCACAAATAGTCAGTAGCAACTCATTAACTCAACATATATAGTTCTCTTTCTTGAAATGAAAGATCTAGAAAGAATTTCAAGCATTAGAATAAAAAGAAAAATAGTGAATTTCTCTGAGTTAGGCATATTACCACATGCTTGAACACTTGCTGCAGCTGGGAGTAAGGATGATTAGCACGAGTTTTGACATAGTAATCAGTGAATCTATATCCAAAACGTTTATCAAACTTCTTCAGTATCTTACGCAGACCAATGGCATTTATCTCAATAAAAAAGAGAAGCTTTAAGAGATCTTGTCCCACTTCTCTATAAGCTTCTCGTAACTGAGATATTTCAGATATATCTGGCTGCTGCTGAAGAGCCTCCTGCTGCTCATTAAGCTTGGCTATTCTGCTTGCAAGCAGCCCTTGTTGTTCCAAAAGAAAAAGGACAATCTTCTCAATCTGGAATTGGAATTACAAAAAAATCTATTACACCACATTTTGTTTCAACCTCAAGTGAGGGACTCAGTTTGGAAATGTCACAAAGACAGCAGAAAGCATCATATTGACAGGAGGCTTCTGAATTCTGATATAACTTACAGTTGAGAAGTGACAATTGCAACACGCTCACACGTGCAAAACAAGAACACATGCATTGTACATAAATATGTGGGGTTTGATATATCTACATTGCATTACCCAAGTACTTCTCTATACCTGATTATCCAACATTCTTGAGAAATCCTTGAGCACATGCCGGCGATCTTGGGTTCCAACTTCAATTTGTTGAGCATACTGTCTAACTTTCTTCTTCATTAATTTGTAGTTCATATAGTATCTACAAGAAAGCAGATCCATGAACAAAATAAAACAGAAAACTTGAGGAAGCTTGAAGAGAATGCTTTACAATCATGCATTACAGTGCACAGAAACAACGGACTTCTTACTGTCACCATCAGAATGCTGCAACAACATGCATAATCAAGTGAAACAATTCTCACACCATATGTACAACCCTCTAAAGTTCTCTTTTTCTATCAACCTAAAGACCTACATGTAAACATGTGAAATGAAAATGTGTGATTTAATTCAGATTACTGGAAATAAACCCAAATTTGATTTGGTTTCCGAATTTAATTAAGGAATATAATCATAACCCAGTTGAACAAAAGCTACAATTGTTACACTCCCGCAGAGATGGACTAATGGCTCCAAATCAAACACATTAAGCACAAATACCATTTGACATCTCCAAATAGATTTTTGATCCGCCAAAGAAAAAAAATGGTTGGGGGGGGCGGTTGTTTCTTTTCCAAATAAATGGACTGACAATATACAGTGCTTATCAGAATGTTCTGATCTATCATACATACCCTTGCCATTCTTGAATTTGTCTTTCCTTTAACTTTTTCCCGAAGGCAACCATTTCTTGCTGGAAAAAAAAAGAGGCACACAATTTGAGGGTGAGAAGGGAAAGGCAGCACAATATAGTTGCAAGAACTCCCATTCAACTAAACAATGACAATCCTACTTTTGATGCCAAGAAAAGAAAATGGCAGTTAATGGATATAGAAGCTCTCTCCAAACCTTGAAGTGCAGCTGTCAAAGAAAACAATTAGACATTTCAAACTGTTGCCAACTTCCTATCATGTCAAAGGATATAGAAGTGTACTAGCCAAACATGAATGGGAATAACAATAGTCAGGCCCAAATCTTGTTTGAAGCAGAGCTGACAGCCCTCGTTGCATAGCCAAATATCAAGAAAAATGCAGAAAGTCGAAAATGATCAGACCAGCTTATAAGACACGAATGAAGTGGAAAATGCAAAGTGGATGTGTGTCAGACATAAGCAACTTGACATGTAATCTTAAAAAGCCTGTATGCAAAATGCATAAACGAGTGCCTTCTTGGATCACCAGAATCTCTAACTTAAACATTGTGTTGCTATTCAAACCAATCAAAACTTCATCTCACATAAGCCGCAGAAACCTCAAAATTGAACTCCGAAAAAAATAAAATAATAAGAGGATGCCTAATCTGTTTTATGAATCAATTAGTTCCTTCTGTTAAATGAGTTGAACACTGTCACAATTACGCAACACCAAAAAAGTACACGAACACAAACAACAGTGTAAAGTTAAACCATCCCATAAGGAAACACGGTCATTTGACAGCCAAGCAAGCCCCAATTCCAAATGTCTTTCAATTGATCCATCATTAAAAAAACAAGAACACAAATTTCTCCAGTTGGGAATATTCATCTTGAAAAACAAAACAACAAAAGGTAAAAGTTGTGGATCATTTCAAAGCAACATTTGACCCTAACCATTGGCCCACAGGAATAAAAGTATGAGATTACTCGAGTCAGCTTTTATCTTTGACTTGCTCATCGCTGTCTGCTAATCAGTTTCTTATTATTATTATTATTATAAGCAACTTAATTTGACCAATTTCACACAACTAGTCCAGCAGTCAGTTTCATTTATCACCATTTAAACTACAATTATTTTATTTTTAAAACGTACGGACTTAAAACAAATTTATATAACACCCCCATGACGTTTATTAACTTAAAAATAATCCTTCTTTTATAAACTAAGATATCGAATAAAAACTAAAATCATTATCAACAAGTTCAGTGAATAACTTTTAGTTCCTGGCAATCAACTTTACAGAAAGGAGCGGGCTGTACTACGCTGTTTGGTTACCGAGAATAAGAAGAATAAAATCCAGCTTACTTCCACTCTCCTGAACAAAGGTGAGGAAAGACAGGAAACAAACATGACTTAAATCCAGTAAATTAGAACAAGAAAATGCATTTTCTGTGTAACCAAACAGAGGTTATAGAATTAGAAGAGAAAAAAAACGTAATACCGGATTGAGTTTCCAAAGAGATAATGTGTTTTGTTGAAAAGGAGCTTAGATGACCATCAGCGAACCAACACCTAAAATAACAAAGAAACGAATACGAACACAAAGTTAATTGCTATTATCAAGCGGTGAATTCGGTTATAGCAGCTACACGAAAATAAGATATTTATTTACCTGAAAAATGAATTATCTCATAAATCGGATCTTTATTTATTTTTATTTTGTTCTATTATTGTTGTTGTTGTTGTACAAGAAGAGTAAATACAATTCTGTTGAAGGATTTCAAGGAGGGATTGCGAGAAATGAAATCGAAGTGAAGAGCAGAGAGTGTCGGGGGGAGGGGGGGGGGTTTCTATTCTGTTTCAATCATTCATGAGTGAGTAAGTGGGAGAGGGAGGGAGGGAGAGGAGCTTTTATGAGGATTTGATTGCAGTTTGTCTGTCTGTCTGTATGGCGGCGTCCTTTTTAGCTTTTCTTCGTCAGCTTCAGTTCTTAAGAATATTAAAATATTGTTTGGGGACCTCTATGCAAAGTGTAGGAAAGTTTGGTGGCTCTTTTCACAGTTCATAAAAGACACTCTGCTTCTGTGGCTGAGAATGGTATGCCACTGCCACCGCCACCTTCCTACATTTACTGTTTACCCTTCAATCTTAACTAATTCTCTCGGACCTCAAGGGTTGTTGTCACAATAATCATCATTTAATGAGCTCTTTTATGGATATGTACTCGGAGTTTTTTATTTTTATCTCAACATTCAAGATATACTTGCTGCTGATATTTAGGCATTGAGATAAACATATTTCTCAGTTGGTTTTAGTGCATGTTTATTCTGCTTAAAATACTTTAGGGGTAGAAAATATTTTAATTGTAAAATATTTTTCAATAACAATTATTATTAGATGATAATGGTAATATCAAGATGATGATAATGATAAAAGATATGGTTAATGAGGTGGTGATGACATGCAAAATAGCAGCTGGTATTTTTAAAATAATCATAATTTACAACATGTTTAGGAGTAGAGGCGATGATTTTCGGTTCCCGTTCGGTTTTTATTAAAAAAAAGTAAATAAACCAAATTTTTTTAAAAAAAATTTGAAACTGATTCAAACCGACCGGGTTTGGTTCGGTTTGGTTTTTTTGGATAAAATCAGTTCAAACTGGTTTGGCTCGGTTTTTTCGGTTTGGATTCAGTTTGATTCAGTTTTTTTGATTTCAGGTAAAAAGAAGATCTTTTGTCTCATGGTAACCTGCTTCAGTCCCCTTACGAAACTTTCGTTATTGGGTTAGCCATATGCTTTACATGTTTCTAGCAATTCACATGACATCATCAAATAATACAAGTCTTGGATAAGAATTTACAACGCACTAGAATGCCCTTGTTGACGATCCTTTACTCCGACAATATCCTTAAAATCATAACCGAATCAGTCGGTTTTTTTTAAAATTTTAATCAGTTTTTTTCAAGATTTAATTTTTTTAGTTATTTTTTTCGGTTTAATTAGTTTTTTGATTTTTTTACTCCTCTCTAATTAGCTTTCCATACGAAGGTTGGTAAGAATTTAAATAATTTTAAAAAATACAAATATATTATATTAATATATTTATAATTAAAAAATATTTTAAAAAATAATAGCTATCAACAGCTCGTGATCATTCAAGGACAGGTTGGTGTACCGTGGGCCTCTTGATTTAGGTAGAGTCCCCACAGTCGATCACATGGCATGCTATCTCCAGATGTGCCGTGCCGTGCCGTGCCTGCTTCACCAAATAAAATAGATATATAATAAAAGGTAGAAAATCAGAAGAGGTCTAGTGGTGCTGTCGTGGCAGCTTTCCTCGCCTTGAATTGGAGGGAGAGCAAAAGTAAGGCCCAATCATTCATTCGAGTAAAATCTAGCCATCGCTACCTTTCTCTGCATGGTTTATATGACTGGGCTAAACCTCCCCCCCTCAACCTCAAGGAACAACGATACCTTTATGAAAGATAATAATTATTAAAAACAGGCACTGTATACTGCCACGCATGTGGCTGCTGATTACGTGGTCAATCTATTTTTTAATTTTATTATAAAAATACTTTTTTAATACTTTTAATATACTAATTTAAAAATTAAATTTTAATATATTTTTATATAAAAAATTTCAATTAAAAAAAAACCAACAGATAATTACCCCCTTCTTCAAAAAAAAACCCAAATAACCAAGAGAAAAAAAAATCGACATCCACAAAAATCTCACTTTTCCAATCGAAATTATAAGAATTAAAAAAACAAGTGCGGGAGTCAGATCGATCTGAAGAAACGAAGAAATTCTCCACTAGGAGGAGTAAGTTAACGCATGGAACCAATGATTCATCTAAATCGGGGTTGGGTAATCCAGATCTTGGACGATTTTTGCTAAAGCAAGCAAGAGATTTGGTTTCTTTGGGAGATAATCCCTAGAAAGCTGTTGAATTAGCCAGATCATGGTTCGCTTTTACGGAACGGACATCTCACTCCTTGTAAAGATTATCACGGGAATAGCTTCATTATTTTACACGAAATCTGATGTAAATGGAAACCTTGCTTCTACTTGTGTAATCCTTTATGTTCCCAACATCTCACCTCAGTTGATTTCCTTTCCAACCCGATTGCAAGCAACTGAAGATATGATAAGTACCGGATATGGGTAAGGTATCATCTATCACTGAAATCTTTATTTACTTGAACAATATTTGAAAGATTTCTTTTGGCTAAAATTCAATCCAGAATGCTGGGTTTTGGGAGTTGAATTTTGGAAGGCAAATTCATGGTCTGGATATGGGTCACAGTGAGAGAAAAACTTCATGTGGAAATGTAGTGAGATTCTTGCAGCTGCATCAGATGGCAAGTGCAACTATTCGATTGTTGTGATTTTCTAGTTTAAGAGATTACTGACCCATGCTTCTCATTCAAGGCTGCTCCATCATTTCACCAGAGTGTCAATGGCAGAAGTCACCCACTGCGCTTTGTTCTTGGTGAAATGGCAGCTGGACTCCTCATAATTTCCATCTTTACCAAATTCCTTAGTGAAAAGGACCTTCCCAGTTTTTATCTTCGTAGTAATTTTGATTCAAATACGATGTGATATATACGATGCTCGCTCTAGATAGAACACGTTGTGATATATACAATGCGGCCTTGCCCTGTTCAAAGCTGTTCTTGAGTTAGAATTCTTGTCTTGCTAGAAGGGGTGGAACAAACTTGTGTCCCTCTGGAGGGTGGTGGGCAGAGGCTTATCCGATAATTTGAACAAAAGTCATCATTTCTTAATTTTTTATATCGTCTATTATTTATTAATCTCTCATTTATTTATTAATCTTGCTGACTAAGATTTGGCCAATGCGTCTTAATTGTAAAAACAAATTGATTTAAAACTAAATTGTACATGCCATCAAATCAGAGGGACAAAAAGGTTTTCAATAAGGACTAACATATCATAAAAACAATATATAAGGACTAGAATAAATTGTTAAGAAACTTCAACAATCAAAATGAATTTTTGTAGCAACTTGATTTAGCTAGCGTGCGTAGAACATAAGATAAGAATATATAATGTTTAATCAATTCAGTCCACTCCATTTTTTATTTGTAATATCCAGTCCAGTACAACATATTATCCTAGCTTCTTAAACATCATCTAGTCTCTAATTAATTAACAAGAACAAAAGGGATTTAACATATCACCCATGGACGACACTCTCTTGTATCTGATCTGGTGGGGGTGAATTTGCTCAAGTCGTTGACATTCATTTTTTTTCATGTCATTTTTGCCTTTTAAAAATATTTTAAAAAGAAATTAAAATATTTTAATTTTTTCTTTACTTCATATTCTTTTTTTTATCTCCATATTATTATAATGTATCAATATTAAAAATATAAAAAATATTATTTTAATATATTTTTAAACAAGGAATAT